>NC_142014.1:50972205-51316789 GCF_049901735.1 Notechis scutatus
ATTTACACCCATACTCTGTAGAACTTCTCATGGACCACACCCTTCAGAGCATCCACCCACAGCACATGCCTGCCCATACTCCACAGGGCCCACACATGGCATCCACCCACATGCATGTACTTCTTAATGCCCACCCATCCATTTGCCTGGGATGCAGTTTCAGTAGCATAAATAAGCACTTCTGGATTCCTGCCTCTTCCCACATCAGTCGTGTGAGGTCCTCACTTAACAACAGAAATGGAGACTGATGAGATTGCCTTCACTAAACGATGCAGTACTGTGACATTGCACTTTACAACTGCATTGTTTACTAGTGGAAATTCTGGTCCCAATTACTGTTGTTAAGTGAAGACTGCCTATTTTGCTAAGTGGTTCAAAACAATCCACGCACCGCCAGGAAGCCCAGCTTGCCACCACAGCGAGTCTTCAGGCCAACTGCAGCAGTTAGATGAATCTCTGCCAGGGTACTTGGTGAAATCTTCTCCTCTGCACATTCTGCCAGGTTTACAGCGCACAATGCCATGTGCAATCCTGAGTAAGCTGAACTGGATGGAAGCTTACCTGCACCAGAAATTTAAAAAAAAAATCATTTGTACCCTGTTGTGAATCACCTTGTACAAGTGATGCATTGCATGGTTTCATCTGAAAAACTTCTTTTAGCTACTGAAAATTAGTACCATTCATACATCACAGTATCACACAATACCCTGTTGTGCAAAATCTTGCATTATCAAAAATAAGGAGCACTCTAGAGATTCTAAGACGTAAAATTCATTAAAAAGCAAAGCTTTCTTTATTTTGCAAAGAAAACTACATTAAAATAGGCAGCCATCAGGAAGCAAACTTAACCTGGGGGAATCTTTACCTTTTAAACCACTACATTAATTTTTTTTCATCTACCTGTAATATGGAGTTGATGAAGTTTATGATACACTAATGCTGCATCTCGTGCACTAGTCTTGGCTTCATCTTCAAAGCCAAGAGGCGTCTCAGTTGCTCGTCTCTGCTGTGATGTCCTCTTTAGTAGCCAACGTACTAATCCCAATTTTTGGAGACTATAACGAATAATGTTCCAGGAAAGGCTACAGATCAAGTCAAAACGAGAAGTAGGCAACGCTCGGCCCAGGGCAGAAAGACAGATCTGCAAATTTGATGCTGCAGCAGCAAAGTCCCCCTGCAAACAAAAGAAGAAAAACACAGGATAAAGTTGAACAGTAGACATTTGAAAGTCTCATCATTTCCTAATTTTCAGACTATTCTGAGTCATCTTGGAAGATTTAAATTTTATTTTCCATCTTCACTCATTTTTAAGCTTTCTTAATTCTTTCTGACAACCTCATTTGTCACTCAGATTTTGGACAGTCAAGTAAACCAACATTTGTCTCCTCAGCTATTGATAAACTAGCTAAATTGCCATCATGTTTCAATATACCATAGGCTTTTCCCTCAATTTTCTCTCTTTCTCATCTGTATCAACTTGCTTGAACCATGACATATCAGAAACACCAAAAATCTGGATCTGTATTATCTTGAAATCCTCTTGGATTTCATGTCCAGTTCAGTTAAACTTCAAGTCTCAGTCCAGTTAAACAAATATTCAACTACATAATGGGAAAGAAATAATTTACTCTTTCTAATTAAAATCAGCATTTAGATACAGAAGACATTGTTCCACTCAAAAATTTAAATTTTTTTCCTCACCTTTAATTTCAATAAGAGTTCAACCTTATTCCCCTATAGCAAATTACCTACCTATAGGCTATAGAACAGAAGTGGAGTTTAATCCAAAAATGGTCTGCATGGGCTCTGCCAAGGGGAGGCGCTTTAAGAACCCACAGTTCAAGAATTTTGATAATAGAATAAGATGTAAGCCTAAATGTTTAGTAGTTCAAGAGACTTGTTCTACATTTTAAAATATTCACTTTAGGTTATGCAAATTTCAATTAATTCAATACAAATAAATGAGCACAATAATATTTACCCTCAAAGCAACAAACTGCCTCACCTTAGCTAAGTCCAGGTCTGCCTGTTTCCGATGCCGCCAAAAAGTCACAGAGGAACGGGAATGCAGTCGTGTCACTGGCTCTCCATGCACCAACAGTTTTATGAATACACTCAAGATAATGACACCGTTCACAAGCCACAAGACCAAAGTGGGCATCATCCAGCCAAACCAGCCTCCTGATTCTAACAGAATCCATCATGTCAAAAGACATAAATCAGACAAGAAGTAACATTTCACATTTTAAGATAATCATTCTTGGGAGAACCTTGATTATATAAAGATTGTGCTAAGCTTAATCGACTTGCTTTCTTCTCATCCTATTTATTCTTCTCAGAAATAGTACTGTTCCCATGCAAAACTCCTGCCCTAATATATGCAAGAAAATATCATTTTACATAAGATAGAAACATTTAGAAAAAACTACCCAACTTACATAAATCACAAAAGCTTTTTAAAAATATAAACCTAACATGATTCAATCCACCCCACATAACAAATACAACATGCTACAATTTAAAAACCTGAAAGCCACACAACACACAGAAACAACAACAAAATCTTCACAAATGCACAGGTAAAATATATATTCCATACAGGTAAAATTTCAATTCATTAAAGGAACATATATCTCAAAAGCTCACAATCCCTTTGTACATAAGTATCCATTATCTGAGTCAGAGAAATAAGAATATGGATAGTACTATCTAATCCAATTATTTATAAATTATCACAATAAAACTCTAATCACCTTTTAAAACAGAATATTCCAGAACATATACCTAACAGATTGTTTTCTTCCCCTTTCATCATTTAGTTACTGTACTTGTCTTTAAAAAACTTGAAAGATATCAAATGAGCACTATTGTAAATATACCTGATTTTATTGCTTGTATATTCCTCTCAGAACCATGATGCACTGTGCTGTAAGTGTCCGATGTTTCTTTGCCATCCAAAAAAGATGTTAAAGGGTTAAAGGAGAGACAGAGGAATGTGAGAGCACAAAGCAGTATCCGTGAGCGATCAACCATTCCAAGAGCAACAGGTGGAGAATCAGGTTCATCTTTAACCTAAGTCAAGAATGTGGAAGATTCAGTATGGAAGAGTTAGTTCTGAAACATTTAAGACAAATAGTTGCTCTACATTACACAAGGCTGAATTTTCAATATTTTCTTTATAGCAGATTTATTCTTCTCAGATTACTGTTTTATAAAAATGTTTCACCATTACAAAACCCCCCCGAAGGCCACTGAATTGGAAATAAAAGCAAGCCTGTAGATCTATTCATACTTTTCTCCAAGTGGTGAATTTAAAAGACTTAAATAATTTAAACATTTACAATTTACTAAAATCTCCTCTTATTTCCAATGTTATAATGAGATTGATCTTTGATATATCTAAATATGCTTCTGAAGATCATGGAGCAATGTATAAACTAATCTATGAACTAATGATACAGTACATCGTACATGCAAGTACAAGTAGTCCTTATTACATTCAAGTACAATGCCTGTCTGTTACCCTACGTTCATCAAAATAAATTTGAAAAACCTCATTTTTATTGTAATCTATCCATTCACCCCAGGCCAGTTCAATTTGAAGTTTCAGTCTGAAATTACCCGTATACCATTTCTCTTGCAGATGCCTTTGTTTATTTTATCTTATCTCAAACTTGCCCCTAACATCCTGTTCAATGCAGTGATGGTGTATCTCCAACATTTTGGCAACTAGCATGATACACTGATATTGTGAAAGGCTGTACCCCTTTGAATGTTCTGGTTTATTGGGCTTTATGATTTCTTTGATATAAAGCAAAATATTGTCCCAAATGTTATTGGACTTTTAATGGAGTTTGGTACAAGATTTCTCATAATGAGAAGGCCGTGGCCCACTGGTGGGCCGTGAGAAAATTTTGGTGGGCCACAGAGAAATCTCACCCCCCAGAGCACCCCCCAAAGCAATTAATCCAGGCTGCGCAGAAACACAAGGCTGCTCAGCCCACATGGCCTGCGGGAACCCTCCCCGCTCACTTACTCCTTACCCAGTAAACTTGTCTAAGTTGCTATTTTATCTTTTTTCCAACCATTATCTGTTCTGCTGTGCCAGGAGATTTAGATTAGCTAGGAAGCAGGAAATGGTTGAATTTCTTGCTTTCTAGCTGAGCACAGCCGAATCTCCCTTAGGACTGAAGGTTTTCTTACAAGCAAATTCAGTGCAGATTCGCAGCAAGCAAATTTGAGAGACTGAGCTAGCCAGTGGCAGATAGATAGATCACTGAATGATTCTGTGAGCAACTCAATCTGCCTGCTTTGCCTGATTTTGGATAAAAGTTGCTTTTTTATAAAAAATTCAATAAATACATGGTGTGTTGTGAGTTAATTTTACGAGTTTGCTTGAAGGCAAATTTTATGTGACAGACTGAGCTAGGCAATGGCAGATAGATAGATTTCTGAATGAATCTGTGATTCTGTGAGCAACTCAATCTGCCTGCCTGCTTTGGGCTCTTTTTTTATAAAAAAATCAATATTTATATAAATATTTATAATATTTACATACAAGCCATGCCCAGCCAGTCACATGACCACCAAGCCACACCCACAAATTAGGCCACGCCCACAGAACCAGTTAGTAATCCCTGGGATCTAAAATTATGAGTTTGGTAGTCCCTGAGATCCAAAATGTTGGCGACCCCTGGTCTAGAGGATTCAGTTGGTGAAAAAAATGCCATTGCTCATTATTGATCAGTGATCTAGAAAAGTCAACGTAATATGTCACAAACATTTTATGATATTCCTTTATTTGTGTGTCTGATTTTAGTTGTTTATTGTGATTTTTTTTAAAAAAAATCAATTAGTGTTTTGAATCTCACCTTCCTTTTAAAAATCATAATTTATTATTTGATTTTAAAGGGAAGCAGATGACATATCTCCATCTGAAGCAGCATGCATGTAACACCAATGAGAACTTGTCTATGCTTCCCAGTGCAGATTGCTTTACGAATATTATCTACCTTTGCATCATCCAATAATGGACTTCCTGGTTCTGAATCAATTGAATAAGGGGAAAAGCCTGCTGGTGACCCTGAGTCAGAAGCTGGAGGAGACATCAATAGAGCATTTTGATTGAATTCATCCATCTTCATATCCACATCAGTGTCCACTAGACTGCTTAAGTCAAAACCCTTCAACAACTCTGTGAGAAAAGATCGCACAAATAAATTATTCCATTCATAGTACATGATGTAATTAAATCCCCTGCTTATCAGTTCTACATCTATCCCCTAAAAGCATAATCAATGCATTCATCAATGCAAGGGGGCATGAAATCATTTAATTAAAAACCTTGATAGTACCTGCTTCACTTAAAATTAAAACAATGGAATGTAATATTTAAAACACTTAACTGTTTTTCTGGCTAGACAGCTTAAGGATCATGTTCTCCTGTCGCAATTTATGGTTAACCTGCTGTAGATATTTAATGTAGTCGATAGCCTTCCTCAGTACACCAGACTTGTGCATCTGAAAAGAATGCATGATTATTTATTCAGCTATCTTATGACCTCTTAGCACATTTTCATTTAGCAGTAAAGTTTTTTCTTAAATTTGTGTATGTATGTAGGATGCATGTTGAGTTACCTTGAGATAAAGATGGGCAGCCTACAAATTTTATAAATAAATTAATAGGGGATTTAGATTTAGAGAACCAGTTTGGTATAGTGGTTAAGGTGCTGTCCCAGAAGCCAAGAGCATATAAGTTCTAGGCCTCCCTTAAACATGAAAACTGTTTGGGTGACTTTGGACAAGTCATTGTCTTTCAGACCAATCCACCTCAAAGAAGTTGTTATAGGGAAAGTAGGAAGTAGAGCTATTAGATATGTTTACTGCTTTGAATGATATGTAAAAAGGGCAGGATGAAATTATAGTCGGTCATACAATCAGCAAAATATTCAGACTGGATTTGGCATTTTTAACCATCTATTGAGTCCATCCCAAAAACTGTTGTTGTTGTTATTTAGAGATTTAATTCAATGGAAAAGGACATCAACAAGAACATTAAATAGCATGTCAACTGCAAACATGACAAATAGATTTGTAGCTATTGCAAATATTTTTGTTTTTTCAACTAAGCAATTCTTACTTTAGCATCTGTTCCCATGACCAGATCTTTCAGTTCTATGATCTTGTCATTTATAGATGATCGATATCTCTTCTCAATAATATTATGAGTTGTTCGCCTTTCTCCTTCCTTTGGTGGTTCTGGCTGCTTAGTGTTATTAGGCACTTGTTTAATGGGCATCTTCTCCTGCCCTCCCATCATCATAGGCATAGTTGTCAAGATGGCCCCATTGCCACCAACCAAGGTCTAAAAAGTCAACAGCAGAAATCAAATAGCAATTAATTTTTCATGTAAGATCTGTGACATGGTTTTTATATGTACAGTTGAGAAAACGATTTAGAGTAAACAATAGCATATTTGGAATTGAACAATGTAAGACAGAATTTGAAACTGAATTATGGGCAAATGATGAATAGGTACGGTCATTGCTAAAATGTATAAGCTTTTATCAAAATTTGAAATGAAAACATGTTAAACAGCATATGATAAAATGGGCACTGCTTATAACATACAGATGTAACAAAGAGAAAGCATGTGGATGAAAGAACTGAAATTCACATGTTTATAAAAAGAGAATTTTTATAAAATGATATATTACTGTATATGATACTAGAAAATATCTAGAATTTATAAAGGTATTTCAAATCTATGTTGGAAATGTGGAAACTATGAAGGGTTGTTTTATCATGCTTGGCGGACTTGAAAAAAGCTAGTAAATTTTGGATTCAAATGCATATAGCAATACAAAAAAATTAATATTCAACTGAAACCAGAATTTTCATTTATGAACCAACAGACAATTAGAAAATACTTACGGTGTTTGTACGTGGTAACTGCAGTGGGATTATTATATATAAGAAAAATGGAAAAACTCTGAAATACCCACAGTAAAAGAATAGTTGGTGAAGATGACAAAATTTGCTAAAATGGCAAAATTGACTTGTTTGATTAGAAAAAAGACAATAACTTTTGTTAGTGAATAAAAACTCTTTATGGGTATGAAAATAGAAAAAATAAACATTTGATGATTAGAAAGAATAGAATATGGAAAGAAGGGAGCCACAATGTAATCTTAATGAAGATAGACTAAAAATGCACTTATAAGCAGCGGTGGGATTCTACCGGTTCTGTCCACTTCTGTAGAACCAGTAGCTCTGAAGAGCAGCAAAAAGAGAGCATACATAGAGCCGGTTCTATGTCTGCTGCTGTTTTGGCCCACCTGCCCGCGCAGGCTCTTACCTGACCTTTATTTTCTGCTTTTTCAACCGCAGCTGCTTTGCGCGACACAGCTGTGGTTGAAAAAGCACTTTTTTCCTGCTTTTTCAACGGCTGCGCACCCGCGCACAGCACTCCTCAGCTGTCCAGGCAGCTAGCTGACGATGATATACACGCGCTCGCAGCAAAACGTAAAATCACCGAACCAGTAGTTACACCGGTCGGATCCCACCCTGCTTATAAGTGCTGCAAAGAAGATTGGAAGCCACTGTTCTATCAGTTCTTTTTATTTTCTCTCTTTCTTTCTTTTCTTTCTTTCTTCCTTCCTTCTTATTTACTTATCACTTTTACTTTTCTTTATTTCTATTTTCCTTTCCGTTTTAAAATTTGTATTGTTCAAGAAAATAATTCTTTAATAAAAGTTAATAAAAATATGTGACCAAAATAAAATTCCACATTTTATAAAACAAGTAGGAAACAAAAGAATGGCTTACAATTCACTAATACTTTTGTTCTATATGAATAAGATTTCATATTCTCTATATCAAGAATCTGGGTAAAAAGTTTGGAAAACACCCATCACTAAAAACCAAGAACAATTCTTATTTACTACAAAACCCAAAACAAACTAGATAAACCAGTGACAATTATAAATAATGCACTTTCCTATGTTCGTAAGAATTCAGAAATATTTCTGGATCCCAGTGGAGTAACAATGCCACTATTTAGACATAGTGACAATGGCACTGCATTTTCTCATGACAGTCATGATCAGTGGCTTCCAACTGCAAAGACAGAACTTTGAGCAAAAAAAGCTGGATTATGAGATAAAATTAAGAAAGACACCTAATCTAAAAAACTCTTCTAAGGTATGTAAATTTCCTTATAGATTCTTGCATACTGGGAAAATAAAATGCTTTCAGAATATAGCAATAGCACTTAGACTTATATACCGCTTTATATTGCTTTACAGCCCTCTCTAAGCAGTTTACAGACTCAGCATATTGCCCCCAACAATTTGAGTCCTCATTTTACCCACCTCGGAAGGATGGAGGCTGAGTCAACCTTGAGCCTGGTGGGATTTGAACTGCCAAATTATAGGCAGCTGGCTGCAGAAGTAGCTTGCAGTACTGCACTCTAACCACTGTGCCACAAAGGCTCCTGAACAGGTTCTCACCTGTTTTGTAAGTTAAACAGCTTTTTGTTGAAATGTGCATATTTTTCAAGCTGTAAAGAATATGTCTTTTTATAGACCATGTCAAAACAAAACTATTATCAGAAAGATAAAAAAGAAATTTAAACTATACAGCATAAAATACATCATTAATGGATAAAAACAAGAATAAGAAAATAAAGGAAATTCAAGAAGATATAATATCAGATTATACTATACAGTAATATAATAGGTTTATGGGGTAAGAGACATTGGCATGGCCGAAAAGGGAAATCAGAATTAAGTGCTAGGCTTAGGGGAAATAGTCTATTGTTGCAAAAAGGGTTTTTTTATTGGTTATGTCTCAGAGCACTTTCTTAAAATTGGTCATTTTTAAATTCAAACTCTTTGAAGTTGTAACTGAAACCATGATTTTTTTATTTATTTTTTATTTTATTTATTTATATCCCACCTTTGTTATTTGTATAACTCAAGGCAGCGAACATATCCAACATTATTTTCCTTCTCCTAAAATAGGAGGTGAGTTGGGTCAAAAGAGAGTGACTTGGCCAAGGTCACCCAGCTTGGCCAAACTAGGACTTGAACTTACAGCCTTTTGCTTTTTAGTCCAGTGCCTTAACTACTAGACCAGGGCTGTCACACGGCCCAGAGGTATTATGCCCTGGCCACGCTCATACATGAATTAGCGAAGTGGGGGGGAAAGTTGCGATACATCATATGACAACACCATGACGATGCAAGTTTGACACCCCTGCACTAGACCAAACTGGTTGATGGGAAAATAGCAATCAAAGATACAAAGGAATGGAAGAAATAAAAAAGAAAAACATGTACTAAATATTAAAAGGATCCTTTCATGCTAAGAATTGTAATGGAAAGTCATCGCATTAAGTCAAGATATGAAGTCTAAGCAGTACTGATGTTGATGTCTATTATACTTATTCAACCATGGAGATGGTGTGATTCCAGAAGCAAACTTTACATCTTTAAAAGGGACATTAGGACTAATTTCTCTGATGTCTACTGGAAAGAGAAACTCTGATATGCATGACTACATTTGCTGACAGTTTCTCCAATGACAATGGAAAAGATGACTATCTTTGACTTTACATCACTGCATAAAACTTAATAAAATGAAACTATCAGGTTCACTGGGGTAAAATGAATGTGTAAACAATATATGTCTTTATTTTATCAGTAATCAGCTACATATTGTGGATTCCCCAAAAGCATCTTTTAATAAATTTAGAGTGGCAATAAACAAGATTATATGGCAGGAGAACCAGGGGTGGGATTCAAATTTCTTAACAACCAGTTCTGTGGATGTGGCCTAATTTGTGGGTGTGGCTTGGTGGACATGTGACTGGGTGGGCATGGCTTGTATGTAAATATTATAAATATTTATGTAAATATTGATTTTTTTTTATTAAAAAAGAACAACTTTTAACCAAAAGCAGGAAAAGCAGGCAGGCAGATTGAATTGCGCACAGAATCACAGATTTACTTAGAGATCTATCTATCTGCAATCGGCTATCTGAGTCTGTCACATAAAATTTGCTTGCAAGCAAGCTCATAAAATTTGCTAGCAAAATTAACTCACAACACACCATGTATGTAAATATTGATTTTTTTTATTAAAAAAGAGCAACTTTTACCCCAAAGCAGGCAGGCAGACTGAATTGCTCACAGAATCATAGATTAACTTAGAGATCTCTCTATCAGCAATTGGCTACCTGAGTCTGCACTGAAAAGCTTCAGTCCTAAGGAAGGTTTGGCTCTGCTTTTAGATTAGCTAGAAAGCAAGAAATCCAAGGATTTCCTGCTTTCTAGCTAATCTAAATCTCCTGGCAGTGTAGAACAGCTGATGGCTGGGGGGAATAGCAGTTTACCAAACCAGGCAAGTTGGATGTCTTGCATGCCAGGTAAGGAGTGAGTGGGTGGGGACGGGCGGGGCCAGCCAGTGGAGCGATTTGTCGGTTCTCTGAACTGGGGACAATCGTGTGTACAGCGTTTGCAAGAAATCA
The DNA here is from genome assembly GCF_049901735.1 of Notechis scutatus. Classification (NCBI taxonomy): domain Eukaryota; kingdom Metazoa; phylum Chordata; class Lepidosauria; order Squamata; family Elapidae; genus Notechis; species Notechis scutatus. The sequence continues at coordinate 50,982,737 of NC_142014.1, forward strand.
TCGGCTGTGCTGCCTGGACAGCTGACAAGCCCTGAGCTTGGGTGCACAGCGTTTGAAATCCTCGTTTCCTGTTTTTTCAACCTCAGCTGTGCCACGCAAAGCAGCTGAGGAGGGAAAAACAGGGAATAAAGGACAGCCTAGATCCCAGGCAAGCGGGTGGGCCAAACAACGAACCGGTTCAGTGTCAGCTGTTCTTCGCAGGTTCTATAGAACCGGGCCGAACCAGTAGCATCCCACTCCTGAGGAGAACCTAATGTTATTGGCAGAGAAAAATAATCTTGAGATGGATGGAAGGTCCTAAAAATATGCTAAAAGCACTATTGCAAATAACTGCAGTGTGGGGGAAAATGGAAAATGAAAAGATAAATAGTACTTTGGCAACACAAAAAACTTAAGTCAAAATTTGAACACATAAAGAGGATACAAATAAGAGAAGAAAAGAAAAACTGGTTACCAAGAAGAGACCTTTAGTTTATAACTGTTAGCCCCTATAATTCCCTCCTCCCAATATTTACAGATATATTCCGAGGAATTACATTGAAAACAGGTATATGTGCAGAATACATACACATAAATATACTGTAGATATCCCCTTTTAACTACAAGAGTGATTATATAGGCTCAATATATCCTTTTTTTGCAAGAAGATATTACTGTATACCATATGTACTATAATGCTCACATGTAGTTTGAAGAATCTCGATGAGAAAGAACCCTAATAAATAAAAGGAAGAAAGCAACCATTTGGGAGATAAGTGTGGAGCCTTATGATACCTGCAGAGCTGTTGTCTGTATGGGTGTGGTTATTGCTGCCAGGGCTGGATTCTGAACAGCAGCCATAACAGAATTGCCATCAGTTTTCAATGTCGTTAAGACAAGAGAATCTGTCTTGATTATCTGTGGCTGGACTAGGACCTGAAAGGAGGCAAGACAGTAAACATTTAATGAAAACAAACACAGAAATGAAAAGTTGTTATTACTAGTTCCTATGTTACAATATAGAGTCCATTGCAAGAAACAGCCATAACTTCTGTTTCAATATACTTCTCTCCCAGGCTTCCTTCTACATATACCAGAGGCCCAGATTATACAGCTACTAACTTCATATATGTTACAGATGACTTTCACTGTGACATTCCATCGACCAATCCAATAATTTCTGTTAATTAATAAATTAGCTTTAAAGCATATAATCTCCACCCGATAAAAGCTTTTAGAAGTGAAGTAAGGAATGTATTCTTTGTCATGCTCCTCCCATCCATTAACAAAATTGCTGTTATAAAATACCAAAACCTCCACTGCTGAAATTATAATAATAATAGCATGGAATTCTAATCCATTCTTTCCAAAATTTCTTTACTAATTTTTTTTCCAATACCAGTATTGTAATCACTTTTTCTTTTCCTACGTTTAGCCATCAATGACCTATGAGCTTTGGAGATTTCATTGCTTAGAAACCAAAAATTATGTTAGCAACATTATTTCTTGCCTTGGAACAGAATACAAATACTGTATATACTACTCCCTTAAGATACCAAAAGAACTCACTGGAACCTGCTGAACCTGAGGGGCAGCTACTGCCTGGACAGTCGCTGGAGTTAGTGTCTGGATGGTGCCACTAGTACTCTGTGTCAGTACCCTCTGAGCTTGCATGGTCTGCACCTGCTGTTGAATGGCAACTGGTTGAACTTGGGAGGAAGTCACCAAGCTTTGAACCTGAGGCTGCAGCACTAGAAAGAAAATAAGAAGAGTTTAAAACTGCTCAAGGGAAATTATGACTTCCACAATAAGGATTGTAGCCTCTGATCTTTGGTGATAGGCTGTGTTTCAACAAAAACATATAGGTAATTGCTGTAGTTTTTCCCCCCTTAAAAATTATCATAATCTAACAACTAAAAGCAAACTCCACCAAAAACATCTTCTATTCAGTTTTAATATTACATTAGGACAATCCAGCCTTAATCAGTGATATAATAATTCCTGATTTTTAATTACAAACTTGTCTACCAGCACAAGTTTTTATAACTTTATTATTCAAGTTTTATATTTTAAACATTATATATTTCATTGATTGTGCTGTTTAATTGTATTTCTCTGCTTTTTAATTGTACTGTATTTCTTGTAAACAATTTGAAAACAGAATATCTATTTTGACCAATTAGCAAACCCTTATTGCTTAAAGAATTAAGATTACAGGCAGGCCTTGATTTAAGACCATCATTGAACCTGGAATTACGGTTGATATGGTGTCATTAAGTGCGTCATTACGTGACCATGCCTGATTTTATTCTCATCTGTGATGATTAAGGTAAGAATTGTTTTACCCTAGTGCTTTATAAAACGGTGTTCTTTATTGCTTTGAAGACCATGGGAGTTACCTTGAAAACTTGTGGCTGCATTTTGGTATATTACAGGTTGCTGAATGATCCGGGTCTGGGGAGCAGAGCTGAAAGTTGGAGTAATCATCACTGTCTGTTGCTGAAGTTGGGGTTGAACTTGGGGGCGAGGTTGAAGAGGCGGTGCAGTTCGTTGTGGAGCAGGAATTGTGCCCGCTGACTGAGACGTCTTCACTTGCACAGACTGAAGCTGTGGTGGAGAAGCTACACTAGGAGAAGAGGACTGTAACTGTCCCTGGCTGTAGGCTTTCTGTGAAGTATCTGATATTCTGTCTCCAGTACATGCATTGCTGCTCTGGAATGTGCCATATAACTGTTCAGAAAATAAATCTGGAAAATCTCCAACCTGATTGCTGACAAACTGTAGCATTTCTATAAAAAAAAACCACACAAAAATGGAAACCGTAAGATTACTTTTCAAAAGTCATCAATCTTAAAATGAAAAAAAATATACAGCAAGGACATGCATTCTTTTAGATCTAAGAATCTAGGATAGAGATGCATTTTCCTCAAACGGTATAATTAGGTTTATGGCCTTATCACTGGATGCTTAAGTGGTATATGTAGGTTCATATATCTTTTCTTTTTAGATTAGGGTATGAACTATTTGTAACCATGCTTTAGAAAACCAAGTTATCTATGATTTTGTCTCATCCCAAATAAATTATCCCAATGACTCATTTGTGAACTGCCTTTTGGGAAAATTCAAATGATTTAAAATATGATGCCTTATTATTAACCAGATGTAAAAATGTTTCTATTTTCAGTTCAGCAGTTAGTAGCCGTTAGAAAATCATTGAAAATATGGGCCTTTCCTTCGATATTTAAACCTGAATGGATGAATCCTATCCAGATATATAATAAATTTGAGTCCCTAATTATTAATTAATGGTTGTCCCTTGTTTTTAGTTGGTATTGTTTATTTTATTTTTTTGTTTATTATATGCTATCAGATTAGTAGAATCACAAACACCAAGAAATTACCTACTAATTTTCTATGCAATAAGCTTAGAAAATAAATCCTGTAACAGAAGAATCATTAAGTAATAAAGCTTAAGATTCTGTAATAGTATCAAAAAATGTTTAGGGCACAAATACTTGATCATGTGCATTTTTTCTGCCTCATTTGTTATTCTGCTGTGTCCATCAATTTAAATCAATATGAGCTATTTCCAGGAAAAAGGATTGAAGATTAGATTCAATTAAATGAGGTATAATATATAGAAAAAAACTTACTAAGCAAAAAAAATGGACCAAATGAAAACAAAAATTCTACTCACTTGACAGTAGCTCAATATAGAAGAAATATCTAATTCCATAAAAGAAGCCTTTAAAGACTTATAAGATTTTGAAGTTAATAGTTTCCCATTAAAGACATTCCTTTATCTAACTAATGGAAATATAGGCTGCAGAGTTTGGAAACTTCTCAATTTACTTCAGAAACATCCAACAACTACTACCATTACTGTTAAAGTAAAAATCCATTGCCAATTTACCACATGAAATCAACAAGATTTAATTGATAAAAGAAAGTTGTGTTCATTTTAGAGCTGTTGGATCTCAGCTGCAAAAACAAACATTAGACAGCAGGAAAGAGTTTATTTTCTTGCTGATATCTAGCAGTCATCAAATTTTTGCAGTCCAGGTTTGACAACCTAATTATATTGTTTTAAAAGGTATGTAAGCATTCTAACGGCATGAAGAAACAGCTTCTCGTGCTTTTAAAAATACACTGCTCAAAAAAATAAAGGGAACACTTAAATAAACACAATGTAACTCCAAGTCAATCACACCTGTGAAATCAAACTGTCCACTACACTGATTGACAATCAATTTCACATGCTGTTGTGCAAATGGAATAGACAACAGGTGGAAAGCACAGGCAGTTAGCAAGACATCCCCAATAAAGGAGTGGTTCCACAGGTGGTGACCACAGACCACTTCTCAGTTCCTATGATTTCTGGCTGATGGTTTGGTCGCTTTTGAATGCTGGCGGTGCTTTCACTCTAGTGGTAGCATGAGACGGAGTCTACAACCCACACAAGTGGCTCAGGTAGTACAGCTTATCCAGGATGGCACATCAATGCGAGCTGTGGCAAGAAGGTTTGCTGTGTCTGTCAGCGTAGTGTCCAGAGCATGGAGGCGCTACCAGGAGACAGGCCAGTACATCAGGAGACGTGGAGGAGGCCGTAGGAGGGCAACAACCCAGCATCAGGACCGCTACCTCCGCCTTTGTGCAAGGAGGGACAGGAGGAGCGCTGCCAGAGCCCTGCAAAATGACTTCCAGTGGGCCACAAATGTGCATGTGGCTGCTCAAACAGTCAGAAACAGACTCCATGAGGGTGGTATGAGGGCCCGACATCCAAAGGTGGGGGTTGTGCTTACAGCCCAACACCATGCAGGACGTTTGGCATTTGCCAGAGAACACCAAGATTGGCAAATTCACCACTGGCGCCCTGTGCTCTTCACAGATGAAAGCAGGTTCACACTGAGCACATGTGACAGACGTGAAAGGGTCTGGAGATGCCGTGGAGAACGTTCTGCTGCCTGCAACATCCTCCAGCATGACCGGTTTGGCAGTGGGTCAGTAATGGTGTGGGGTGGCATTTCTTTAGGGGGCCGCACACCCCTCCATGCGCTCACCAGAGGTAGCCTGACTGCCATTAGGTACCGAGATGAGATCCTCAGACCCCTTGTGAGACCATATGCTGGTGTGGTTGGCCCTGGGTTCCTCCTAATGCACGACAATGCTAGACCTCATGTGGCTGGAGTGTGTCAGCAGTTCCTGCAAGATGAAGGCATTGATGCTATGGATTGGCCCGCCCGCTCCCCAGACCTGAATCCAATTGAGCACATCTGGGACATCATGTCTCGCTCCATCCACTAACGCCACGTTGCACCACAGACTGTCCAGAAGTTGGGGGATGCTTTAGTCCAGGTGTGGGAGATCCCTCAGGAGACCATCCACCACCTCATCAGGAGCATGCCCAGGCGTTGTAGGGGTCATATAGGCATGTGGAGGCCACACACACTACTGAGCCTCATTTTGACTTGTTTTAAGGAGATTACATCAAAGTTGGATCAGCCTGTAGTGTTTTTTTCCACTTTAATTTTGAGTGTAACTCCAAATCCAGACCTCCATGGGTTGCTAAATTTGATTTCCATTGATAATTTTTGTGTGATTTTGTTGTCAGCGCATTCAACTATGTAATGAACAAAGTATTTAATAAGACTATTTCATTCATTCAGACCTAGGATGTCTTATTTTTGTGTTCCCTTTATTTTTTTGAACAGTGTATAAACAAAACATTAATTATATATTTAAATAAGTATGCTTCTTATTTAAACAAGCCCATTTCTGTTCTAGAAAAAAAAACCAGCCAGGGTAGGAATCTGCTGTGTATTTATGCTAATAATTATTTGTTCTAAGTAGCTTTTCACCTCTAAATATACTGCTTAATACAAAAAATAATAATAAGAAGAAAAAGGTGTTCTTCAGAAAAACAAGCAATGCAGTTCAAGATCTGGAGCACCTTCTAAATTCGAACTCTAAAGACTTCCCTCCCCCAATCCATTCCTTTTCATTATGAAAACACACATCCTTCACATTCTATACATTGAATTGAAAACCCCTGATATTGCATTAATATTGCACTATACAGCAGAATTCAATAGAGTTACTCCACTGGGATAGAAACTGTTTTTCAGCCTATTTGTCCTTGTTTTTATTATCCTGTACCGTCTGCCAGATGGTAATAATTCAAAAAAAAAAAAAAAAAGAGAGTGCCCAGGATGAGATGAATCTTAGTGTACATAGTTACAGTGACTAAAGTACATCATAGAATACAGTTTAATATTTAGGGAAATACTAAACTAAAATTTTAGGACAGTTAGCCTTAGTTTAACTGGATGCCACTCAACAGGATCAAATCATGGAACAGATTTGGAGAATATCAGTAATGTAACAGATGTGTCTCATAATTGTTACAATCATTGGATTGTAAATCATCTAATCTAATACCCTGCTTGGTTTAGTATCTGCTAAAGGATTTAACATATTGTATAGGTAGTCCTCAAGATACAACCCTAATGGAGCTTGCCCATTAGGGCTGCATGTCAAAACTTCATAAAATGAACTGAACTCACTTTTACAACATTTTTACCATTTTTATTAAGTGAATCAACCAGTTGTTAAATGAACAATAATCAGCCTTGGTGTTGCTCTGGTTCATTAAATGACCTCTTCCATCGTTAAGTGAACTGAAACTCTAGAGAATTTGCAGGGTTCCCTAGCTGGATTCTCTGAGGGAACAGTTTTTGGCGGCCCTCCACTTCTGAACCACCTACAGGCAGGTACCCAGACTTAAATTGGGATGGGAAGGTGAATTTCCAGATGTGTTCCATCCCTCATCTGTTCTACAAGCAGTCTGCAATAGTACACACTAATCCCCAAAGCAAAAGCAAACAGTACAGTAAAATGCAAAGGATCTTTCTGCAAGCAATCTCAAACTACATGGGAACACTACAGTAAATGCAAAGCAATTTTATAATACCAAATCTGCTTTCTGTTTCTATAGATACTGGCTAGTAGTTCTGCAATTGATTCCAGGGCAAATAAATGCAAACAGACACGTTTACCACTCTAGTCCTCCACTAGCAGCAATGAGGAGAAAAAAAACAGGCCAGGAGGAATGTACCAATATATAGGCCTTGAAAATTGCCTGTTGTAACAACGGGTGACAAAGGGCAGTCACAGAACTAAAAATGACCACAGCTTCACAAGTGACTGAATCTAGGTCACATGACTTCAGACCAAAATTGACCAAAACTGCCTTGAATCCCTGTTATAAATACAATTTTGGGTTGCATTCATAACTTCAAACAGTTAAATGGCCTGTTTGTACCTCGAGGACTACCTGTATATCCAGCCTCTATTTGCAGATCTCAGTAAAGAGGAACATAACATTTCATGAAGCAACTTCTTAAGTTGATTGTTAGCTCTGTCAAGAAATTCCTCTTTAAATCTAATCTGAATCTATTTGTGTTATTTCCACCCATTGATGCTGTAGCTCTCTTCTGAACTTGCTCTAATTTGATAATTCCTTTTACAGTGACAATTAGAATAGTGTAGGACAGTTGAATATGGGATTTTTCAGCAAAATAGCCCTTCAGAATATGTTTTCAAATCAACCATGAAATACTTAAAGAAAGTTTAAGATTTTGGAGTCTCCAGAATCGAATATTATTGAAAAACCGTGGGATGATCTCAATATGCAGTACTGTATATACAAGGTGTCTTAAGAATGTTTTTGAGGTATCCCAGAAATATTCCAAAAACGAGAACAGTATGATTGGCTCCATTTGGCAAATGGAAAGATTTGAAAGCTCTTGTTTTTGCCCAAGAAGCTGTTACAAAATATTGGCTGAAAGAGTGTGCAAATTTTCAGTTTTTTTAAAAAAAATGAATCTATAAACAATAGCTGATAAATAGTGCATTTAAATTACTAGAAAAATGACACAGTTGGTACATTTTGTACACTATAGAATTTATGTCAGTTTCCATTTACTTAGGAATTGTAAAATACAGTCTGACATGGGCTGCCTAATTTTTCAAAATATGTCACTTGTGTTTATTTTCAGTCATAATGTACACTGAAGATGGTATTTAATTTTGTTGTATGAGGTGCAATGACAATAAAGTAAACTAAATTAACAGTTTATTTTGTATTTTCCTTCAATTCTTATTTTTATTTTTTATAAATAAAAAAATAACTGGCAGTCCTCAAAACCATATCTACACCGTCAATTGTTTGCAATGTACCACTACTGTACTATTACTAATTACAAAAATTGGATAATGCAGTTTTTGGTGTTTAGAGCAAGGAAACACATAAAAACTGTATTGAACTCTAATATTTGCCTAATGTACTTTAAAAAAATACAAAAAATTCCGCTGTGCTTATAATATGATATAATCCTACCAAATTGGTATCGTTGCCTCACAAGTGCAGACTATGACTACTTGAAAATAAAGTACACTATTGCCCACAAAAGAATACCCTCCTCATTCTTTTGCTGCAGTGTGCAAGGACACCAAGGGAGTAATGGCTTCAAAGCATTTGCAGTTTTTCTTTAGGGGATGGATTCTACTTATAGATAAGGCTTCCAGGGCCAAAGTTTTAGCCCTGTAATAACCTCATCACAATCCTAAACTGGGCCTGGGGAGTTTTTTGGTCCTTGAATATATACTGTTTAACCCATACCCACAACTTAAGTAGCTTTCCTTAAGTAGCACACATGCCTTTTGCATTGCAGAATATTGGGCAACCAATTATATTTTATTTATTTCCTAGCTTTATTATTATATATATTATCTTAGCTAGTTAAACATGAATGTATAGATGGTTGTTGCTTAGCAATCATTTAGCAACTACTTTGTTTAGCAACCATTTGCAGTTATTATTGTGATGAAAAAGTAACTGTAACCAAGCCTCACAACCTTTGCAGGTTTATGAAGCAAAAAAAAAGCTGAAGTAAGAGCACAAACATAATCAGTTTCATTTAATGACCAAATTGCCAGTTCCAATTGTGGTTATATACTATCTGTAATTTGTTACCTAAACTTCTACATTTTAGATCTGTCTAGTATTTTTAAACACTTATCTGAAAGCATAGACTTTTCTTAAAAAATAGACTTTCTATAGCCATACCTAGAAATAAATATTTTTTCAAGCAAAATCGGGAGAGAACTTCTTTAAAATGTGGCATATTCTAGGAATTAGAAATATTTTTCCAGACCAGAATTTGTCATTTGTCTTTTTGATCTAAGACTTCTTCTTTTTTTTAAGTTTTAAAAACAATTTTATTTACAACTTTAAAAATATACAATTTCAAAAATACACAAACAATAATAACACATAATTTTTACATTTGTTGTCGAATTTGGTAAGTCCTAAAAATCATTATTGGCTAGTACTAGTCACACATTCACACATTATCACATCCTAAGTGCTAAATAATTCACAATATACTCCATTTATTTTCACGTTGGCTTACAACTACTATTACGAATACATTCATGTTTTTTAACTAATAAACACAAAAAATATTATAAATGACTAATACTAATAATAGTAGTAACAGAGAAAAGAAGGTTTAAAACCTTTGTTTTAATGTACTTAATATATTATAAACCGCTGGATATAATTTGTACCTTAGGTTCATTTACATGTTTCCCCTTTTATTGTCTACCCACTTATGCCATTTATCCCATATCTGGTAATAATCTGTATCCTCCGTCCCGTTAATTTTAAGTGTAAGCCTCTCCAGTTGGGCACACTCATATGTTTTCTGAATAACAACCTGTATCGGTGGTACATTTGGGTTTTTCCAATATTGTGCTAGTGAGATATGTGCCACAGTTAATAAATGGATGGTCAGATATTTTACTTTAGCGGAGTAGTCCCCTTTGATCATTTCCCAACAAAAATAATTTCAGTTTCCACTCCAGCCCACTCTCTATAATTTCTTCTATCCACGTTTTTATTTTTAGCCAATATTTATTTATCTCAGGACAAGTCCACCATGAATGAAAGTATGTACAAATTTCCCTTTACATTTCCAACAGCAAGGATTGGCTGTCGGAGATATTTTGGCCCATCTAGAGGGCGCCAGATGCCATCTGTACATCATTTTGTATAAATTCTCCTTGTGCGCTACTGATTTGGTTAGTGTTAGGTTTTTCTGCCAGATTTCTTCCCAGTCATCCAGATCAATACTATAACCAAAGCTTTTTTCCCAAGCCAACATGGGACCTTTCACAATTTTCTCGGCCATTTCATATTCTAATAAATAATTATATAATTTGGAAATTGAACTTTTGTCAGGGTTTAAAAGTATTTTATCCAAATATGTATATTTTATCTTAATTCCATTTCTTGTGAAGATGTATATTATAGAGTAAAATTACATCGCTGATGATGTAAAGCTATTCAACACCACCGACAATACTGCTACCCTTCAAAAAGACCTCAACTATGTATCAGAATGGTCAAACAAATGGCAACTTCAAATCTCAACAAATAAATGCTCTGTCCTACATATTGGCAAAAAAAAAATCAGAAAATAAAATACAAGCTGAATAGTCAAGAACTTGTTGATGATCCAAACTCTGTCAAGGACCTTGGAGTACTCATTTCTAATGATCTAAGTGCTAGAGCCCACTGTAACTACATAGCCAAGAAGGCATTAAGAGTTGTTAACCTAACCCTACATAGCTTTTTCTCTGTTAACTAGAGCATACAAAACTAGAGCATACAAAACATTTGCTTGAATACAGCTCATTAGTCTGGAACCTGCATTACGTATCTGATATTAATACAGTTGAGAAAATCCAGAAATATTTCACAAGAAGAGTTCTCCACTCCTCTAAATGTTGCAGAATACCATATGCCACCAGACTTGAAATTCTAGACCTAGAAAACCTAGAACTATGCTGCCTTTGGTCCGATCTAAGTATAGTATATAAAATTATACATTGCAATGTCCTACCTGTCAATGAATACTTCAGTTTCAACCATAACAATACAAGAGCACACAATAGATACAAACTCAAGGTAAACCGCACCAAACTTGATTGCAGGAAATACGACTTCAGCAACAGAGTGGTCAATGTCTGGAATACTCTACCTGACTCTGTGGTTTCTTTCCCAAACCCCAAAAACTTTAACCTTAGACTGTCTACTGTTGACCTCACCCCTTCCCTAAGAGGTCTGTAGGGGGCGTGCATAAGCGCACCAACGTGCCTACCGTCCCTGTCCTGTTTCTTTTTATTTTTCTTATATGTATCCATTTCATGTATTCATAACTATGTTATACTTTATACCTGTTATCTTATAATCGCTTGACAAAATAAATAAAATAAAATAAATAAATAAAAAATAACTCTCAGGTAACAAATCCTAATTAATCATCTAAACAATGAGAGTTGAAGCAAGTTGTACTCTCCCTAAAACTGAATATATAAAGAGCACAAGTTCTGCTGATATCCAAATTATAAGAGCCCATCACCAAAAAGCCTATGGAACCATTACATTCATAAGTAATGCTGAAACAGGATTACTCAGGAAGCACTATACTTTAGAGCAGTGTGTTTCAAACTTGTAAACTTTAAGATGTGTGGTCTTCAACTCTGACAATTCTCCAGTCATTCCAGAATTCCCTAGCAGAATTCCCCAGCCAGTGTGTTGGGGAATTCTACAAGCTGAAGTCCACACATCCTGAAGTTGTCGAATTTGAAAACACTGCTATAGACTATCCACACCAATCATATTGTCTGTGTCAAGGGCAGAGCACCACAACAGGAACCCAACCAAAGGCAAAAAACACTGAATAGTCTCCTAGAAATGCTGGCAAATTATGTAAATGGGTGCTAGAGTGCAGCCGGATGGCAGTGTTCCTTTGGCAAGTGCTGTGGAGCATGAGATTCCTATACTGCCTGGGGGCTTCTGGGAGAAAAACTAGTGAGAGCAGGAGTGACTTGTAAATTCCTGCTGGATTCCCATTGATGTGGGAAGCCATCAAGGAAGGTCACAAATGGCAATCACATGACCATGGAATACTGCAACCATCATAACCGCAAGCCAGTTACTGAGAGCCTGAACCACAATTACATGACCTCTGGAGCACTATAGTGGCCACAACTTCAAGTTTGTATTGCATCATTGTCATTTTGAACAGTTGCTGAACAAGTGGACATAACCCGAGGACCTCATGTATAGACTTGCTGACACCAAATAAAAATTTTCTCAATCTCAGCAATTTATAAAACACACCTAAAACATGGTACTTGTTTTTAACAAGAATTTTTATTTTCTACTCCTTTTCAGTTATTTGATTAAGTACTTTAACTTCGAAAGCTACATTTTAAGTGCAAAGTTATTTTTCTTTAGCAAAGTATATTCTCCATTCACATGAAAATATGGGAATAAACATAAGGGGAATCAGAAATGTATAAAGGTGAATCAAATCACTGCAAGCAGAAATTATTTTTTTAGAAAAAGAAAATTCAAATGTTAATGTTAAGAAATAATATTTTGATTCATGTTAAAACTGGCCAGAGAAAATAAACTCTACCACCTTTTTAAAGGTTGGGCAAAAAAAAAGTGGCATTAATTGCCCAAATTGTACCTTAGGATTTTAAATTTAGATTAATTCAAATGTCACTGGAAAAAAATAAGCTATAAAGAATAGGAACACAGAAGCAACATATGAATACAAGACAGGATAACTACATTAATATTAATATTAGTAAAGTTAAGGGGTTTCTTTGTCTGCCTGAAGTATTAGTTTTTTATATCCAGGAAATTTTGGTACATACTGTACTTTTTGTTTCAACTTGAGACCTCATGACTATACGCAGCCTCTAAAAGGTTTGGTCTATCTTTCTGAGCTTGTCTGAAATTTGCCATCAAATTATACAGATAGCTAACTATTTTAACAGATTAATTAGGAGAGAGGATGTCACTGTTCACCAATGTCCATTAAACAGAAAATAAACCATCATGAGTACTTGTATAATACATCATACATTCCAATGACACAAAATATGTCATTTGTTACCAAGAATATTTGTAGCTCAGTGTTGAACTGTTGGGTCCTTGGTGCTCTCTGAGCTTGGTCATTTTCTTGGAGACATTTTATTACCCACTCCCACAATATAAACAGAGAGAAAATCCCTTCTAGTACTGAAAATATTACCTATTTAGGTAATGAAAACAACTAAGCTTAAAGAACACTAAGGACTCCATTCATCATTTGCATGATGTCATAATGCAAATAGGCAGATTTGACTCATTGTATGTGGTCCAGGTCTGCTAAACTATGGTTTTACTGAACATAGATTAACTACATTTATTATATTACATTTAAAATAAATATCAGATTAAAATGATTGTTCATTCAGGTCATTCCCAAAGAGCCCCAAATTTATCAATAAATAAAAAAATAGAAGCAATGTTAAAACAAGAAAGAAAAAGTGTATCTGACAGCTTAAAATGTCTTCTACTCAGTCATGTTAAAAAAAACATCTTGTACACTTTTTAATTTTGACTGCCAAAATGACAAACTCCCCCCCCCCCCCAAAAAAAAATTATCTCTGTACCATTTTGATGCAGATAGATCAAGCGGCTTATTTGATTGATTGATTGATTGTTGTCGCTAGAGGGGTGGGGGGTTATTGCTTTTTATTGTTTTTATGTTGGGTTTTTAATCTTTGTAAGTTGCCAGGAGTCACTGAGACTGTGTGCATTGAGCAGCCATATAGATGTTCTTACAAAAATAATAAATTTTCATAAAACCCTCTAGTCCCAAGCACCCAAAAATCATACAGGTTCACCTTTTACTGTTCTTGGTGGATGAATGCACTCAATATTTATAAGTGTCAATATCACATGCCAAGAAATACAACTGAAACAAACTACTCCACTAATACACAAGGAAATGCACTAGGGCTTCTGACACCACCTACAATTCTAGATATTATTTCTGTCTTCTAAGCCCATTTTGAGATGCTTAGAGCTGGCATGATATCTAAGAGAGTCCTAGTCATAAATGTTAAATAATAAAGGCAACTGAATTTGAGGGAACTTTCTTCCAAATAAGCATGCACAGTGTTGCCCTATATATACAAATACACACCAGTTTTCAAACAATATATTTATTCTGAAGCAAAGGGGCACAGCGTTGTATTGCAATCATACCTTAAATTTAATCTAAATAATAAGTCCCAAATTTCCTATCCTAAATGGTAGGTATCTGAATTTGGATGAGTTGATGGGTAACAGAAAACGAACTACGGCGTTGCATGCTACACGCACTGGGAGACACCTGCCAATTCATGTGTGAGGTTGCTCTGGGAATCCCCAGCCATTTAAACAGGGATATAGTAGTAGTGCATCGGTGGCCGACAGGCACGCTTAGCGGCACTTCGCCCCTCGGGGCCGGGGCCGCACCGAGCAGCGCTTTCCCTTTCCTCCGCGGTTGCTGTATCTGAGGGGGGCGATAGTGGGCACAGCCGAGCGCCCGCCTCGTGAGCACTCACCATCGATATCGCCCAGTGTGAGCTCGTCGCCGAGCTCCGTCAGGGTCTCCATCGTCTCCATGCTGTTCAGCTCGCCGTTTTCCATTGCCAGCGAGGCGCGCCCGACTCAGTTAAAGCGAGTCACCTCGTAAGAGGGAGAGTCACCTCGTCAGAGGGAGCGGCGATACCCCCCCGCATTAACCCTTTCCTAGGCGGGGATTGTTGCTTCAACTCGGGTTCTCCGGGCTTAGATCCCCAATCGGCGCCATCTTGCTCTAACTTCTGTGAACTCCACCCATCCACCTGCGAGGAGCCACCGCCGCCGCGCGCGGCTGCTTGTCCATGAGACCAGGTCTCCACTGTCCAATCAGCGGACAGAGCGGCTCGTGGTGTGATGGCGCGTCAGCGATCAGCAGCTGCGAGGCGTCTTTTTCCTGGCTGGACCGCCCTCCCGGTTTGCATATGTATGAGAAGGCGGGAAGTTTATGAAATATTACGTCTGAAATTGAAAACGGGAGGGCGCTATTGATTTCATTTCCACAGCTACGGCTTGTTTTGGGTACCGTAGAAACGAACGCAAGAAAAAGAGAACATTGTGGACTCTCTTCGAGGAAAAAATAGCAAAACTGAAAAACTGGAAGTACCTTTCTTTGGACAATCCAAACTTTGTTAAGAGTGCCACGAAGTTTGATGTTAAGAAAGATGGGAGCTATTTATGGGAAGAAAGAGTTTTGTCCATTTAATAGTGAAATCTATGTATCTGTTTTGGAAAGGACATACAGCCCTGTAGCATCTAGGTTATCCTTAAAATCAAATTCTTGGAAGGCTTTGTTGGATCACAGTCCATTTTAAACACCAAAGTTTATGCAATAGAA
Source organism: Notechis scutatus (assembly GCF_049901735.1). Classification (NCBI taxonomy): domain Eukaryota; kingdom Metazoa; phylum Chordata; class Lepidosauria; order Squamata; family Elapidae; genus Notechis; species Notechis scutatus. The sequence goes on from NC_142014.1 coordinate 50,998,087, forward strand.
GTGTATTAATCTTTGGTGATCCTAAGATTGTTTTTGCAAAAGACAGTCACTTTCCTAGAAACCTTCAGATAGTATCTCTTGTTCGTTTAGGGTCCCCCCCGAATTGTATAAACAATCTATTTGACTGATCAAGCCTGCCTGGGGTTGGAAGTTAAGAATGGGACTTAGCAATACCAGGGTAGAAGGTAAGACTGGGAAGTGGTTATGGGTGTGTGTATTCTTCAAAAAAGCTACATGGAATTGAACTATAAAGTTTTTACTTCTCTCCAGGTAATCTTAGAATACTGGATCATGGAACCAAGAGATCCTTTGCCATAATAACATCTGCTAGTCATTAAAGTACCACCTGAGACCTGACTACAGGTGAAACTAGAAAAATTAGAATATTGTGCAAAAGTTCATTTATTTCAGTAATGCAACTTAAAAGGTGAAACTAATATATGAGATAGACTCATTACATGCAAAGCAAGATAGTTCAAGCCATGATTTGTCATAACTGAGATGATTATGGGTTACAGCTCATGAAAACCCCAAATCCACAATCTCAGAAAATTAGTATATTGTGAAAAGGTTCAATATTCTAGGCTCTAATCAGCTAATTAAGCCATAACACCTGCAAAGGGTTCCTGGGCCTTTAAATGGTCTCTCAGTCTGGTTCAGTAGGAATCACAATCATGGGAAAGACTGCTGACCTGAGAGTTGTGCAGAAAACCATCATTGACACCCTCCATAAGGAGGGAAAACCTCAAAAGGTAATTGCAAAAGAAGTCGGGTGTTCCCAAAGTGCTGTATCAAAGCACGTTAATAGAAAGTTATGTGGAAGGGAAAAGTGTGGAAGAAAAAGGTGCACAAGCAGCAGGGATGACCGCAGCCTGGAGAGGATTGTCAGGAAAGGGCCATTCAAAAGTGTTGGGGACTTTCACAAGGAGTGGACTGAGGCTGGAGTCAGTGCATCAAGAGCCACCACACACAGACAGATCCTGGACATGGGCTTCAAATGTCCTCTTGTCAAGCTGCTCCTGAACAACAAACGTCAGAAGCGTCTTACCTGGGCTAAAGAAAAACAGGTCTGTTGTTCCAAAGTCCTCTTTTCTGATGAGAGCAACTTTTGCATCTCATTTGGAAACCAAGGACCCAGAGTCTGGAGGAAGAATGGAGAGGCACATACTGCAAGATGCTTCAAGTCCAGTGTGAAGTTTCCACAGTCTGTATTGATTTGGGGAGCCATGTCATCTGCTGGTGTTGGTCCACTGTGCTTCATTAAGTCCAGGGTCAACACAGCCGTCTACCAGGAGATTTTGGAGCACTTCATGCTTCCTTCCGCAGACGAGCTTTGTGGGGATGCTGACTTCATTTTCCAGCAGGACTTGGCACATGCCCACACTGCCAAAAGCACCAAAACCTGGTTCAATGACCATGGGATTACTGCGCTTGATTGGCCAGCAAACTCGCCTGACCTGAACCCCATAGAGAATCTATGGGGCATTGCCAAGAGAAAGATGAGAGACATGAGACTGAACAATGCAGAAGAGCTGAAGGCCGCTATTGAAGCATCCTGGTCTTCCATAACACCTCAGCATTGCCACAGGCTGATAGCTTCTATGCCACGCTGCGTTGAGGCAGTAATTGCTGCAAAAGGGGCCCAAACCAAGTACTGAGTACATATGCATGTGTATACTTTTCAGAGGTCCGATATTGTTCTATGTACAATCCTTATTTTATTGATTGCATGTAAAATTTTAATTTTCTGAGATTGTGGATTTGGGGTTTTCATGAGCTGTAAGCCATAATCATCACAATTATGACAAATCACGGCTTGAACTATCTTGCTTTGCATGTAATGAGTCTATCTCATATATTAGTTTCACCTTTTAAGTTGCATTACTGAAATAAATGAAATTTTGCACGATATTCTAATTTTTCGAGTTTCACTTGTATGTGCTCTTTAATATAAAAATAAAAATCATAGGACAAAAGTGAGTTAATGCTCCATCTTCTCCCATTAAAAATACCATTGGGCATTTTTGATGTGGACATATCTTTACAGTTAAACATTTACTCCACTTGGTGCTCCACTCGATTCCAGAACTTTATGCTATTGAACCACAATGTGTATGAGTAACTAAAGCAATTATCATAGATTAAGGAAATAAATCTTTTCATTGACAGAAAGTTTCTGAAAGCTCCAAATAGCAATAGCAATAGTACTTAGACCAGTGGCGGGATTCAAATTGTTTTACTACCGGTTCTGTGGGCGTGACTTGGTGGGTCTGGCTTGGCTTGGTGGGCATGGCAGGTGGGGTGGGGGAAAGGTTACTACAAAATCACATTCCCTCCTCACCCCACTAGTCTGCTTTGCAGCTCCGTTCTCCTGTGCAGGGCAACAAAAGGAGACCCAGCCGATCAGCTGGGACTTGGGAGGCAGAGAATAGTTGGGGGCGGCGCCAGTCAGAGGTGGTATTTGCCGGTTCTCCGAACTACTCAAACTTTCCACTACCGGTTCTCTAGAACTGGTCAAAACCTGCTGAATACCACCTCTGATTTAGACTTATATATTGCTTCACAGTGCTTTTACAGCCCTCTCTAAACTGTTTACAGTCAGCATATTGCCCCCAACAATCTGGGTCCTCATATATTGCTTTATGAGTTTTATTGCCTGAAACTGTGTCCCATCAGGATAGATAAGTGGACAGCAGTGTGTTGGATTTGTTTGCCACTGTTAAGTTGTTTATTTAAAAATTCAGATAAATAATCGTTCAATTTATTTATTTTTGTTCAAATCCCATTTTTCAGTACTTCAGTGGAAAGATTTCGAGAAACTAGAACAAGTGTAGAAGAAATTTATGAAAATGAGTAGGGAACTAAAAATTAAGTCCTATGAAGGGAAATTCTAGGAGCTGGGCATATTTACCTCTGGGGGAAAAAAAGATTAAAAAGGGATTTAATAGCATTTCTTGAGGTATATCATCAAAGGCTCATACCATGGGTTAAGACAACCTGTCTTTTTATGAATTACTACCAAAAAACAAATGAAAAAGAAAATAATAAGAGTAAATGGACAGTTTTCTTCATGGAGTAAAGCAAAAAATGAATCTTTTTTAATTATAATTTTATAAATTTTTTAAACAAAAACTAACAGGAGAAAATAAAACTCAAAGTGCAGATATAAAACAAAGAGGGAATAAATGACTTGATTTTATTTTACAATAGTTATACATATAAATTTAAATTGACCATATACTTTAAGATTGCAAGGTAGCTTTAATTTTTCTATCATCTTCTATTTTTTCTAATCAAATTCCATTTATTATAATTTCATTTTTTTTGTTTTACACAAAAAGTCCAAGAAGGGTTTCCAATCAGCATTAAAATTAATCAGTATCTTTTCTCCAATTAAATTTGACATTTCAGGAAGCTCCATCATCTTTACCATCCACTCTTCCATTGTGAGTAATATCAGATCTTTCTGCAATTATACATATAAAAATAAAAATCCATGGATTTTTTTTTACTTTTAGTCATAGTCCCGAAAGAAACATCTATAGCTTCAGCTTTATATTAATCTTTAAAATCTAATGAATTAATTATGAATTTGAATCCAATTTGTTCAGCTTTTTTACATGTCCACCAAGCCTCAAAGCACCAGAAACCTCAGAAAACAATGCCAAGAGATTCAAGCCATTCCTTCCACTTTAAGAAAGCCTAAAAGGAAAGTCCCAGCCCAGCTGATTAGAAGTCTGGGTGTGCTGCCAAAAGCCATTAACGCGTTACTAGAAATAAGTAATCTGAAAATCTGGGCTACTGCCAAAGGCTAGTACTAGGAATAACAAAAACTGGACTATGAAGCAAACCAGCTCAAAACCAACTAAAAATAACCCACCTGGAACTCCCCTTTTCCTGACAGAATTAACCCCCAGGATAGGAAAGACAAAGCTCCAGAGAAAGGATTAACCCTTTAAGGCAGGAAGACAAAACACAGGGCAATCACTTTAACTAAAAGTACACAAAAACTCATCAAACTAGCAGAAGGTTCAAAGGGAAAATAGGTATAAAAATCATAGACTCACAATCCAAAAATTGCTTGCAAGCCAGGAACACTTGATCGGTGTCACTTTTTGCTTCTTGCCTTCCTACATTAAAAGAATGCCACTTTCTGGCAGCTGGCTTCTGCATCCATTTTTTTCTCAGCATCTGTGGTGTGTCTCCCAGCCGAGAACGATCTGGGAAGTTTCTGCCAACAAAACCTCACATTATGTCTTTCTAACTCCAATAACCTCTGTTTGTCAGCATCACCTAATCTTTCATCCACACTATAAACAAGCTGCAAAATATAATTTCAAATCTCCTTTTTCTTTTATTATCTTGCAATACTTTGTACTTAACTCGTGTTTTTATTATCCTGTCACACAAACTTAGATATATCTTTTTGCCATTTTTAAAATGGTACATCAATTGTCAAACACAGGCAATGTTTGAAACAAAAATAACATATTGGTAAAACATTAATCATAGAACTTCTCCTCAACAAAACTGTAATTTTTCCCCATCTTAGCATATCTTTCTTAACTACATTTCATGTCTTAATTTTGAAACATCATACAATTCATATTTGTCAAATTGCCACCCAAATATTTTGCTTTTTTCTCATTTTGTTCATCAATTCTGTTTGATTTTATATCTTCATATTTTTGTTAACATTTTTGTCTTCTTTTTATTAATTTTAAACCAACTAAAGCATCCCATTCTTTTAATTTTTCTCATTAATTATTCTCATTAATCTTTTGCTTTTTTTAGGATTTCTGCTCTTATTATATTTTTGGTGAAAGCACTGTGGTCATTATCAAGCTGAAGTATGTGTAAAGGTTGAATCATGGCAACTTCATCAGTCAGAGCAAAATTAGTTAGGCAGAGAGTCAGAGTCATTGGAATGTACCAACTCTTGCTACACCAATTTCAGGGTTTTCTCCCCCAAATGCATTGCAATATGTCAGTGAAGACTCAATCATCCACATCAAAGTTGTCTAAAGGTGATTGAGCCTCCGTTGGATGATTGAATCTTCACTGATACATTCCAACACGTTTTGGGGAGAAATCCCAAACCAGTTGGTACATTCCAACGATTCTCTGCCTAACTAATTTTGCTCTGACTGATGAAGTTGCTTGGATGAACAATGAAACATCTCAGGTTAACAAAGTTTTGTAAAGTTGCCGTGGTTCAACCTTTAGACACCTTTGGCCTGGATGATTGAGTCTTCATTGACATATCAAGCTGAAGGTCTACAGAAACTACTAGAATACCTTACCTCCTGGCCTGAAATATAACAAGCAACAGAAGAATCAGTAAAGAGTTTAAGCAAGCCATTCCCACAAATCTGGAACAATGTACTGGCCAGAAGATTGGAAGACATTAATCTACACTGAGAAGAGTACGGAAGAGAAGAAGGGAGAGTAACTTAACAAAGTGTGTAAACTATTATACTGTATTGTAATTGTAAATTATTTCAGAATAATTTTGAAAATATGGTGTGAAATTAAGGATTGATTAAGATGGGAAAGTTACAATGATCATGGATAAGAATAATTTCTATGATAAAAATGAATGTTACCTAGAATGTTGTTTTTATTCCAGTTTTGAAAGATGATACATCCTTTAAAAAACAATGTCAAACAGATATATTCAGATTTCTATGTTGGACAAAAATCAAGGATTAATATAAGCTTCTCCAAGGTGCAAAGAAAAGAGGAAGACTGGGATTGCCTGATTTTAAATTGTATTTTGTGGCCAGTTGTTTGGTTTGGGTGAAGGAATGGATGTTGTTAGGAAATCAAAAACAATAAAATTAGCAGGACATGGCCTGAGGTTTGGGTAACGAGTTTTTTAATGGTGTGAGAAAAAATTAAAATTTAAAAATTATATTAGAATGTAATATTATGAATATAGAATAAGCTTAGATATCTTAATAGCCAGTTTTTTGAGTTCCAACATATATATTATTGAAACAAATCTATGCTTTTCTGAAACATAAGTATATTCTCTGGAATTGCTGTCTCCATACATTTACTAAAGTAAGTTACTCTTCAAGTTAAAAAAAAAAACCTTTTTGATAATTTACCTGGAGTAATTTTAATATTCTTCTCTGATGTTCTATCTCAGTTGTTCTCAACCTTTTCTTCACCATGGACCCTCTTTAAACAGACTCCATGAGGGTAGTATGAGGGCCCAACGTCCACAGGTGGGGGTTGTGCTTACAGCCCAACACCGTGCAGGATGTTTGGCATTTGCCAGAGAACACCAAGATTGGCAAATTCGCCATTGTTGCCCTGTGCTCTTCACAGATGAAAGCAGGTTCACACTGAGCACATGTGACAGACGTGACAGGGTCTGGAGACGCCGTGGAGAACGTTCTGCTGCCTGCAACATCCTCCAGCATGACCAGTTTGGCAGTGGGTCAGTAATGGTGTGGGATGGCATTTCTTTAGGGGGCCGCACAGCCCTCCATGTGCTCGCCAGAGGTAGCCTGACTGCCATTAGGTACCGAGATGAGATCCTCAGACCCCTTGTGAGACAATATGCTGGTGCGGTTGGCTCTGGGTTCCTCCTAATGCAAGACAATGCTAGACCTCATGTGGCTGGAGTGTGTGAGCAGTTCCTGCAAGGCGAAGGCATTGATGCTATGGACTGGCCCGCCCGTTCCCCAGACCTGAATCCAATTGAGCAGATCTGGGACATCATGTCTCGCTCCATCCACCAACGCCACGTTGCACCAGACTGTCCAGGAGTTGGGGGATGCTTTAGCCCAGGTGTGGGAAGACATCCCTCAGGAGACCATCTGCCACCTCATCAGGAGCATGCCCAGGCATTGTAGGGAGGTCATACAGGCACGTGGAGGCCACACTCACTACTCAGCCTCATTTTGACTTGTTTTAAGGACATTACATCAAAGTTGGATCAGCCTGTAGTGTTTTTTTTCCACTTTAATTTTGAGTGTAACTCCAAATCCAGACCTCCATGGGTTGCTAAATTTGATTTCCATTGATAATTTTTGTGTGATTTTGTTGTCAGCACATTCAACTATGTAACGAACAAAGTATTTAATAAGAATATTTCATTCATTCAGATCTAGGATGTCTTATTTTTGTGTTCCCTTTATTTTTTTGAGCAGTGTATATTGGGGTCATTACAGGTAGCAAAATGAAAATGTTGATTCAGTCAACTGAACCATGAAAATGGTATATGCAAGGAATCATTTGGAAAAGAATTGAAAACAAAATTGTCTAAATTGTAATTTTATTATATGAAACTATAATATATCTGCATGCATGTACCATCTTACATTCAATTTTGGCCATTACACTTGAGAAAAAGAATATAACACAGCTAGAAAAAGACAGTACAGGGCAACCAATACGATTCAGGGCCTTAAACAAGTTCCTATGAGAAAATTGTATAATGTTTGGAATACTCTGTGATTAATGATGTAGTTTGGGAATCATGGATATAGCACATTATTGATCTGTGGAAGTCATTTCCACAGAATGTGGTGATGGCCATTAACCTGGATGATTTTAAAAAGGGGTTGGATAAATCCATGGGAGTAAAAATGTATAATGCATTAAGATGAACTTTAACCTGGATATCCCTGGTTCTGGTCTGATACTAACCATCTATTGACCATTGGCTTTTCACTGGATGTATTTAATCACAGCCACTTATTGATGGTACTTTAATTTGGACCCCTGTACTGAATATGGGATTGGACTACATGGCCTAAATAATTGGATCCAATTTCATATCTTTGTGAAATACCAAATGACAACATAAAAATTAATTTAAAGATTTTGCCCTTCCAAAATTTGGGCAGAAATTCCTCATAATTCTATTATTTAGGCAAAGGAAAAAAATGAAAGAATATTTTTATATGTTATATACTGACATTTTACCAACAACAGCTCTCGAAATAATGAAGTAATTCATATTGTTGAATCAACATGTCCAAGTATCGTTGAAGATGAACAGTAAAGAAAAACTAGCAAGTAATTATTTTAACTCAAACCTCATAAAGTCATTTTTTTTAAAAATAAAAACATAATTCATAGTTGTAACCATTGAGATTGCAAAAGATGTCTATATCCCTGAATGGTAAAATTATGTTTGGACTACTATGATGTGAAATATGCTGAGCTACTGTTGAAGGTGGTCCACAAGCACCATCTAGCTTTTTGTATATCTACATGGACTTGAACTGATATAGCCAAGTGGAATTACATTATGCTCATTCTGAAAGAGCTGCACTTGCTGTTCTAAATTTGATTCAAGACACAGACTGTACATATCCATACTTAAAGACCTGCATGATTTGGTACCTAACTAACTAGAGACATGGCCCTCTTAATATTAGTTTGCCAATGCCTTAGGTTCAACCACAATTTGCAAACATAATAGTTCAGTGAATGAAAGCATACTTTTGGCTTTTAAATTAAAAATGATTAGTATGGCTACCGACTGAAACAGTTTTCAGCTGCAAAGCCAATTAGAAAAAACTTTTATAAAGTTAGATACAATTGATTAAAAATGTTGTTACCTTATCAGCTAAGTTAACAATATTAAAGCAGCTTTTTCTGAATATAAGAACTACCCAACCTAAAAATGATAAATCCTTCTCACCTCTCCCTGTGACACACTGACAGCTCACAAGAATGAGAAGTCCAAGTGGGGTTTTTTTTAAACTTTAATTTTATTCAAGAAAAGCAAAGTCAATTTCCAATTTAAATACATATACTTCCCCAAACCAAGCATAGCTGGTTATCTGTTTAGAAAATAAATTTCCAGCCATGTCAAAATGCAATATCCCCTGAAAGCCTCCTCCTACACAAAAGAATCCCCTGCCAAGAGCAAATTACCTTTTAGGCAATGTTACCAGAAGTGTGGGGTGTGTAATATTCCAGTTATCTTAATGTACAGAGAGATCTCCTAGTTCCACTCAACTTCAGTCCTTAACAAAAACTACCCATTCTACCAAATGCTGTAAAGGTTCGTGCCAAATGCACACAGCTTGATTGTGTGTGGCTATGTGCAAATCCATAGTTTAAGTCACCAATGAAGAACTGTAGATTGGGAAAAGAACAATAATCATATTTGACCCTAAACCAGCTGATTTCTAGTGTAAAATTAACAATTAAGATGAAACCTGAACTCTGCTTCAAGTGTATGCCTTCATAGAATAACAATAGCAATAGCACTTAGACTTATATACAATCCCATAGTGTTTTATAGCACTCTCTAGATCAGGGGTGGGCAAACTACGGCCTGCGGACACATCCGGCCCGTTGGTCATTTTAATACGGCCCGCCTCTGAAAAAAAATTCCCCTCTGAAAAAAATTGGGGCGGCCAAGAGACCCCGCGCCGCGCGCCAAAAATTGCACACACAACACGGAGCTGGGCAGCCACTCCCTGGTAGCGGGGCCAAGGCCACCGCCCGGGAGGCGCCCACTGCTTTCCCTCGCCAGGGCTGGGCGGTGGCGTGTTGCCCTGCGCCGCGTGGCCCCGCCTGGCAGCGTGCTTCTCAGCTGGTCTCCTCCTCCTCGGCCACAGAACAAACAGGCAGAGAAGGAGGAGACCAGCCCGGCTGAAGAGGGGAAGCTTTCTGCGCCGAAAGAGGCAGCTACTAATCTCCGGCTTTGCTCCCGCTTCTCCAATGGTCCGGCACCTGCCCTGTTCTTCTTGTGCTGCGAAAGAGGTGGCTAATGATCTCCGGCTCGCTCTGCTTCTTCAACATCCGGCGCCGCCCTGTTCTGTGTGAGGCCCAGCAAGTCCGAGCAGCCGGCAGATGGTTTACAATAGAACGCTTGAAAATGTTGAGAAAAAAGGTGACTTCTTCCTGTGAAACAATCAGGCAAGAGTAGCAAAAATATGCTTCCATACTTTCACTACCCATATGTTAAACTTACTATTGGTCATTTTTTGTGGTATAATGGTAAAAACAAACAAAAAGAACAAAAGCCATATGGTTAGCCTTTGCTTTTTTATAGTATTAGACCTAAGGCCAAATGGGTATCTTATAATAATCAAGATAAAGTTGATTACCAGACAATAAAGGTAAATATACATGGTTTACAACTAGATCTATACACACAGTACTACAAATGAAATTCAAAAGTAGTCTTGCAAAAGCTAGCAACTAAAAACTGACACTGGAATTCTGTAAGCCTTTCAGTAATTTTCATTCATGTAGTGATAGTAATACTGCATTATGAAATGATCATACAGATTTACTTTACCTTGGTACTTTATTCTCTTGTTCAAATAAAGTTATTATTTTGTGGAGCACAGCCTTATTGACTATCTTCTCAACCAAAAGCTTTTCTTCCTTTTTAGGAGAAAATACTTTAACAGCCTTATAAAATGAAGGAAGCTTGACAACCAGATAACACTTGATATTACCTACAGGGCCTCTGAATTATTATTATTATTATTATTATGGCATTTTAAGGAACAATATATCTTTGATATATCCCAGCTCCCAATCACATTTCATATAACTTAAAGAAAAAGTGTTTGAAGAGTACTTTATCTCTAATTAATATTTCCAAGTTTGTGCATCTCTAACAGAATTCAAAAGTTTCTCAAAGAAATTGTTTGCTGTCCAGGAACAAAATCTGCAGCAATAATATATTACTTTTCTGATTGCATAATGATACATAGTATTACATGTGATAAATGGCAGACATGGCATATACCACAGAATTAATTCCCTCTCTTCTTGCCCCATTTTCCTAAAACTCTTAGCATTACAAACTGGCAAAGCCACGAGAGATAAAAATACACACGAAGAACAGTCCCTGACATACTCTATACATTCCAGATACTTGGAAAAGTCTTTCTTCCCATAAGGAAATATGCACTGAAACCTCATGGTCTCTATCTAGGTATTTAGTAGGTACCAATGTCCTGTTGAAAGAATGCCACTTCTAAGCCCTAGCCTTTCAAAAGCTTGTCATTTTCCTGAGGTTACAAAAGGACATTCCTTCCTTTTCAGATGTTTTAACTCCCAAAGTTTCAGTGATAGGGCAAATGACATTAAAATTACAACTCAGACTGTGAGCGTGAGATGCGAGGCCCCTTGCGAATTTCCTTTCGTTTCTCCTCTTTCTTTCTTCGCTTCTCTTCCTCCCGAAGAGCCTTCTGGAATGTGTTAGCACCAGGGAAAAACTAAAAAGTAAACACAATGAGTTTAGGGATTCTGGTATCAAAAGTGTGCATAACACTTTTTTGGTTGCTAACTCTCTTCCTTTTAGTTGCACCAGTTTTTCTCTGACATTTCAGTGATCTTCAGGAGATAATAGCTAGTTACTAATCAGAACACCAAACTCCCTGTACTTTTGCCCCAAACATTTGGAACTCCATACAAGAAAGAGAAAGCAAATCCACAAGATTAAGACTATTTTAGAATTCTTAGTTCTAAGGGTCATAGTATCCCCTTGCACATAATGGATGCTGAAAGGGACATCATGGGAAAGTCATCCTGCATCTCTCTGCAGTAAATGAGTAAGTGACTTAGAACAATATTGAATGGAAGTCCATACATTCCTATGTGCTAAATTGACCAGCTTCAGATGTGTTTCCAAGGTGACCATACCATTATTGCCAATTCAAGCTAATATCTGAAGAACTGTATGGAGGTAATCATCTGTGCTACTTTGAGGTAATATAAGCAAATATGCATTTGATTGGCTGCATAGGATCACTACAGAGAAAAATTCTGATTTATTGTTGTGAAGAAAAACTACTGCTATCAAGCAAGTGTTGCCCCTTTCTTCATAAGAAAGTTGTCAATAACTGGGAGGGGGAGGGGGGAGAGAGATAGGAATAGATAAAATGGACTCTTACTTCAGAATTGTCTGCTTTAAAGGGATTCTGGTAATCTGGAGATCTTTCACTAATTCCTAGCTCTTGAGCCATCTGTGGAAGAAAATATGTTAAAATAATTATCATCTAAAGTATATTATTATCCCTCCTTCTTACTAACCTCTTAGTCCTGGCCCCTACGTGCATCCTTGTAGAAATTATCTGCTTCAGAATTCAACAATGTTTTTTCAATTGTTTTTATGTGATGTTAATCCCCCAGGGTCACCATGGGCAAATTAATAAGTCATTTGACTTCATAAAAGACAAATTAATTAATAAAGTAAAAATACATCTCCTACTTTTCTCATTTGGTATTTTAATTGCAAATTCTCTCAAAGCAGCAAAATAAAGCATACTGTATACCAACTTTTGCATGGAATTTCTGAGCTGACTTATTAATCCAATAACCATCTATGCTGTGCTACCAGCTATGCAAATTATAAAGATTTTAAATAGACTTTGTGTAGTCTTACAATGTGAAGAGGAAAAACCAATATCCTACTAATCTTCTAAGCTCAATTCCTGCTAATTTTATGGACCTATCCAAGAAATGTTTTTGCAAAACAATACCAAAGTTGTTGATTGCTATCTTTGTCCTGACTGCTTTTTCAACTTCATAGCTTAGAACAGTGGTAGTCAACCTGGTCCCTACCGCCCACTAGTGGGCGTTCCAGCTTTCATGGTGGGCAGTAGGGGTTTTGTCCCCTACTTTATAAATCACCATTACTGTGGAACCGGTGGGCGGTTAGAGAAAATTTTACTACTAACAGAGATACAAAAGTGGGTGGTAGGTATAAAAAGGTTGACTACCCCTGGCTTAGAAAGTACATATGTGCTAAATCAGAAGACCATACTATTAAGATGGTATCAGTATGTTTCTATATGCCTATGTAGATACTACAAAAGCAAATTATCTGTTGTAATAAATATGCAACTTTTGTGTAAACCAGTCATCTAAGTCAGGGGTCCCCAATCTGTGGGCTGTGAGGGGATTGCAACCAGCCACGGAAAGTCGGGATGTCCGTGCTTGCAGTCCATTTAGAATTCTTCCTTGTGTGTCCAATCACACTTGGCCAATAAAGAATTCTAAATGGCTGGCAAGTGCGTGCAAACACGTGCATCCTGACTTGTGCGAGTAGAATATGTGTGCATGCAAGCGTGCTCCATTTGCATGAGCTGCAGGCACACGTGCATGCTGATTGCACAAATGGAGCTGTGTGTGTTTGTGTGTGCGCTTGCCGGCTGCTTGGAACCATCCTGTCCGTCCCCAATTTGCAAAACTGGAAATGTTGGGGAACTCTGATCTAAGTAGAATATGTAAAATGCCTATACAAGCACTTATTTATTATTAAACAAACTTCCATACTGCCCATCTATCAGAAGAAACTCTGAGCAGGAAACAGACAAACACAGCCTATAAAACACTATTTAAAATATTGGCTAAGAAATTGCAATCATTTGTATTAGAATATACCAGTGGTGGGATTCAAATTTTTTTACTACCAATTTTGTGGGCGTGGCCTGGTGGGTGTGGTATGGTCTGGTGGGCATGGCCTGGTGGGCGTGGCAGGGGAAGAATACTGCAAAATCTCCATTTATACCTCACTCCAGGGGAAGATTACTGCAAAATCCCATTCCCTCCCCACCCCACTAACCTGCAGATCAGCTGGGACTCAGGAGGCAGAGAATAGATGGAGACGGGGCCAGTCAGAGGTGGTATTATCAAAATTTATGCTACCGGTTCTCCAAACTACTCAAAATTTCCACTATCGGTTCTCCAGAACTGGTCAGAACCTGCTGAATACCTTTTCTGGAATATACCTATATCTAACATTAACAGTTAACTATGTGCAGTTTATCCACAATTTCTTTTTCTATAGAGACATCCTGAAACATTTCAAGCAAATATTTGTTTTCCTCAAACTTTAACCCAATTTCAATAAATTACTACCCAATTCTAAAGAATAAACGAAGAGAAGGTGCCAAGCAGGCATACTGTCTTACCAATCCTAATACTTGTGAGTGGGGACCTTGATCAAATACGCCTGTCTGGTTGCAGAAGCTGATCCCCCAGCGAATGAGGTTGTTCCAATTGGAGTTGCGATCAAAGTAGTGATGCACTATTTTGGGAAAACGTAGGACTACATCCCCAAAAAAAGCAGTATTCTCTACCACATGGGAATAGGCTAAGAAAAGAGAGTTACAATGAAAAACTCAGAACAATCTAATTATTCAACACACTTGAAACATTGCTTTCGAATAAGTATTAATTAAAATAAAACATTTTTCCTAATCAAGGGAAAGAAAGAAAAGACAGAAGAATAAGGATTCTCACCTATATTAGTGATTAAGCTAATTAATATAAAAATACAGGCATATCATTAATCCAGACTAATGAAGTGCAGCATTTGGAAATTCAAATATGTTACCTAAATGCTTAGAAAAAGAGAGCTGATCTCTGGCTTAGAACATAACTTCTTTAATACAGACATTTATGTATGAATATCTAGATACCTACTTATTTATATCTACACCCGGGATTAAATGGAGATTTAATTGAGGAAATTCAAAATATCAATCATGTTATTGGCCATCTCCTAAAATACTATTTTCCCTTCAAATACTAAAGTAAAATAGCAAGACTCTGGTCTGTTTCAAGTTTCATATATCATGCATGTGGGTTCTATTCACCACTTATGACTATTATAAATAACAATGTAAAAAAATAGAAGTAACTAAGAAAGAGTAGTCAATATGACATAACTTTATTGCTTAACAATTCAAAGCTATATATTTAATGGATAAAAGGTAATGGACAAAGAAACTGTGATTAGAAGACAAAAAGTTTGTACCATCCTTTATCTTCTCATCATGAGAAAATGGCCCATCTGGTGAAACATCTGCTGCTATAAGTACTGCTCGTGAGTCTTCAAGAACCTGCCCATCACAACAGAAATTCATGTCAACTTATGCCAATGCTGCCCCAACTATGATATGTGTGCTAGCAAGTCCCTTCTTAATTCCCCTTCCCCAATCTTTTCTTCTAATCTGTTGGAGAAAGATACCTAGCTAATGTAACTGGCTAGAGAATTTAGAAAAGGAGCCACGGCAGAATAATTTGCAGAATAATAAAATAAATATCTTACCCAGCTGACCCAAATTATGTCTTCTAGATAGGAAATATGGAACTTGTATTATAAGATATCTGAAGGGCATCAGGTTAGAGGCTGCCCTGGTATCTGAAGTACATGTACCATGTACATTTTGCCAGGAGATTAAGACTAAAGTTCCTCAACTATGACCAAAAAATCATTATTCAAAACATATCAGGGTGCTGTATTTTTATACTAAGAAAGAAATAGGTCTTGATGCTCCGTACTAGGCATAGGAAAGTATTAAGTGAATGCAGCCAAGATATATTGATGAAATAGCTATTGAAATTGTCCTTCTATATTAACCTTTGCCAAGGAGATAAAACTCATGAAAAGGTAGCTGATTAAAAACATTTACAGGTAACTACTGTAAACTCAAAGCTGTCCCCAAGAAATTACAACCATTTGTTTAGTGATAGTTTGAAGTTACAACAGCACTGAAAAAAGTGACTTATGACCTTTTTTCACACTTACAATTGAACCATTCCTATGGTCACATGATTAAAATTTGAATGCTTGGCAACTTGTATGTATTTATGACAGTTGCAATGTCCTGAGGTCATATGATCACATTTTTTGACCTTCCAGCAAAGTCAATGGGAAAGCCAGATTCACTTAACAACTGTGTTTCTAATTTAACAAATGCAGTGATTCACTTAACAACTATGTCAAAAAAGGCCATAACATGGAGCAAAACTCATTTAACAATTGTCTTGCTTAGCAACATAAATTTTGGGCTAAATTAAGGTTGTAGGTCGAGGACTACCTGTATATCCAAGAGACATGATCTTCTCTTCCCAAACACTTGGCTGCCAAATCATAAAAGAGAACTGCTCAGAATGGCTGCTGCTAAATTTTTCAGCAATCTACTTTGTGGGATTGTGAATGCTTTTTCTCCCCGTTGAATTAGCTCACAATCCAATTAGCTAATGACATAGGGGCTAAACTTTCCATTATTTTCCTAATACTGATTTAGGAGTATTCAAGAAACATGCTATAATAAAAAAAAATGGGGATCAGTTAAGCAAGGCTTACCTTGAAAAGACCCTTAAGCATGATGTCTATAATCTTGTACTGCTGGTTGACATCATCGAGTTCAATCAGGTTCTTCAGTGCATTCATTTGGTCTTTGCGCTTTACTTCAAACAGTTTCTTATCTGTGTCTTGGTCAAGTGTACCATACAGATCAGAAGTCCCATATTTTGTTCTATGGCCTCATCAACATAACAATACACAGCATAATCTTCCAATCTATCTTTTTGACTTTAATTATACCTCTTCAAAGATAAACATTTCACCAAGTAGCTGGTTTTTTAAACTATAGAATCTAAGCACCTATCTTAACAGAAATCTACAAATGCCAATCTGAAATATACTAGTCACCCAAATTCAGGTGCCTGAATTATCTGGTGCCTCTCTTTAGATCTTATTGGTAAATACCAGACCTATGCAGAATAGGATTGCACTCATCTATGACAAGATGGGAGACAAACACATGAACTCAATACATATTACTGAGACTTAGTTGTACAAAAATGGGTATATTGGAAATTTGCCAGATGATTTCAGATCCTACTTCAGTCACAATACCAAACCCAGAGTTGTTTTGTGACAGTTCATGAGAACTTTAAGGTGATAAGGAACACTACTCCAAAATGATTGGTTGTAAGAGCCTACATCTTGAAATGCTGACCACCCAGCTGCTCAGAGGTGGCCCTTCATGAGCACCTGAAATTCATGTCAGGTTGATATTGGAGTTCCTGAGACTTTCAATTTGGGATGACTTCAACCTCTATGACTGAGGGATGGGATAAGGTTTTCCAGTGTTGATGGATTCTAAGACAACCATGGGATCGTCAGAAATAATTGTAGCTCCAAAACACATGGATGAGCACACACTTGATTTGGTCTTCATTTTGGAAGACATTAAGTAGGATATGAGTATGGAAGACATTAATGTTTTCTTTTATTATGTCCCAATAACTCTTTGTCAAGCTGCAGATTATAGCAGCCCAGGAACTCTGTAACACTGCAGACCATTCAAAAAGGTCTCTAATGAATCCAGAGGTATTCCACATGATGCCTCAAGATTGTCCCAATTTAGTAGACAATTTCATCTTGCTCCTAGTCTATCTATGAAATGTGAAGGTGGCAAATTTCAAATCCAAGACCCAAAACTGGAAGAAGGATACAGATTTCCAATCCTGAATCTGAGCTTTTCTTCTCTGTGTCAGTAGTCATACCTCTTGGTAATATCAGGGTAAAGAGAAATGTGCAAGCCATGAAATAATCCATTATTAAAATCCTATATTGGAGGGGGGGAAAAGATAGTGACAGAGAAATAACAAATTTCTGTGATTCACATTAAAAACATATCCACCCCATAACAGACAATGGGTACACACTGTCAACCTAGTTAGTTATAATCTGTGAATGGTAGTACAGTACATCAGGAACAAGAGACAACTTGGTCTAGCATTAAGGCACCAGGCTAGAAATCAGGAGGCTATGAATCCTAGCTCTGCATAAAAACTAGCTAGATGACTTTGAAACAGTCGCTTTCTCTCAGTCCAAGTCACAGGGTTGTTATTGTAGTGACAAAAGTAGGAGGAGAAAGGAGTATTAGATACGTACTTGTAAGTACAGTAAAAGTGGGTTCAAAATAGATAAATATGTTCCAAATTTTAGCCAATCATTTCTTTACCTGCCTCAGAGACAATCTGAATGTCACTCATGTCTAATTTGGCAATATATATCCAAAATCAATTCATGTTATTAAAATGGATTCAGGATATTCAGTCTATGAGAAATTCACTACAGTAAAGCAGGAACTGTGTTTGTTTATTCCTGCTGTGCTTTTAGTATCTACAGTACTGTATACTGTATATATTTTTGGTAAGGGGCATTAGTCAATACACACTTAAGGTATTCCATATCTCTTCAATAGACAGCACATGTAATGTTTATATTTAAAAAACCTCAGAAAAGTACTGGAAAATAATACAATTTATTTTAAAAAATCCTTAAACTAAAATATGAACTGAAACCAAAGACACTTCAATTAAGTATAATTCCAGAAAACATAAATGAGAAAAATCACAATGTGCTAAGATATATCTTAACAGCTGCAGGAACAAACTTTTCAAAGCACTGGAAAAGAGAGAACTTGCTAAGGATACTAGATTGGGAGTAAAAAACAATTAAAATGTTTTGGGCAATCCATAAATGTGAAACCAGAATTTATTAGTAAAGGAATAGAAATCCTGATATTTCACAATACTATTCTTCTCACGCTGTTATTGTCCATGGCATCTATTTCTACAGAAAACATTAAACCAATCTGCTATCTTGGAAACAGCTGCTACAGTAAATGCAGGGTGCTCTGCATCAATAATACTGAAAAAAGCAACATGCCAAAAATCCTTAAAGAGAACATTACTCGTATGGTGGACATGATTTATCCAAAGAAATTGGAAAGAAATGGAAAGGTCTTTAATCACTCCTGAATAAGGAGTCACTGTTCTCTGAGCTTGGTTGTTTTTTTTGCAGACGTTTCATTACCAAAACTAGGTGCTACTACTGATGATGCTATCTAGTTTGAGTGATGAAACATCTGCAAGAAAACAGCCAACCCTGAGCTATAAATATTCACCTTTATTGGTATCATTCCTGAATACTCAATGGAAAGAGAAGACAATAGCCATATAGACTGTCAACCCTGAAGCTGACCTGACCGAAGCCATTTTTACCTCTTCAGTGTTGCCACATTAGACCTGAGGGATAAGGAAAAGGGATTTGAGATAGAGGGGATTCTGTAGCCGAAACAAAACACTTTCTCTTGGGAATCAAGGACATTCTCACACCTGGTCGGACGAAGGCAGAGTGATGCTACCCGGTTGTCAGACCGCACCGTGATTGGACCATATGACTGATTGTTTTGAGAAAGAGAAAAAACATTTACTTTTAATTAGGTGAAAACTGCAGGACTCTTTAGAATCAGTTTTCACCAGACCTCTGCCAATATATTTCCAACAAAGCTATTCTTTGAGGAATTCACCTGCCTCGGAGTTTTGCTTGCTATGGAATTATTACTTGGAATCCTGACATAGATATTCCACAGATATGGTTTAGATTTTTTGTATCAGAACATTTGGAAAGATTAACAAAACTGTATTTTACTGAATGCAAAATGAAATAGCAACTGGGATAATTTTAAACCAAACCTTAACACAACTTTAACTTTGTGCATCTGTAAACACTGAATCATTATATAGCACTGTACTATAATTTCAAATAAGCTTTAAAGGATAAACCTTAAACATGCTGCAACTGACTCAATTTAGTCATGAAGTGTGGAAAAAGGAGAGACTATATAAGCAAAGAAGTCTGTTGAAAAGAAAAAGTTGGCTCAATAAATTGCTTCATGTCATGAAAAAACCCCAAGTAAACATCAAATGGAACATAATTAATAGAAATTATTTACACTGCAAATGCTGTGCTTCTTAACATAATAAAGGACACAAGTTACAGAGATGTGTACAAGCAGTCCCTGACATACACAACTGAGCCCAAAATTTCTCTTGTTAAGTGAGACATTTGTTAGGTGAATTTTTCCACATTTTACAACATTTCTTGCTCAAGTTGTTAAGTGTATCACTGCAGTTTATAAGTTAATAACCTGGTTCTTAAGTGAATCTGGTTTCCTCCTTGACTTTGTCAGAAGGTTTCAAAAGGGGATCACATGACCCCAGGATGCTGCAATGGTCATAAATATGAACCAGCTGGCAAGAATCTGAATTTTGATCACATGATCATGGGGATGCTGCAAACATCATAAATGTGAAAAATGGTCACAAGTTGCTTTTCTCACTAAATGAACTATTGTAAGTTGAGGACTACTGTCTTTGTTGTTTCATATGCTAAATATTCTGATGAATCAAAGTGATGCAAAATGAAATCTCACCAAACAGACACCAACCTGCTATGTAATAGTCATATTTTTATCCAGATCCTCAAACCTGAACACCCATACTAGAATTGTTTTTTCATGGGATCAACCAGGACTTTGTAAAACATGCTCGTGGTATCAGATCTCTTTCTCTCTACATATGAAACCATTCTGATGCCCTTCTGAAAAAGGATATAATCAAACTTGGAAAAATGCAGAAATGAACACAAAAAATGATCATAGGATTAGAACACATGGACAATTGATACAGGTAGTCCTTGACACAGGACCATAAGTGAGCCCAAATTTTCTGTTATAAGCAAGACAACTGTTAAAGAGAATTTTGCCCCATACCCTTCTTGCCCCAGTTGTTAAGTAAATCAGTGCAGTTGTTATGTTAGTAACACAGCTGTGAATCTGCCTTTGCCATTGACTCGGTTGGTGTTCTGACCCAAACCTGGTTCCAAGAGAGCAAACACAAGACAAAGGCACAACCTTTTAATGTTTCAGCTAAGAACCCGTTTCTTCACAGATAAAAGGATGCTTCCAACTAATTAGCTCCGACAAGAGCCTTATGAAGTTTTTGCAAGGCTGCCAAAAAACAGAAAAGAAAGTTTACAACACAAGAGTCTTCCAATACCAACTGTAATGTCCACGAAGCTGAGTTTCAAAACGTCTTTGCTTCCTACAAAGAATGTTCGCTTCACAGCTGCCTTTTATCTTCTTGAAGGAGGGGCCATTACCTTGTAGCCTTACTCCCGAGTTGCCCGTGCTGTTGTAGCTGCTCTTTCCTGCATGGCACCTCGGGAACCTCCTTATCGCTGCTCCCAGCCCCCACAATCTCTGAAGGCAGCAATCCACTCCCTAATGGTCCTGGCCCTTCATCTGAGTCCTTGCTCTCCTCAGCCATCCACACCTGCTGCTGGCTAACCACAACAGTTGGTCAGAAGGTTGCAAAAGGTGATCACATGACCTCAGCACACTGAACCATCATAAATATAAGCCAGTTTTCAAGTATCTGAATTATGATCAGGTAGGGTGACCATGGGGATGCTGCAACAGTTATTAGTGTGAAAAATGGTCAAAAGTCACTTTTTTTCAGTGCCATTGTAACTTTGAACTGTCACTAAATGAACTGTTGTAAATCGAGGACTACCTGTATGTTTTTTTAGTTCAGTGTTTTGGATATGATAAAGGTTAATATTAAAATTGTTTCCAAGTGCCAGAATTTGACCTATTCATGTTTTTGGAATTGTTTTAGAAAAACAATATTACTTATATAACTAAGTATATAAAAATGTAGATAACAATAATTATATCTGGAATTAGACTTCTGCCACCTATGATTTTGAAATGTTTTTCAGATCTATGAAACCTTAGTGATTAATGAGTGGTGATTCATAATTTTGAAAATGTATCATATTATTATTTATTCTTTACATATATTTTATATTTTATTAATTTTAAATTATTCGCATTTCGTACCATGGTAGAACAAGCATCTTACCTATATAGTACCTGAGATTATACACTTAATTCTGAACCAGGTGGAGCTAGCTAGCAAGAGATATATTAGTCCATTAGAAGTCTGTAGACCAGGCTGTGAGTTCAATCTTAAATGCTGCTTGTAGTTTTGTAAAGGAACACCCATTCACCAAGAGAGAATACAAGCAGAGTCATGCTAGATCACAGAAAAAGTCTCTTTATTCCAGTATTCTGTCCCCACAGTGACAATTAAATTCCTACAGGACCTTTGTAAGGAGGGCATCGGCAATTACATCAATTCATATTTTTTTGAAAAAGGTATTCACAGATATGCTACCACTGATACTGAAGATATAGCCATCATGATTAATTATTATTATTTTATCCTACATAAATTCTCTAAATCTATTTTAAAGACCTCTAGATGATGCCTTCACTAGATCTTTTGGTAAACTATTCCACAGCTTGACTATGAATTTAGTAGTAAGTCTCTTATAGGGCCCAACTCTGTTCTTTATTAGCATTACTATCCATTCCACAAACTGAGAATGAAAATCATTACTGATAAGTAAACTTATTAACATGAGGAATATAAACAAAAGTACAGAAAACAAGCAAAATTGCTCTTACCTAGAATCATTTTGATATTTATATAAATAAAAGCTTTCTTTCAAAAACTGTACAGATGAGAGTTTGAGGAAAATTTCCAAGATAAAAGTATTTAGAGTAATAGCATGAACACCTAATAACCCAACATTTTGAATCTGTGAGGGATATAAGACATATCAGAATATACAAAATCACCATAATCTATCTTTCTAATCTGCTTCTCCAATACATCTAATCTTTAATCTAATTTTGGCTGAAGGAACAAGAATCAATCACTGCACAAAACCCAATGTAGGTTTCATATGAGGTAGACAAGTGGAATTTGTCAATGATGATAACACAAGAGACCTGTAGCTTCAAAAAATGGGGGAAGCCATGAATTCAATAGTGCACTTTCAGATCCTCAGGAAGGAAGTCAATACAATAGTCACTGCATTACCTCTAAAGGTTAATGTTATTTCAGTGTGGAGGTTGGTCCTTGACTTACAATAGTTCATTTAGTGACCTTTCAAAGTTACAATGGCACTGAAAAGTGATTTATGACCATTTTCACATTACAACCTTTGATTTATCCCTATGATCATGTGATCAAAATTCAGATGCTTGGCAACTGGTTCATACTTATTACTATTACTGTGTCCCAAGGTCATGTGATCACTTTTTACACACTTTTGACAAGCAAAATCAATGGGGAAGACAGATCCACTTAACAACTGTGTTACTAATCAACTGTGGTGATTCACTTAATAACTGTGGCAAGAAAGGTCGTAAACTGGGGCAAAATTCACTTAACAAACATCTCACTTAACAGCAGACATTTTGGGCTCAGTTGTGGTTATCTGTCAAAGGCTATCTGTAGTTGTCTGATAATTTTATAGATTCAAGAGGAGACTACCCAACCAAATATAAAAACTCTACTTGCAAGTAACCACCTAAAGTTTTTACCACCAGGCAATCAAGCATTTTAGGTGAACAGATTTAAATACGTAGGTATTTTATTTATGTATATTACCTTACAAAATATATTCATATAACAAAAAATAAATTTTTATCGAGCTTGTTGCCAAAATCGCTACACTGAACGTCTGTTAAGCCGTCAGTAGCCAAGCTGGCATCAAAAGTAGTAGTATTAACGTGGCGGAATCTTCGCTAAGTCTTCAGGCAATTTAATTGAGTTGCTGTTTTCCCGCGAGTGGAGTGGCGAGTGTAAAGCATGGTGACTGAATTATGGGAGTCGGGATCCTCGATTAAAAACGTAAAGGTATATTTAAAAAATCGGGATTTTGGCGCGTGTGCTTCGAAACTGCTTAACCATCTACTAAACAGAGAGAGAGAAACCCTATCAACAGACGGAAGACCTTCTGTCTTCTACTTGCCGCTCCTAAGAGATTCATTAGACTTCACAATACTAATATCTCATTTAGGCCTCTCTTCCCTAGCGCTATCCTTTTTGTACATGCAATCTTATCTATAGCATTTGAGTCTCGGAGAACCGGCACTGGGCAAATTATGAAGTATTTTCCCGCTTGCCCTGCAGTTCAAGATCACCTCTCAAAATCTGCAGCTCAACAGTAATACACCCTGAATATTTTCCCGCTTTCAGACCGTGAGAAATGCTCGTTATCCAACCAATCGCTGCTAGACGCCTAATAAAAATCCTTACCAGCTGCCTCAATCAACCACCATTCGCCACAGCAGGACTTTACTCCGACGAGACTGTCATGCTGCAACATCTCTTCCTTTTCCCAGTAGCCTTTTTTCGGCTGACTGCCCCTGCTGTTAGCAAACCTCATACCCTACACTAATACGTCACTTCCTCCAACGGCTTCCCAAACTCCCCCGCATTGTAGTTCCGCTTGTAATTTTGGCGGGGCCTTCCCCCCGTTTACTACTATAGTCTTTGGCTCGTTCAAATTGCTGTTTTTTGACTTGCAGTTGTAAGGCGCTTTTCTGAATTACAGAAGCAGAAGCGTGAAGTCAAACATACTATAGACTATTTTGGAAAGCTTGTACGTTGAAACAAGAGACATTTGAAATAATTAGTGTGAAAAGTTGATAGTTGAGGAAGGAGAAATAGAAATATTAATGAAAACGTGTGTAATATTGTTTCAGTAAAAAATAATATTCTTGATGGCGATTCTGTTTTCTAGTGATTTGAATTCCACAACTGGATTGCAGGAAAAACAAATCATTAGGACTTTCATGATCAGGTGTTTAGGTTTGGGACTTGTATGCAGAAAAATATGAGATTGCACCTTGAGGTATTTCAAGAGATGTTATAAAGTACAGTTATACTCTCTACCTAAATGGCAGCTATTATCCAAGTCTAATCATATTTTCTCAGTAATAAAATGGTTATAATTATTTACTATTTCACAGACGCATCTATTGATTCTTGGATTGTGGAGACTAGTGGACTAGACATACAGATGACTCAGCCTATTATATCCATATTTTGTTTGTTTCAGTCTTAAGAGACTGAGCATTTGATCTGCATAACAAATGCCAGATTGTAATCAGTGTTCATCTTGTATGCAAAAATTATATTTGTTAAAAAAGGAGAACTAAATATTTAATTACAATCAGTTGAAATACTGATCACTGAACTAGAGTTGCGGATAAATTATTGGTTTGTTCAGGTTATTTTTTTCAAGTTATTGCAGTCAGGAAGTTGAGAATTGGGTGTCCACAGGAGACAAGTGCCAAAACACACATCAAGATGCAAACTGCAGCTTATATACTTACATTAGTCTATAAGACAAAAGTATATAAGGACAGTTTCTATCCTAACATTGTCATTTGTGCATTGTCATTTAGATATAATCATAGTTCATTGCAGACACTGATGAGAATGAAAGTGTTTAAAGGCAAATAGGCACCTTAGACAACTTGGACTTAATTTAAAAAAGTATTAAGAAGGAACAGACAAGCTCAATACTTGAGATCTTGGGAAATCCATGAGCTATATATAGGCTAGGCTGAGATTTTTTTAAAAAAGCTGGAAGGATTTTTTTTTAAAAAGCATGTCTATTCCCAAGGAAACTGCCAAGACCATGTAGTACTAGGAACTAAGTTAAACACTGGGATGAATGGTAGAATATTTATTAATATTGTACATGTTCTAAAAATTATTTGGAAATTTTTGACACATGCAAGCAGAGTACCACACTGCTATTCATTAAGAAGCCTATTTTTTTCAGGTTTCCATCACTTTGAAAATATGCTAATACTTTAATAGACACATAAATTTTAGGAGCAGACTTCTTGAAGTAGTGGTACGCTATATATGCGAACCCCAGTATTGATCTTTTTTTCCCTCACAGACTTTTTGTTGCCCTTTCAACTAATAACTGTATCCTCTTTCCATCTTAAAATGTTAATACCTTATATGGATACGATATTACTCTTACTCCTTGTTTTCAGTTTGTTGGTTTTATAAACCCCTTTCCTTGTTAAAAACCTTGAACTACAATGATTGCTTAGCTATAAAAAACACAGTAAAAAGCTAAAGGTAAAGGTTCCCCTCACACATACATGTTACTCGTTTCCGGTTCTAGGGAGCAGTGCTCATCTCTGTTACAAAGCCGAAGAGCCAGCACTATCTGAAGACGTCTCCATGGTGATGTGGACAGCATGACTAAATGCATGGAACGCTATTACCTTCCCACCAAAGTGGTCCCTATATTTCTACTTGCATTTTTACATGCTTTCGAACTGCTAGGTTGGCAAGTAGTTGGGGCAAATAGCGGGAGCTCACTCCATTACGTGTGTTGTGGTCCGCCAGCAGCCTGCAGAGACAGCAGCAGAGTTGGACAGTGGGAAGGAACATGGGCCAGTCCGGGAGTCTGAGGATGACTGCATCCAATACAGAGATGGGGCCAGGGCCATCTGGGAGTTATGTACTGACTCCGGAGCGTCCAGAATCTGACAGCAGCGAGGCAGAGGAACAAGCCTGTTCCCAGTGCGAGCGTGTGCAGAGCTGCCAGAAGGCAAGAACAGTTAAGACAAAAGGAGTAATTCAGGAATAAGGTTTGGAGGTGATTGGCCCTCCCATAAGACATAAAGGAGGAGCAAAAGGACATGAACCTTTGCAGGAAGCAACTTTGTTCGTACTGATCAGTTTGAAATCTGAAGCTTTGTGGTGAATTTGTGCTCCGTTTGGCCTTGTATAACTAACTGGAAATTTAGTCATTGGCAGCATTTCAAGAAAGATAAAGGTGTATGCTTATCAGACTTACCCTGAAGGACTTTGGCAGACTTCCATGGGACTATTTACAAACTGTTTGAGACTCATTACGGGCTGTGAATGACTAAAATTCACAGCCCTTGAAATAAAGAAAAAAGGGTTTTGGGACTGTGTTTGTTAGTGTCTCAAGAAGCCTTGGTCAGAACATGGTGCTAGGGATTCAAACCACCGAACTGCCGGCCTTTCTGATCAACAAGGTCAGCGTCTTAGCCACTGAGCCATGTGTCTTATATTATTTCTATATATAGTACTTCTATATTAACAAAAAAAATCACCGAGTATGAAAGCTATACTGCTTACAGAGATCAAGCACTTAAGAGAATTAGACAAGAATATAGTACTTCCAAATTCTTAACAACAGCATAGAAAATAGCCTTGAAATGAAGTGCATAATTTTACTTATATCATTTCCAGAACAATGGCAAACAGATTTTAACTTTTTTTATTTGTGACTTTATATTTCAACATTTAAGAAATTTCTAAATCTATCTGCAGGGGAAAGAAATAACCTGCATTATTTTTTCTGTATGTCTATAACTGCTAAGAAAATTTAAATGCAAGGTGATTTATCAATTTATAATACTATGTTCTGTTTGTTCATTTTTCTTTTCTCATTTCAGTCTGTAATATGTGAGGGAGATATTGCCACGTTCCCATAATATCTGAAGTCAAACTTGAGTTAAGAACAAACTTAAGTTGGAAGAATTATATATTACTGGAAAAATATATGCATTTTTTATCAAATAGCCTAGAACCCTTTTTAATTTCTAAATCTACTTTGGTGTCTGAGTTCTGTTCTTTTAAACTACAGTTGTATGGTAGTTTACTCAGAACTACTTGAATAAATGTTAAAAGCTTAAATAAGGAGTTTCAGACTGCATCCCCCCACAGGGAACTACAGTATGGACAAGTGAGGGAAAATGAAAAAATAAGCAATATGACACATGTTTTTGTCATTTTAAAATCATTATTGTTAAGAATTAATACCTATTGTCTGATCAGAAAATCTCTATTTCTTCTATCTTTTGCCCCAAAAGGGAACTCTTAGACAATGCTTAAAAGCACTGTTAAAAGAACTATTAATACTAAAGTGATCCCTGATTTGATTATTATCTATCTTTAATGAATGTTAATGGCACATTAAAATATCACAGACTATCACTTTAAAAAAATAACATTCTCCCAAATTAATAGTATGAATTTAGGATTACTATTACTATTACTATGATTACTAAGTATTACTATGAACTTTAGAATTTTTAGATCCTTACAATGGAAATTACCGATAGTAAAGAACAGGCATGACAAATCAGAAGGTGATTTTCATTTTTCTCATTTTTTTTCTATCAACAGAATGGTTTTGCTCTGTCAAGTTAGCACTGAAAGAAAAGACTGTTTTCAGCACAGAAAATTAAAATTGGATCCTAACTTTACTACTCTTTGCATATAGATAAACAAATACTATCTTGCATCTAACATCATGCATAAGTACAGATAATCTTCCTCTTACAATATTTCATTTAGTGATCGTTTGAAGTTACAATGGCACTGAAGAAAGTGATCTATGACCATTTTTCATACTTATAACTGTTGCAGCATCCTCACACTCACTGAATAAAAATTAAGGCACTTGGCAACTGGTTCATATTTATGACAACTGCAGTGTTCCAGGGTCATGTGATCCCCTTCTGTGACCTTTTGACAAGCAAAATCAATGGGGAAGCCAGATTCACTTAACCATGTTACTAACTTCAATGATTCACTGAACAACTGTAGCGAGAAAAATCATAAAATGGAGCAAAATTCACTTAACTGTCTCGTTTAACAAAAATGATGGGCTCAAGTGAGGACCACCTGTATATTCATCTATATCTAATGCTGATATTTTACATCACATCTTCAAATGATAGAGGTGAGAAGCACAAAAAAATTTCAAGATAATGAAACTGTTTCTCTTCTTGCTAGATTAAGCACAAAACTGCAAGGCTTTACATTCAACTACAAAACAGACTGTACTTCACTCTAATACCTCTATACATATCCTCTGAAAAAAGATACATCATGCCTTGATGGGTCCTTTGAGGCCTGTTAATGGGTGGGAGGTTCTCCAACAATGTTTGGATCACAGCTTTTTTGCTTGAATCCGCTTGATACTTTATTTTTTGAAGCTGACATAAAAAAGAAGAGAAATTACAGAATTTAAGTGTTTCATTTCCTCCAATTACCACAATTGCAATAAAGCAGAAAGTCTTGAAGGATTTTTTTCCAACTAGAAAATGTTACTGAAAGGCATAAGCTTTTGTGCACTGCAGCTGCTGCACCTGATGAAGTGAGTTTCAATTCACAAAGTGTGTCTTTTAACAAAATTTGTAAATCAGAAAAGATGCTACCAAATCCCTGATTTTTTGCAACTATAGACTACCATGGCTCTCCTTCTACAGTGCCTATAATTGCAAAAATAATCCAAGGTCTAGCCATATAGTGGGTTCCACATAATTTGCCTTTGCATAATATGACTCAATGTGTTTTCCTTCTTTTGAAATGAGAAATTTCTCTTTTTGGTAGATTAGGCACAAAACTGCAAGGCTTCATACTGTACAAAACAGACTGTACTTCACTCTAATACCTCTATACATATCCTCCAAAATAAGATACATTATGCCTTGATAGATCTACTAATTCTTGTTTATGGGTGGGAGGTTCTCCAACACTCAGAATCAGAAATCTAGCAAATTTTAATGATGATACCAGAGGCATATACTGTAAAGCTAAGACCTAAAGGGAACGTGTACAATACAAATAATGTCCATGGTTATTGTATTAATAGATCTAGAATAGTACAGAATGTATTTAAATGAATTCAATGTCTACATATTTTTTGTTCCTGAAATAAAACCTTAAAATAATTCTACTCTTTTTCATTTTCTGTACTGATATTGGATGAAAGAAAACAACTTCATGGAACCTGCACTCAGAACCAAGTGGTTCATTTCAAAATTCCTATACAAGTATGTTTTTTTAAAGATAGATGAGGAATGATAAATAACTATCCATTCTTCCCTCAATAGCCTACAAAACAAATTCAATATTAAATACATAAAATAAATGCAAACAGTACTTACAGCAATATTACTATGAAAAACAAACTGTAATTATTTTATTGAAAGTAAAAGACAAAAGAAAGAGGCTCAGATAAGCAGGCCACGCTACATCTAAAGTAAAGTAAATCCTTTAACAGTTAGCCCTTACAAAAACCAATCTGACAACAAGAAAATGCAGAAGCAGGAAGCACAGCCAGTTGTTTAACTTCACTTTAAATTACTCTTCATTTCCAGAATTCTTACCTGAAGAAGAAATAAGCGAAGAGCACTGATTGTGTCATTAGAAAGTTCTAGCACGTTGATATGAGCTGCTTCTTCAAGAATATGGCTAATTTCAGTTTCGGAAACAGTTCTGATGTCTTGATATTTCATAAACTTAAAAAAGTTGTATTTTAATTTTAGTGGATCTACTGTAAATTATTTCTGTTATCCAGCAAAAACACAGTCATTAATTGCCTCAAGCTTTATTGAAACAGATTCTTAAGCAATACTTTAAAATGATTGTTAGAAATAATCAAATTCTAAAAGCGTGGATAAACCTTCTCTCAGTAGTAGCAAATTCTAGATTAGTGAGCCAAATTAGTATTTTTTTTTCCATTTAATGATATTTTTGAAATATTTCAGAATTTCCAAATTTTATGATTGCACAATTATCAAACACAAAAGTGTTTACATTTTAAGTTTAGGAATATATGGTATTCTAAGTAGATGCACATAGAATTATGTAGTAAGTCTAACAAGTAGGGGAAGATTTATCAGTCAAAGGACACAAGGCAACTTTACACTACTTGTTTCCCTCAATAAATGAAGCTGGCTTAAGAAGTTGCTCTCCAGATTTCAGTCTGTTCTACAGTTCTGGTGTTCATGGGTATTATTAATTATAGTGATTGCTGGCTTCCTTCCTTCTTTACCCTTCCTATCAATGTCTTTTTGATGACATATTTCCATTGATAGTTCTTTTATATGAGTTCACATATGCTGTTTCCTCTGATACTTGATACCTTCCATCCATTGCATCCACCATTGGATTGCTGGACGAAAAACAGTTTAATTTCCTTACTGTCACTTTTGCTATTAGGAGGAATTAGCAGAACTCTTTTTTATCTTGCTTTTTTTTTAACCCTTTCACTAGTTTACCAGTGAGCCTATTAAAAAGAAAAAGTCCAGCCTTTCACCTTAACCTTTTCATTAATTCACTTTTCACGCTGCCTCTTCAAAAGGCAGCAGGCACTCCAGCAACTGAGACCGATGGCAGAAGCAGAGGGACCATTTTTATTTATTTTATTTTTATTTATTTATTTGATTTGCCAATTGTTTACAAGATAATAAGTATAAGTGTATACATAGTTGTGAATACATGAAATGGGTACATATAAGAAAAATAAAAAAAGAATAAGAGAAACAATAGGACAGGGACGGTAGGCACGTTGGTGCGCTTATGCACGCCCCCTACAGACCTCTTAGGAAAGGGGTGATGTCAATAGTAGACAGTCTAAGGTTAAAGTTTTTGGGGTTTGGGGAAGAAACTACAGAGTCGGGTAGAGTATTCCAGACATTGACCACTCTATTGCTGAAGTCGTATTTCCTGCAATCAAGTTTGGTGCGGTTAACTTTGAGTTTGTATCTGTTGTGTGCTCTTGTGTTGTTATGGTTGAAGCTGAAGTATTCATTGACAGGTAGGACATTGCAATGTATGATTTTATATACCATGTTTAAGTCAGACCGAAGATGGCGTAATTCAAGGTTTTCTAGTTCTAGAATTTCAAGTCTGGTGGCATAAGGTATTCTACAACGAGTAGAGGAGTGGAGAACTCTTCTTGTGAAATATTTTATTAATTTTTTGCCATAGCATAAAGTAGCCAATTGGAGTGGAGCTATTTACCTACAGAAAATGAAGTGCAGCAGATAAATTATATAACACTGCTTGTGTCAGGGGAAGTCAGGAAACATAACTTTTCACACAGCACAAGAAAAGACAAATGTAGATTGCCTACATGAAGGCTCATGGCAAAATGAGAATTATGTGTATTCCCATGCTAAATAAATGATTACTGTAATGGCTATCCTCACGCCAGGGAAGTTACGATGTTCCTTAGCCCTAAGAATGTGTTTTTTACTGTTGAACATCTAAACAGCTGAAACTATGAATACGAATGAACAGATTTCCTAATAGTTTTAATGTTTGGGTTTTTTTTAATTGAAAATCATCCATGGCAGTTGGATTTTGATTGCATCAATTGAAATTGCGTCCTTTCATTTAAATATGTACAACATTCCTTTGAACAAAATCATCCCAATGCACAAGGGTTAGACTCACATATAGTGCTAAATTATTATACAGTTTGTTTGATAATGCTTCTAGGAATAGTGCTATTTATAAATCATATTTTCTGGTTTAACATTATATATTAAGTCCATTAACCTTATTTAACAAATGTGTCAGTGACATAAACTTCTATTCGCTTTGCTTGACAATAATTATGGAGGAGATTATTAGAGTGTTCAAGCAAAGAAATGGAGTGTATCCTCCCTAATGCACCTGCTCGGATCAAAATCAGAATTATAGTGGCTGCGTTTAAGAGTTTATTTTGATTAAAGAAATACAATAAAGTTACATTCCCTGTAAGTTTATGCTTTACAAAAACATCTGCATATTTAAGGCTCTGCCAAGTTTACAGCATAATCCAGTCCTCACTTCGTTATAAATGGTGTTTCACTCATGTTTTGCCAGAGATAACTAAATAGAACAATTCAGTTAAAACAGTCATAATGCAATGTAATAACACATTAGGAATTAATGGTTAACAGCTATTATACTCACCAAACTAATGAGTCTAAGAATTTCTGAGTTAAGAAAGGAATTCTCATTACCATCTAAAAGTGTGATCAACAGAAATTTATTCCACGGGTGTGAGGCAATATGACATGCTAGAAGTGGAAAAATTTACCACAAATAGCTTAGAAAGAAATCTTAAGAAAATAATCCCCAAATAAATATATTATTCATTCTATACTGAGTTAAGTCTTTTTTTATACCATCAAACAAGATTTTTAAAAATAATAACAGGAAAAACAATGGAAGTAAAAAATTAATTTCTCTCAAAAAAGTACTCTTTATATGCTTCTACAGTTTAAACAATCTGCAGATAATCCTTGACTTAAAACCAATCATTTAGTTACTATTGAAGTTACAACAGTACTGAAAAAAGTGATTTATGACTGGTCCTTGCACTTACGACTGTGGTAGCATCACATATTCAAAATTTGGGTGCTTGGCAACTGGCATGTATTTATGAAAGTTGCAGTGTCCCAGGGTCATCTGATCGTCATTTATGACCTTCCTAACTGGCTTGTGACAAGCAATGTTGATGGGGGAAGCCAGATTCTCTTAATGACTGCATGATTCATTTAACAACTATAGTGATTTACGTTAAGTTACAACCATGGTAAAAAAGGTTGTAAAATTGGGCATGACTCACTTAACAACTGCCTTGCTTAACGAC
The DNA here is from genome assembly GCF_049901735.1 of Notechis scutatus. Taxonomy (NCBI): domain Eukaryota; kingdom Metazoa; phylum Chordata; class Lepidosauria; order Squamata; family Elapidae; genus Notechis; species Notechis scutatus. The sequence goes on from NC_142014.1 coordinate 51,031,037, forward strand.
AGAAATTCTGGTCCCAAATATGGTCATAAGTCAAGGACTACTTATAATTCTTTCAAAACAAAATATAATAGAAGAAAAGATCCATTCAGATAATAAAAAATCTAGAAGAGTTGCTATATTATTCAATAATGAAAATAGATTACTAAGATATCATTTTCTGCTATGTGTAAAATATAAAACATGGGTCAGTCGAGCTTATTCTGCTTTTATCTCACTGGAAATTATAAACTTCAATAAGATATCCTTATTCGTGATCTTTTACAGTTTCCATGAAAACCTGCTACAACCAGACCATTTCCCAAAAGACTAACATCCCAATAAAATTGAGACAGAATTAGGATGACGTGCATTCGTTTCTGCACTAAAGACTTATAACATCTACATAGCATCACCCAGTCATAACCAAATTGATATAAAGTTTTTCCATATTTTCTTGGCAACTATTAAATATCTGAAATACTGTAAACCTACATTTTAGTAACAAAATATTTTATACTGTTAAGGTTTATATCCGCTTTAGTGATGAGGTGCCAATGATTGCAAGCCATCTAGGCAAAGCAAACTAATTTCAAGGTAAAGCATTTTTACTAATAAAGAATACACAGATAAAGATATTGAAAGCTGTACCGGTGCTCTGATTTTTCAGGTGCAGATATTCCAACAAGACCTCAAGACATCCAATAACAGTCTGTGATAGCAAAAAGTCCTTCTGTAAACATAAGAGAGAATACAATTTTTATCAAATTCATCTAAAAGGTATGCCTGAAATTATAACAGAAGTGAATAAAAAGCAATTGTCTTGAGACTCATAGGACATAAAATATTTGAAAATGCTCTAGCATTTAGGAAGTTCTTCGCGAGCAAAGGAATTTGCCTCATCTCCCCAGTATTGGGAATTGTCCAATATGGAGACAATTTTGGAACTACTGTATATTAAGTCTCTTCCTACTCCAAAGAAAATACAGCAAAAACAGTTTTGCTGTGCTTCTTAGTAACACCATGCCAATCAATTTTCTATTTAACAGAAGAGAAATGGGAATTTACTTCTCATCCCAGCTTTCTGAAAGGTTCTTCGTCCTTCATCAACTTAAAGCAATAACATGTCACAATCATGTTTTTGGCTGTTCTGAGGGATGACATTACCTTATCATTGCAAAGAGGGATGGGCTTTAAATAATTTAACAACCGGTTCTCTGCCCAGTTGCTGGGTGGGTGTTTCCGGCCTTCCGGGAGGCCTGTTTTTTCACCCTCCCCACGCCTCTGCACAGGCCCTGCACTTACCTGCAATCCAAAACGGGCCGTGTGGGGACTCCTGGGAGGGGTGGGGTGGGTGGGGCCAGCCAGGGGTATGATTTGCTGGTTCGCTGACTGGCCATAAAATTAAAAACCGGTTCGCCCAAACTGATGCGAACCGGTAGCAGCCCACCCGATTGCACATTAACCTTTTAAAAACCATTTTCCTTGCTGCAGGAAAAAAAAACATAGCAAAGGAATAATAAGTAGAGAAATGATGCTTTTAATGTTTTCCCATTGGCAACTGGAATTAATGTTGACTTGGTCAAGGGACTGGGGGAAATGCATGTACCTATGGATCCTGGAATGTTCCGAAATTCTTCTCACAAATAAGGGGCAGATGCAAGAGACAGTGGCTTTACAACATTGAGATTGAATCTATACCTTTATGAATAATTGTCTCTGGTACTAGTAGTAGTTTTTGCATCATTAGATAGTTCAAAAGTGAGAAAAAGTGTATTCTCTTTATACTTTTCCATTATTTGAAATAAATCAGCTTTATTGAGTCCTACAATTAATATTTCAATTCCATATTAACAGTAAAATTTACCTGGACAAGTAGGTTTTGTAATCGAGCAACCAAGGACAGTACATGCCACATAGCCAGTGGAAACAATGAAATATTCTCTTTTGACTGTGGCAGTTCCTTTTCCTGTTTATCTGTGGACTGGACAATAAACTTCACAAAGGATGAACAGAGGTTCTGCTTAAAGAAGGCTCTCAAAAACTGAAGGATGCTAACTGGATATAAAACCATCTATTAGTATAAAGTAAGTCTTTCCCTCATACACTTCAGAGATCCTAGGCTACACATAAGGTACTTGGACAGTTCAGTATGTAGTCTCCTTATTGGAAAACCCACTAATTATCCCAAAGTCCTAGTTTTCAGATTTAAAAGGTAGTAAATTATTTTATTGTGGTCATTAACCAGCCTAATTAAAATATCTAGCTCTTGAATAACTATATGTATCGAGGGGCCCTAAATATTCTGTCAATTTTATCAATCTATATTTTGAAAAAATGATTTGCTACTATGTTTCAAAGTGATCAGTAAGCAAAAAAAAAATTCAACTAAAACATTGCAGAAATTCTAGTCATGGTGATAAGAACAGCATGGACAATTTGTCTGAAGAGATTTCCTGTTTAATTTTTATCTATTTTGTTTTTAATATGACTGCTGCCACAAAATTGAGAAAATCAGTATTTTACTGTAGCATAACTAGGATTAGACATAAGGATATTCAGTTCAAAACAGTAGCTAGCAGCTCTCTCTTGTTCAGGTTTTAATTCTTATTGGATTTTTATTTATTGAATATATGCAATTAAAAAATCATCCTACCAATGAAAATAAAGTGTACAAAATTCATGTGACAAGTGGAACATAATGAAAAAATTGCATTAAATTCCTGAGGTGTGAAAGAGGATGGGAAATCGTGAAATTGATAAATATTGGCTATTATTACCCCTGTAATATAGTTGGAGAACTCCCAAGATCTTCTATTTTTTATTGTTAATAATATCCTCAGGAGCTACACTTTGTGTTCACATATTTATTTTTTGTGATGTTACCTACCAAAGAATAATATGCTCTTTTTTCTGTAATCAACTGCATTGAAGACCTTGTCCACATCCAAAGAGATCAAGTGATGAACCTTTCAGAAAGAAATCAAATGAATTGACTGAAGACAGGTGCACAGGTGTATTTTTTTTGTTCAGTATTTTCCCACTCAAAAAAAGAACTTTGCCAGGGGTCCTACAGCTTATTTTCTCTCTATGACCAAATCACCTCAGCTTATACTGTTTATGATTGTCAGTATAGTCAATGCACATTATTCATCCTTTCTGCACAGTTTCTTCTTGCTTTAATAACACTTTTTAAATACTTTAGTGACCCTTTGAGAGCTGCATGCGATGAAATTTCATTTTAATGTATGCCAATTAGTCTACATTTAAAGTGATAATAAAGTTATTCTAACTCGCTCCTACAGCATTTAATTTTTATGCTTTTCCTGACCAAAGTTCTATTTCTATATTAACAAAATAGGCAGCACTAAACAGTATAGTATACAATACAGTATGTTTATATATATAAAACAATTTTCACTTTTATCAACAAGGATTCATTTTGCACAAAAACCACATTTGAACATCTAAACAATATCATCATCCATTTTCCCATCTAGTTAGTAAACATTCTGCTAAGATACACAGATTTATTTACTTGTTCTGTATTTTCTAACTCTGTAATTTGCAATCTTATATTTATCCCACAATACAGCTCAGTGTTGAACTATACACTAAATATTACATTTATTCTCATACCTTATATACTTATATTATATAATGCTCTTACTGTATTCAGTATTTCTGAATCCTGAAAAATATTATATAACTGAAGCCTATTCACCTTATTGCATGCAGTAAACTTTTCACACATTTCTCAATTATCTGAAGGGGCGGTTAAACCTGCATACAACCTATCCAGCATAAAGTCACACTGCATTTCTCAGATTTTGTTTATTACTATATCTTATACATTTTCAATCAAAATGCTGTTGAACAACTTCCCAGGAACATTTAACAAATGATTCCCATATCTCTTGCAATATTTTTTCTCTACATAAAGAAATAATAATGGTATTCTTCCAATTGTCAGATACAGATACAGTCGTCACTTATAGTACATTAATAAGATGCACAGCTAGTACATAAACATACCACACCCAATGTTATTTTTCCACATATTATCTATATCAAGTTAATAATGGTTAATATAGTTAGGCAATGCCCTTATTAGTGAATTGAGTACTTATAAAGAAAATGAACTGTTTGTACACAGATTTATCAGTGTTTCTAACCTCTATATTGTAAATATTTTGTTGAGTCAAGAGTGAAGCTGTCAAAAGCCAAGCAGAACAAATAAGTGATTCAATGCATGAGGAAAAAACAGGTTCAGAGAAAGAGGTTGCCATCCAGGTGCAGTGAAGAACTTTTTCAAGGAGTTCGATCAAAGATTTATTGGAAAGTAACAATACTACCACTGTAAAAGAAGAAAGGATTCAACAAGCTGTAAGTGTAACAAGTATAACTTAAGTCAGTAGCAACCAGGTATAATTACAAATTAGTACAGAAATCAAAAGAAACAAAATACTACAGGTCTAAGGCTCTTGACCTATTCCAAGGATCCTAGCAAATCTCATAAATTGTATATTTTTGTCTCTGGAGATTATACAAAAAAAGAGAACACTATTTTAAAAAATACTTTTGGATGGTATGGAAAGAGTTTCCACAGATATTATAACACAAGTAATAATGCATATTCTTAAAAACACACTAGGTGTATTTTTTAAATAAATATTTTAACTAAATTATGTTCAGTAAGACATCTGCCCTCACCATTAAATATCTGAATAATAAAGAAATAATAAATAGCATTCCCATTTTCATGTAGTTGTATATTGGTACATATCTTTAATAGCAAGAAAAGGTCTCTGAATGTACATATTTTATTTTATCCATCACATAACAGATTTTTTTTTTAAAAAAAGATTTAACTATGATGTGCTTATTCTAGTACACAATAGAATCAAATAACCCTGGTTCAATAATTGGCTCAAGGGCACGTGTAAGAATTGCTATGGATCAGGAAACTTTGCATACTTGTTCTAATATCAAAGCTGGACTTCTACTCCAACTCACTGAAGACATGCAATAGTTGACAAACTGATATACATCAACAATATACAATACATACAATTTTATAGAAGCATTAATTATAAAGAGAACTACAACTAGATCGGAGCTTTGCTGTATACAACACATCTGTCTGTTTATTTCATTTTAATGTATGCGATTAGTGTACATTCCAAGTGATAATAAAGTTATTATTCTATCCTATTCTATCCTATCCTATCCTCTAGCTGCCCATCTCAAGAAAGCAACCATGTGCAGCATACAACAATCCAGTAAAATATGTCATTTTATAAAACTTACATAATTTTTAAAAAGTATTTAGAACTATAAAAGCAAAACTAAAAGAAAAAAAGAAAATAATAGGCAGAGGAACATTAATAATAAGGGAGCCACCTCACTTCTTTTCTTATACTTGTCTCAAAGGTGTTTTTTTTTTCAAAAGGCAACAAAGGCTCTTTTTTATTTGAGGAAGTAGATGTTTCACTTCTCATTCATGATGAGATGAGAAGCAAAACATCTTCTTCCTCAAATAAAAAACAGCCTAGTTGCCTTTTGAAGAAAACACCTTTGGGACATCCATCATGAAAATAACTTATGACCCAAAGTCCTTACTGGGGAAAAGTGTTCATTCTATCACACAACAAAGGAATTGTTTTACTTTTTACCTATTTGTTGGCTGGAAGGAATTGTCTGCTGAAGGCTCCAATAAAGAAAGTTCAGGGATGGCTGAAGAATTTCAGAGTCTGTTGGAGTACATTTCCCACACAAATTGATAACTGCATAACAGAAATACAGCGCTTAGTATAACAATAATCCTTTACAGATTTTAATATGTGAAATCTTTGGGGATAGCTACACCACCACAGACTACCAATCAGATAAGTTTAAATGTCATCATTGTCATGAACAAGACCAACTGCTTCAAAAAAACCAGAAGAGAAATCCCACAGTGAATATAGTCACATCTGTGCTTACTAATTAGCACCTTTGTGGCCATTTTTCACTATCATTCTGTTTAGGCTACTCTATAGTTATCCTCAGGAAAACATTACAGAGAAATATTGACAATCTGGCTCAAGGAGCTTGGTTTTGAAGCTAAGAAAGCAGAAACCTGGCACAAGCTAGAACAAAAAAAGTTGCCCCTTGTTCTTGTTGACTAAATATTTATTTCAGAAAGCAGAATTTTCATCATTACTATTTTAGTGTGTTGTCTCCTGATATATGCAGAATATAAACTAGCCAGTTCAGATCACAAAGGAAAATGCATTCTAAAAATACTGCTTCTATTGGAAAAGAGATTTGCATCACTATAAAAAAAAAAGATCCTCATTTCCCTCTTTGATCTGAGGAATCTCCCTTATTACATAACTACCTTTATAAGTTCTATAAAGTTGGGGATTCAAGAAGTGTGAGCACTCTATTTACAATCGGTAAAGGTCACCCAGAATAGGTTAGACCCTTGGAAAAGGCTTAATGTGTTACAATAAAAAATTCCTGTCTCCCAAAATTGGGGCAATGGAAGTTATGGCTTTGGAGTATCATTGTTAACATGACATACAAAGCCTAGTGTAAAACTCAAAATGTCTGAAATTTCACATCTCTTTCAACTTTCCAATCAAGTCAGGTTTTTTTACCTGTATCTGCAGTTACAGGTAATCCTTGACATATCATCACAATTGAGGCCAGACATTCTATTACTAAGCAAGGCAATAGTTGAGTAATGCCCGATTTTATGACCTTATTTTGCCATGGATGTAAAGTGAATCACATGGTCATTAAGCGAATCCAGCTTCCTCCACTGACTTGGCTTGTTGGAAACTGGTTAGGAAGGCTGCAAATGGCAATGGTTATAAGTGGAAAGGATGGGCTGTAAATTAGTTTTTCAATGCCATTGTAACCTTGAAAGGTTGCTAAGTGAATGGTTGTAAGTCAAGGATTACCTTTAGCTAGTTATCTGTGCAAATGGGTTGGAGTGAATAGTCAAGAAAAGAAGGGGAAGAGCAAAGGAATAGTGGCTTAATGGACTAAATCAGATCCTGAGATTTAAAGGGGGAAAAGGCAAAGATGCGTTACAAGAATAAAAAGTTACAGTAGGATATGGTAAATGATGTAAATTAGATTTAATTATATATTACCAGTATTATTATAAATTATACATTTTTTTCTTATCCCATGACTTAATTTCTTTATTGTTTATCCTTTTTCTATCCTTTGTATAACATTGTTTACACTGAAATAATGTGATGGATATGTATTTATAAAACATCCTTTCTCTTAAGTGATACAAAGAAAAAAAAAGAAAACCAATCATTCTCAAACTGCAAACCTCATGAAACACTGATATAATATTTAGAAATAGTTGGGAGGAAGAATAGTTGGTAACACTGTTACAGAAGAAATATAATTTCTATATGCTTTGTACACCTGAAGAAGCCACTGTAATTGTCATGCCCTTGGTAGAGTAGGACTTTGAGGGAGAGGAGGAACAGCAGACAGGGAGTGGAGGTGTGGCTCCAGAGGCTGTGGAGGAGGCTGGGGAAAGGCAGAGGCTGGTTGGGCAGTCAGAGGAAGAACCAAGCCCATCCCCTCTTCATCCTAGGACACACAGGGAGGAACGGAGAAGGAAACAACTTGGCTTACGAGAGAGGAAGCGGCCATGATCCTCCTCATTAGTTGCAGCTGGGGAGAATAGTATATGAGAGAGACAGTTAAAACACAGCGTTGCCAGAAGCAAAGCGTGTTTTATTTTGGGCTGAAGTTATCTTGGTTGGCATCCTTCCAACAGACTGTGCCTTGTTATCTCCTTGAATTTGGTAATTACTTATCCTGGTCCGTTGTGGAAATATCTTCATTGTAGTTTGTTTGGTTTTTTATTTCACCTCTATCTGCTCATTAAGTTCGGACTGTATTGCTTTCTTTTGAAGACTATTTTTGAGTACATTTTATCTCCAACTGAGAATTATTGAACAGTGGGGGCAAGTTAGAAGCATTAAAGGACATTTATTTACGTTTTGGATTTTGTTACGTTTGTGTTACACTCCAGGTCATCACAGTAATATGTATTTAATTTTTTAAAAGGTACAATTGTAAATGTCATTAAATCCATTGGTGAGCAAGAGAATCACCCAACAACCAATTGGGTGAGCAACCATCACCCAAAACTACCCACCACCCACCATCACCCAAGACTAGGCACGCACGCCCCCAACTACCTCAATCCCAACTGCTGCCGGACTTAAATGCAAACTACTCAATGCAAGAAGCCTCGTGAATAAAATACCTGAATTTCTCATCCTCTTAAATATGGCTAACTTCGACATTATATTTGTCTGTGAAACATGGCTCAATGCATCTCTCCCCGACTCCATTACCACAGTAAGAGACTATCATGTTTACCGATCAGATCGTGAAAATCGTCGAGGAGGTGGTGTTGCTATATTCTATAAAAATCCTTACATCTAAAAATATCCAAGTTACCCAGGAGCTTGCCCTTCCTGAAACCATCATCTGTGAACTATCCTTAAATATCACAATTCGATTCTTACTATGTTACAGAGCACCTGATTATGACATCGAACATGTAAACAAGCTAAATACACTACTAACATGGGCTACATCCTGCCCATACCCTTTTATCTTTCTTGGAGATTTCAATCTACCTCATATCGACTGGACCCTAAATAATTGTACAACTGAAATCATACACACAACCTTCTATAATGCTATTACAAATCTAGGTCTTGAACAACTAGTAACCAACAACACTAGACTGAACAACTGCCTCGATCTCATCTTCTGCAATAGTTTGAATTTAATTTACGGAATACAAACCAAAGAACCCTTTTCCAGTAGTGACCACAATATGATTGACTTTTGCCTCAACATACGTCCACACAAAAATCACCACAATGATGTCATCCCTAATTGTAACTTCAAAAAGGCAACTATGATCTTATAGATAACGATCTCTCATCCCTCGATTGGCAATCTCTATTCACTGGATGCAATACTGTTGAAGACCATTACAACATTTTTTTACTTGAAGTCAAAAGAGTCATCAAACTATATGTTCCAACAACAACTCCAAAAACAAAACAAAAAGCAGATTACCCATATCAATAAGGAAACTTCAATCCAAAAAGAGATCACTCTGGTGGAAAAACAAATCTGGTCACGTTGCTAATTTCAAAAACCGATACAAAAATTTATGCCACCAGATAAAGACCGAATGCACCAATTATCACATTAAACAAGAGGAAAACCTTCTAAGCACCAATTCCACCCGTGCTTTTTACAATTTTGTAAACAACAAACTAAAAGACTCAAGGTCCATCCCTCCCTTGATAGGACCCGATGGTAAAGACTGCAGCGACGACACCATTAAAGCCAACATCTTTAACACATTCTTCGGCTCAGTGTTTGTAAACAGTAATGGATCATGCCCAATGTTTCCTAGCCGTACCACAGATAACAACAATGATCTAATACATATCGATTTTACAGTAGACAACGTTGAAAAACACTACGCAACCTAAAACCATCTCTATCTATTGGACCGGATGGAATATGTGCCTACTTCTTAAGAAAGCTATCCACTGCCATAGCCAAACCTCTAAGCATAATCTTTGAAAAATCTTTCAGGACCAGCTCCTTGCCTAACCTATGGTCACAAGCCACAGTCATCCCTTTCTTCAAAAAGGGAGACCCAAGCCTAGTTGAAAATTACAGACCAATCTCCTTATGCTGCGTCACCTGCAAAGTCATGGAATCAATTATTAACCAATCCATCATCCTCCATTTAGAGACAAACAACCTACTCTCCAATAAACAATTTGGTTTCAGAAAAAAACTATCCTGTAATCTGCAACTCTTACACTGCAAAAACATATGGACTACACAACTCGACCAGGGCAAAGCAATAGACGCAATCTACATAGACTTCTGTAAAGCCTTTGATTCAGTGGTACACGACAAACTACTCCTAAAAATAAAATCTTATGATATCTCTGGACAACTGAATAACTGGATAAAAGCATTCCTGTCAAACAGACAACAAATGGTCAAAATCGGGAACGCCCTATCAAATCCAGTACCTGTCAATAGTGGTGTTCCCCAAGGCAGTGTTCTAGGACCAACTCTCTTCATAATCTACATAAACGACCTTTGTGATCATATCAAGAGCAATTGCGTTCTCTTCGCTGATGATGTAAAGCTGTTCAATACCACAGACAATACTACTACCCTACAAAAAGACCTAGACTATGTATCTGAATGGTCTAACATATGGCAACTTCAAATCTCAACAAATAAATGCTCTGTCTTACATATTGGTAAAAAAATCAGAAAATAAAATACAAGCTGAATAGTCAAGATCTTGTTGATGACCCAAGCTCTGTAAAAGACCTGGGAATACTCACCTCTAATGATCTAAGTGCTAGAGCCCACTGCAACTACATAGCCAAAAAGGCATTAAGAGTTGTTAACCTAATCCTACGTTGCTTTTTCTCTGGTAATATCTCACTACTAACCAGAGCATACAAAACATTTGCTAGACCAATACTCGAATACAGTTCATCAGTCTGGAATCCTTATTACGTAAGTGATATTAGCACAATTGAGAAAGTCCAGAAGTATTTCACAAGAAGAGTTCTCCACTCTTCTACTCGTTGTAGAATACCTTATGCCACCAGACTCGAAATTCTAAAACTAGAAAACCTTGAATTACGCCGTCTTCGGTCCGACTTAAGCATGGTATATAAAATCATACATTGCAATGTCCTACCTGTCAATGAATACTTCAGCTTTAACCATAACAACACAAGAGCACACAACAGATACAAACTCAAAGTAAACCGCACCAAACTTGATTGCAGGAAATACGACTTCAGCAATAGAGTGGTCAATGTCTGGAATACTCTACCCGACTCTGTAGTCTCTTCCCCAAACCCCAAAAACTTTAACCTTAGACTGTCTACTATTGACCTCACCCTTTCCTAAGAGGTCTGTAGGGGGCGTGCATAAAGCGCACCAACGTGCCTACCGTCCCTGTCCTATTGTTTCTCTTATTCTTTTATTTTTCTTATATGTACCCATTTCATATATTCACAACTATGTATACACTTGTACTTAATATCTTGTAAACAATTGACAAATCAAATAAATAAAAAATAAAATAAATAAATAAAATAGAATGAGAGAGGGAGGGAGGGAGGGAGGGAGGGAGGATCTATTTTGGCTTGCAAATGCTACCTTCTTGTTATCCCTACAAACATCCAAAACAAATTTAGACAGTCACCTAAGCGAAGCAGTCTGAAACTTGTATTATCCAACTCTTGTTCTGTTGCATATCTCAGCTGAACCAGGAAAAGGAGATTTAACAAAAGTGGTACATTCTGGCTTACTAAAAAAAAAAAAAACAACACCATGAAGCAATAATTGGAAAATGCAGGAAAACTTACAGGTAGTTCTCAACCACAACTGAGCCCAAAATTTCTGTTGCTAAGCAACATTTTTAAATGAGATTTGCCCCATTTTACAATCTTTCTTGCTACAGTTGTTAAGTGAATCATTGCAGCTGTTCAGTTAGTAACACGGTTATTAAGTGAATCTGGCTTTCCCATTCACTTTGCTTGTCAAAAGGTTGCAAAAATCACATGACCGTGGGACACTGCAACCGTTATAAATATGAATCGGTTGCCAAATGTCTGAATTTTGATCATGTGAGCATGGGGATGCTGCAACAGTCATAAGTGTGAAAAATGATCACGTCACTTTTTTCAGTGGCCTTGTAACTTCAAATGGTCACTAAACTGTTCTAAATTGAGTACTACCTGTATTTTAATGACATATTTGAAAAAACTCCAAGCTGTACAAGGTATTCATAGTGAACCAAACTCTCACATGATAGACTTTTTTTTTACTTGAATTAATTTAGTATAAGTATATAGCCTTTTGAGGTCAGAATTCAACTTGATTATGACCTCCACTAAATCTCTTTGTTACGAAGTATTGACCCAGAAAGCTAAATAAAAACTACAATATGGTGTCAGTTGAATTAAACATGACTTTTCTAAATGACCATATACAGTAGCGGCCAAAATTGTGGAAATCTTTTGGGAAAAGTGTATTTTTGAGGTTTGATGGCTTATAACACGTTTTTTAAGTAGTACCATAAAATTACATATCAATGGAAGGATAATTTAATCAAGAATGTAATGCAACAAAGTTTGTCCAATTATCTGTATTCTATGAAAAGTTATAGCCAAATAACCAGAAAAAGGAAGCACAACTTGCTTAGGTTGATATCAGGTAGCTTTCCTTCATCTGATTGTAGCCAATGAGCATGAATGTTTAGAGAGCCAATCAGGTGCCATCTTGTTTTGGCAATAAGCCAACCAGATCACAGTAGGATTCAGTTATTATGCCATGTATTGAAGCTGAGAGGAAGACATTTGTCAGTGTGTTATGTGATCGCTATCAAGTTGGTTGGGTTTTTTTGTGTTCTTTCATTTAATGAGCTTGTAAAACGTAATAAAATTAAAGTAATGAGGAAAACAGTTGACTGGTCATCCAGAGAGCGATGTAAAATAGTATTATTAAGGGAACAAAGCTACAGTTATAAAGAAATTAGAAGAAAAATTGGTGGAAAGTTAACCAAAGGTGGCATTTCTAAGTTTTTGAAGAGGAGACTAAGTCACTACAAAACCACACTGGTAAAGGTGGGAAAAGGTGCACAAGTGATGTTAGAAGAATTAAGAGACTGTGCCTACGTGACAGAAGAAAATCATCTGGGTGCATACAAGATGAAACGGCGCAATGCAATGTGAAGTTGAGTGCAAGAACTGTTCGGCGCAGACTGCAGGAATTTGGCCTAAAATCTAGAATTCCACGAAAAAAGACATTTATCTCTCAAATAAAGGTCAAAAAGACTAAACTGGGCTAAAATCCACTACCTGGACAGAGGAACAATGGGACAGTGTCATTTGGAGTGATGAGACCAAGATCTCCCTGTTTGGTAGTGATGGCATAAAATACGTAAGGAGACACTTTTCCCAAAAGGTTTCCACAATTTTGGCCACTACTGTATCTACCTTTTCATTTCAATTTAGGTTTGAAATCATTTGACGCAAAAAAAACAACAGTAATTCTGTAAGTTTTTGGGTTGTAGATTTTCCTAAATTTTACATATTTCAGTTTGATGCTCAAAAGTCAAATCTGTGTTGCATTAATGCAAAATATTGTCTCATTTTACATCTGAAATGGCAGCCTATGCAGTATACTACATATCTACAATATTTATTATAGGACCTCAGATTTATTAGATTTATGTCTCAATTTTTCATTCAAAAGCTCAAAGCACTATATATAGCATTTTATCTTCATCACCTCCCCCATAATAACCAAATAAGGTAGGTTGGACTGACAGAAAGAGAGACTGCCCCAGAAATATCCATTGAGCTTCCAGAACAAAAGGTGGACTCCATGTTACTTGTCCAGTACCTCAACCACCATACTACACTAAATCTCAAGGGTGTACAATTAATTAATATGATTTAATATAAAAATGATCTATTTGTATGTCCTGAAAACAGAGAAAATATTAACATTATATCAGAGTGATGAAAGGTGCCTAATCAAGCTGTACCAGACCATTCCTCTCCAAAGCAGAAGGGAAGAATCACCAGTCTGTTTCTTCTATGTGTGCTGAATATGGAACACATGAATAGAAGTGCATTGCTAACTTCTGAAGTCAACTGCAGATTAAAAACATCATCTTGCTCAAATACATACCTATAGAGAATCCCATAACTCAACATGTCCAATAGCATTTCACAATCAAATTTCCATGGAGTAGTTAGTACTTAATTATTTATGTTTATTCACCTTGTGAAATACTGGAATTATTTTCTACTAAAAGCTGTTGCAAAATCTGTAGAAACTGGCTTCGAAGAAGGTCACAGACATGGATATCCTCAGCTATTCTTAAGAAAATTTTCAATGAAATTAAGACTTTTTGAGCCACTTCATTGGTGCCAAAGCAGACTAGATCCTGAGTGGGAAAACAAGTTAAACTTCATTTATGTGGATAACATTATTTACATTTATGCTACAGACATTAATATGAACATTTAATGAGAAACCAAAACCAAAATGCTGAGGGAAAAATGGAAAATAGTATTGCTAAATATAACAAAATAAGATACACTGAAAACATTGAAAACATTTTCCCCATTTTCAGTCTTTCTTATTGTTTTCCAAATTCTATCGAAAATGGTTAATAGAGAATAGAGAATTTATGTATAGTATAAACTATACTTTGTTTTATATCCTGGAAACCAATATATGCATTAAATATTTTTAGATTATGATTTGGTTTTTTTTGTAAAATCGCCTACCAGTAATACAAGTATAGCACTGGGATTGCCTTTTAGCATGCAAATCAAACTATTAAAGTTGTTTGAAGAGTCAGAAAAGTCAACATAGCCTCTTGTGGCAGCATCTTCATATTCAGTTAGGGAGAAATCTTCATAGGAAAACCAAAGTTGAAGGATAGAGTGACCATATCTTCCCATAAGATCAGGATATTGCAAAAAGAACTTAAGCAGCAGAGGATGATGAATATATACTTGGCTGAGATCAGATATAACATCCAGGATTTTCCTTATAGCAGAAAGGCATGCCTGGATATTGAAAATGGGGGGAGAAAGGAATTTTAAAAAGTCAATATAAAATCAATATGTCTTGGGGCAATCAGAATTCCTTTTTGAATTAAAAAAATAGTAATATAATAGATTCAAATCATTTTCTTTGTAGTAGTTAGTTTCTCTAGGCTTCTTTTTGATATCAAAAATAAATAATATGAAACCATTTTTAGCAGCTTCTACCATTTTTTTACTGCTGAAAGTGGTCTGATATTATACATGTATATATCTACACTTGAGTATTTTTAGATGGTGTTTGCAAGATTATCGCAACTGGTAATAAATTTTTCCAACAGGTATTTTATTGTGGAACTGTTCTGCCTCATTCAAGAAACTTTTCATGAAAAAAGATACAAGTAATACCAATTTCCATAATCCCACCATGTTCTTCTATCACTCCTAAAATTATTTCTTACAATGAGAAGAAAAATTAGAGGGAAAGACAGAAGGACAATTATTTTTCAATAATTTAAAAGTAGTCAATGTAGAAATAATTATTTTTCTCTTTCTCATACCAATATTCTTTTGCAAAGGATTGTCATTGTTTGCGGGTGGGGGTGGGTTTAGGATATTTGGGTATTTTTAGCATGCCTAGACATTTTCCCACACATGCTATTTGAATACAACATCTAAATATGTTGTCCTGCACCACATCACTATTAAAATTCTTTTCTTGGGTGTTTGATCTTTGTTACATGATCATTGAACAACTGTGCAAAATATAAAACATTTATTCACCAAACCCTTGTTAAATAAATCCAAATGTAATGATTGCAAGATTAACTAGATAACATGGTTGATCTCAAAAAGCTAAGCATGATGGTAGTGCTTTGATGGAAGACCACCAGGAAATGTCATTAGTATAGATTAGGCTGGAAAATTGAAAAAGCATCACAGAAGACAATAACATTGTTTGATGCAATTTTGATAAAAGCTTCCTGGACACTTCCATAAAATTCCCAGATGTTAAGCCAGTGCAAAGAACATCCTTGTACTCCCAAAAGCTTTTTCAGACATGAATGGGATACCAAATTGCTGCTTGCAACAACAAAATGCTGGTTCTTAATTCCTGAACAGTTCCTTTAATAAATAAAGACCTTCAATGTGATGTGGTAAATTTTAAAGCTGATCCTGATTATAATGATTAAGCCAGTATATAATGATTAAGCCTGAGTTTACCAAGTCTAAAGCTTTACTTTTGTGCTGACAAATTGCCAGAAGATACAAAATAGCTTTAACAATATATGGAGGTGGACAATCTCCCTGGTCCTCAACTGATAGAAGAAAGCTTGATATAGCTGAGAATAGATCTGCTTCTGGAACAATTCTGAAAAAAAAAGATTAAAAATGCTTAAGATGATTCATTTTGCTTATTGACTGATTTTCCTATTCATGGCATATCACCTACCTGTCTTCATGACTAAAAGCAAGGTAGAAAAGAAACAGAAGGCTATATTGCTGATTGCGAAGTGTTTCATTTAAATATAAGGGATCTGGGGTTTCAGACAACAGTCTGAGACTTTCTAGTGCGCTGAAGTTTAACAGAGGCAGAGTCTTCCACAGGAGTTCAGATATTTCTTGGTCTGTGACGAAAAAAACATTAACCAGAAATGTCAGAAAAGCCTGGACAGCACATAAACATATTTTCTGGCTTAAAATCCAGATCCCTTACTCCTAATATAATTTTAGTAACAATGGTCACATTTTTGTTTTACCCTACAAAAGAGAACAGCAATCTCTTTTTCTTCTTAGTTAATATTGCTAGGTAATCATATGATGCCATGGCAAATTCATATAATAATTTAGACTTTGAAGGGTCCTGGTCATAAACAGAAGAACCTATATTTTAAATGTATCACTTACAGAGCCCACAAATTCATACCAATCTCTACAAGTTGGTTGTATTTTTCCAATTTCTGCCATAAGCTTTATTTTCAGATTTGAACTGTAGGATGCGGTTCAAAGAAACTTCACAAACAGCTCTTTTATCAAACTTACTTTTTTTTGAGGAATCCACCATTTTCTCAGAGGACAAATGAAGACTGAGGCACATGCTATGTAGAAAACTAGAACAAGCTTGATTCAAGGCAGCATTACTTAAAAAAAAAAAAGAAATCATGGAAAATGAAAATTTGACAATGCATCCATGGACAAGCATCGGTCTAGGTTTAGTCATATGGTATTCTATAAAGGTATGAAGGGCTGCATTTTGAAATACATAATTTTATTAATTCATAAAGTTTTGGCATCTTTAAAACATTCAAATCAACAAATTAACCAGCTGCTTTTTAAAATTATAAACATTTCTTTATGCTATCTAAATGAAGATGCAAAATAACAAAATCCCTAGGAATTTCTGGAGATAGGTCTATTTAAGTAAAAATAATGTTTTAATAAAATAAAGCATGACATAATTTTAATGTCAAATTTAATACCTTTGTCCACTGCAGAATTTGGCTTTCAATTCCAGGATCAGTTGAATGAAAGAAGAAGATGCTAAAGAGAAAGATAATTCTACTCATACAAAATATCTGAATTAAAATAAGTGTATTGTGCTTATCATTGTGCTTACTTAATAAAGTATTGCTCTTGTCATCATTTCAGCCCCATTTTCCTAACATTTTGGTAAGCGAATTTTTAATTTTTCTAAAAATGTGCATGTAGTTATATACTTCAGTAAAAAGTGTCTTAGAGCAAATGCAACAATTATTTAATAAATGATAGGAAAATATTTACTAAATAATTCAAAAAAATCAATAAATGGTGTGCCCAAGTAAATTACCGTGACTTGCCTATGAACCTCTGCAACATATTTTAAAATGGATGGCAAAAAAGCAGAACATGTGCTCACCCTTAAGTGTTATAAAGTATTACTTGTGGGAGAATATAAGGAGGGGTAAAATGAACCAGCTATGCATGTGCTGGTAACTGTTTACACCTGATCTAACTTGCAAGCTTTCAATAAAGCCTACTTAAGTATTGGTGTTGTCTTTCTTAACATTTTCTAGATTCACTGGGTAACAAACAGGAAATGCTATATTCTCCAAACTGTAGAAAGTTGTTTACAATTGAAGCTGTTTTTCTGCTATAGCTACTCGGGAGCCACCAATCCTTAAACCTACTGAATCATATGATTAGAAATATGTTTATTTAGGATTTTCATTGCATTTCTGGCATCATTTCAGCAATAAAAATACATATTTTAATCATACTTCCAAAAGTATTTCGCTCTAACTCTCCTTACCCATCTTAATGGATAATCTCTCATGCATGTCGGGCATAACATTGAACAGGATGCTAAGTGCTGAGATAAAGACTTCCATAATACCTGGGCGGATAGCCCTTTCAGAATATTTCTGCAAGAAAATATATATATACATATTTATTCTCCCTATTATAAAAAGTAATGAAATACAAATCAGAAATGCAAATCAGTATAGGCCTAGCAGACCTATAAAACTCTATGATCTATGATTCATAATATTATTATAGCTGAAAACTCTTCCTAAAACCGCTTATTTTCTTAAGAACATTTGAGATATCAAATACTATATAATAAAATTAATTTGTAAATGGTCCTCAGTTACTAATGTAATAAAAATCAGAAGCAGAGGACATTGTAGCTTTGCCTCTATTAACTAAACTTTGCCACTATTTCTTCTACATGATCTGTAGATACAATTGTTTTCTTTTTCTTTCTTTCTTCTGCTTTTCTGTACGTTTCTATAACTTATTTGATGTTTGATGCTAAGGACACAGAAAAAATAATTACCATGACCAGGGGAATGCAAAGCGAATCAGATATCCATAGAAGAAATTCTGAAAATCTTTTCAATGTATCAATATTCTCTGAATTTGGAGCTGTAAAAGTGTTCTTCTGAGCCAGAGGATCCTTTTGGTATTGCACAGCTAAACTAAAAAGTTATAAAATCTATTAGATACAACCTATACTTCATGTTTCTGTATCTTCCCTTTACCCCAGTATCATATTTAGACATGGTGAGATCCTAAGCTACAGAAATCAATAAAGGCTTTATTAGGCAGAGGTAATAGAAAAAGATGAATAAGAACGCAAGATGGGGTGAGGATAGTGGTG
Source organism: Notechis scutatus (assembly GCF_049901735.1). NCBI lineage: Eukaryota > Metazoa > Chordata > Lepidosauria > Squamata > Elapidae > Notechis > Notechis scutatus. The sequence goes on from NC_142014.1 coordinate 51,049,820, forward strand.
GGATTCAATTTTTTTTACTATTGGTTCTGAGGGTGTGGCTTGGTGGGCGTGGCAGGGGAAGGATACTGTAAAATCTCCAGTCAGAGGTGGCATTTGCTGGTTTTATTTTTATTTTATTTATTTATTTTTGTCAATTGTTTACAAGATAATAGGTATAAGTAAAAACATAGTTATGAATACATGCATACATATAAGAAAAATAAAGGAAACAATAGGACAGGGAAGGTAGGCACGTTGGTGCGCTTATGCACGCCCCCTACAGACCTCTTAGGAAAGGGGTGAGGTCAATAGTAGACAGTCTAAGGTTAAAGTTTTTGGGATTTGGGGAAGAAACCACAGAGTCAGGTAGAGTATTCCAGACATTAACTGTTGCTGAAGTCGTATCTCCTGCAATGAAGTTTGGTGCGATTAACCTTGAGTTTGTATCTATAGTTTGCTCTTGTGTTGTTATGGTTGAAGCTGAAGTATTCATTGACAGGTAGGACATTGCAATGTATGATTTTATATGATTTTATGGTTCTCTGAACTACTCAAAATTTCCGCTACCAGTTCTCCAGAACTGGTCAGAACCTGCTGAATACCACCTCTGGTGAGGAAGGAGCTTCTATGAACAGAAGGCGTAAAAGCATGCAGCAACAAAGCATAACTTAAATCTTAATCAATTAATGAGATTCATATGAGCAATACAGGAGGCTTAATTAACACATTCATGTATAAAATTATTACAAAATGGTAATATATTACAAAAATTCTGAAATTCTGAGAGGCCCCTTCAGACTATGAAGAACTTTTGATAATAGTTTACTAATCTTACAGTATGTTGAAATCTAGTCTGCTTGATCCTAAAGAACCTGACTCTAATGTTGTAGCTGGTGCACAGAATTTGGTGTTTGTGTGTGTGTGTGTGTGTGTGCACGCGCGCGCACTTGCCCACACATTTTTTGAGTGAAAAAGTTAACTGCATATATAAATCTTACCACTTCAAAATATTTAATTACATAGTATGAGACAAGGTCAGAGCTAATTAGATATATTTAGCTGAAATATCACTAGAATTTTACAAATTACTTTTTCATACAAATACTATCTTTGCGGAGACTTAGAGTTGTACAAAGACATAGTTCTGTTCAATTTCTCTGCAACAGAAATCAGGAGGCATGACCCTATTTCTATTTTGAAGTTATGAACAGAATTTAAACTGTTAGTTCAATCTATTTTACAAGGTAGCTGTCAGCATAATATGAGGTAACCTAAGTTGGACTTCCAGGAAGAAAGGCAGGATATAAGCATAGCAGGACAAAAAAAAATACTCCATTCATACCTGGCAAGATTAAGGATAGCTAAATAAAATAACCTTCATTCCTTGTTATTATATAACAACTAGATATACCATAAATAAATCATTTCAGAATCACATGATCAGGTTTTTAATTTTTTTTAAACTTCTTGATAGATTGCTATTATATCAACTAGGCAGCATTACTTTAAAAAAAAAAGAAATCATGGAAAATGAAAATTTGACAATGCATCCATGGACAAGCATCGGTCTAGGTTTAGTCATATGGTATGAAGGGCTGCATTTTGAAATACATAATTTTATTAATTCATAAAGTTTTGGCATCTTTAAAACATTCAAATCAACAAATTAACCAGCTGCTTTTTAAAATTATAAACATTTCTTTATGCTATCTAAATGAAGATGCAAAATAACAAAATCCCTAGGAATTTCTGGAGATAGGTCTATTTAAGTAAAAATAATGTTTTAATAAAATAAAGCATGACATAATTTTAATGTCAAATTTAATACCTTTGTCCACTGCAGAATTTGGCTTTCAATTCCAGGATCAGTTGAATGAAAGAAGAAGATGCTAAAGAGAAAGATAATTCTACTCATACAAAATATCTGAATTAAAATAAGTGTATTGTGCTTATCATTGTGCTTACTTAATGAAGTATTGCTCCTGTCATCATTTCAGCCCCATTTTCCTAACATTTTGGTAAGCGAAGTTTTAATTTTTCTAAAAATGTGCATGTAGGTATATACTTCAGTAAAAAGTGTCTTAGAGCAAATGCAACAATTATTTAATAAATGATAGGAAAATATTTACTAAATAATTTTAAAAAGATCAATAAATGGTGTGCCCAAGTAAATTACCGTGACTTGCCTATGAACCTCTGCAACATATTTTAAAATGGATGGCAAAAAAGCAGAACATGTGCTCACCCTTAAGTGTTATAAAGTATTACTTGTAGGAGAATATAAGGAGGGGTAAAATGAACCAGCTATGCATGTGCTGGTAACTGTTTACACCTGATCTAACTTGCAAGCTTTCAATAAAGCCTACTTAAGTATTGGTGTTGTCTTTCTTAACATTTTCTAGATTCACTGGGTAACAAACAGGAAATGCTATATTCTCCAAACTGTAGAAAGTTGTTTACAATCAAAGCTGTTTTTCTGCTACAGCTACTCGGGAGCCACCAATCCTTAAAGCAGATTACCTACTGAATCATATGATTAGAAATATGTTTATTTAGGATTTTCATTGCATTTCTGGCATCATTTCAGCAATAAAAATACATATTTTAATCGTACTTCCAAAAGTAGTTCGCTCTAACTCTCCTTACCCATCTTAATGGATAATCTCTCATGCATGTCGGGCATAACATTGAACAGGATGCTAAGTGCTGAGATAAAGACTTCCATAATACCTGGGCGGATAGCCCTTTCAGAATATTTCTGCAAGAAAAAATATATATATATATATATATTTATTCTCTCTATTATAAAAAGTAATGAAATACAAATCAGAAATGCAAATCAGTATAGGCCTAGCAGACCTATAAAACTCTATGATCTATGATTCATAATATTATTATAGCTGAAAACTCTTCCTAAAACTGCTTATTTTCTTAAGAACATTTGAGATATCAAATAACAATGAGGACCATTTACAAATTAATTTTATTATATAGTATTTGATACCTCAAATGTTATATAATAAAATTAATTTGTAAATGGTCCTCATTGTTACTAATGTAATAAAAATCAGAAGCAGAGGACATTGTAGCTTTGCCTCTATTAACTAAACTTTGCCACTATTTCTTCTATATGATCTGTAGATACAATTGTTTTCTTTTTCTTTCTTTCTTCTGCTTTTCTGTACGTTTCTATAACTTATTTGATGTTTGATGCTAAGGACACAGAAAAAATAATTACCATGACCAGTGGAATGCAAAGCGAATCAGATATCCATAGAAGAAATTCTGAAAATCTTTTCAATGTATCAATATTCTCTGAATTTGGAGCTGTAAAAGTGTTCTTCTGAGCCAGAGGATCCTTTTGGTATTGCACAGCTAAACTAAAAAGTTATAAAATCTATTAGATACAACCTATACTTCATGTTTCTGTATCTTCCCTTTACCCCAGTATCATATTTAGACATGGTGAGATCCTAAGCTACAGAAATCAATAAAGGCTTTATTAGGCAGAGGTAATAGAAAAAGATGAATAAGAACGCAAGATGGGGTGAGGATACAGTGGTGGGATTCAATTTTTTTTATTATTGGTTCTGAGGGTGTGGCTTGGTGGGCGTGGCAGGGGAAGGATACTGTAAAATCTCCAGTCAGAGGTGGCATTTGCTGGTTTTATTTTTATTTTATTTATTTATTTTTGTCAATTGTTTACAAGATAATAGGTATAAGTAAAAACATAGTTATGAATACATGCATACATATAAGAAAAATAAAGGAAACAATAGGACAGGGACCGTAGGCACGTTGGTGCGCTTATGCACGCCCCCTACAGACCTCTTAGGAAAGGGGTGAGGTCAATAGTAGACAGTCTAAGGTTAAAGTTTTTGGGATTTGGGGAAGAAACCACAGAGTCAGGTAGAGTATTCCAGACATTAACTGTTGCTGAAGTCGTATCTCCTGCAATGAAGTTTGGTGCGATTAACCTTGAGTTTGTATCTATAGTTTGCTCTTGTGTTGTTATGGTTGAAGCTGAAGTATTCATTGACAGGTAGGACATTGCAATGTATGATTTTATATGATTTTATGGTTCTCTGAACTATTCAAAATTTCCGCTACCAGTTCTCCAGAACTGGTCAGAACCTGCTGAATACCACCTCTGGTGAGGAAGGAGCTTCTATGAACAGAAGGCGTAAAAGCATGCAGCAACAAAGCATAACCTAAATCTTAATCAATTAATGAGATTCATATGAGCAATACAGGAGGCTTAATTAACACATTCATGTATAAAATTATTACAAAATGGTAATATATTACAAAAATTCTGAAATTCTGAGAGGCCCCTTCAAACTATGAAGAACTTTTGATAATAGTTTACTAATCTTACAGTATGTTGAAATCTAGTCTGCTTGATCCTAAAGAACCTGACTCTAATGTTGTAGCTGGAGCACAGGATTTGGTGTTTGTGTGTGTGTGTGTGTGTGTGTGCACGCGTGCGCACATGCCCACACATTTTTTGAGTGAAAAAGTTAACTGCATATATAAATCAACTTACCACTTCAAAATATTTAATTACATAGTATGAGACAAGGTCAGAGCTAATTAGATATATTTAGCTGAAATATCACTAGAATTTTACAAATTACTTTTTCATACAAATACTATCTTTGCGGAGACTTAGAGTTGTACAAAGACATAGTTCTGTTCAATTTCTCTGCAACAGAAATCAGGAGGCATGACCCTATTTCTATTTTGAAGTTATGAACAGAATTTAAACTGTTAGTTCAATCTATTTTACAAGGTAGCTGTCAGCATAATATGAGGTAACCTAAGTTGGACTTCCAGGAAGAAAGGCAGGATATAAGAATAGCAGGACAAAAAAAATACTCCATTCTTACCTGGCAAGATTAAGGATAGCTAAATAAAATAACCTTCATTCCTTGTTATTATATAACAACTAGATATACCATAAATAAATCAAATCACATGATCAGGTTTTTAATTTTTTTAAAACTTCTTGATAGATTGCTATTATATCAACTAAATATACCGGTATGTGCATAAAATAGGAATTCTAATTGAAACCCCTTCAATCATTTTGACTGGTTTTATTAAATTTATTCATCTCAATCAAAGCAGTTTCTAGCCAATTTTCAAAAGTTAGTTGGTTGATAGTATCACAGCTAGAAGCAGGACTGAGACGATCTAATCAAAAATCCCAGAAGTCAATGGCAAAACATTTCTGTATTGTTGCTAACAAAATTAAATGGACATATTCATTAAGTCATCAAAGATTAAGTTTGATTGAAGATCATGTTCAGATATAAACATGAGCTCAGTAGTTTTCTGCTATAAATTCATATAAATGTGAATGAAATGTGTATTAAATATTATATTTGTATATTTAGTATAATTCTCAGTTTCATATTGATTTTTCTTACCACTTCTACTATCAGTAAAGTTGAGAAACATCTTTTCTTACCTACAAGCATTTCTGAAGCTTTCTAAGGCATTCTGCAAGAACTGTGCCTGTTGTGAAATTACTGTATTCTTACATCTACCCCCTTGATGATCCTGTGATATTAAAAGAAGAAAAATCGGTAAGAATTTTTTTATGCTGCCATGGCCCAATGTTTAGATTAATAATTACTTTAATAAAATAATAGTGTGCAAATATGGTCCAAAGTATATTTAACAGAGGCAAAGAATTATCTTCAAAAGAAAGGAGGACTCAACTTTCAATATATGGGGATGGGAGCACTTTCAGCAAATGTTCTGTTAATTTTTTTAAAAAAGAGCAGTTTAAAAGAGTTTATTATATATATTACACATTGCTGGTCTTAAATCAGAACAAAAAGAGGAGCTTTGAGGAACTAACCATCAGCCTCTTATTAAAAGGTGCCAGTGGGAGATCATTACATCGCATCAGTATAGTTTCAATCAAGTTCTCTAGTTGCCCATACTGTATAGGTGGAAAGCTCAAATGATCCTTTCTGTGCTGAGAAAAACAGGAAAATGTTAAGCAAAGATAATGGTATAAATGAGTGTCAATATGAATATGGTAGTAGAAAAACAAATCAACTATGAATAGAGAGAGGACAGTTATATACCTTTTTTCTACTAAAATCACACTAGTCATTTCTCTGGTCCAAATGAACATTTTGGCATACTTTGATCAAACAGCATGCATGTTATAGAATAAATTAATGCTTAAAGAATTTTACCAGTAAGGAACAAATTGGCAAAAAGTCATAAAAGAAGATGCAGAGGTAAGGAATTATCTATATTTTCCAGGTAATAATTAAATTAAATTAAATTACACTTTTCATTTACCTCAAAATTGCAGTCACCGCTTTCACTGCTTCAGATGCTACTTCAATAACAGGGCATTTCACAGCTTCCATTAAAACACTAACAGTGTCTTTAAATGTAGCAATATTTGTAAATAATTTAATTTCTTCTGGTTGCCTGAAATTAAATAAAATATTTAAAAATTTTATCCAACAAAAGAATTTCTATAACAGTATATATCACTTTGAACTTCAGGATTACAGAAATGTTAAGCTAACACCTTAATATTTTCCTAAAGTACAGTATATTTTCAAATTCAAGTTCAAGGCAGGTTACTTCAACAGAACCAGAAATTATCCAAACTCAAAACACTTTCAGTATGGATTGTAACCCTTTTCTAAGAACTGCCCATTTGAACTCAAATCTATTTCAAATTGAAATATACAAATGCCCAATCTAAAATTATTGTACACAATTACTTAGGTTTTATAGTTTATTTATGAAATATATAAACCACTTCAATTTAAAGGACTCTAAACAGTATTATGTTAATTTAAAAATTAGTAATCCACCTATAAAACCTAGGTATATATATTAAATATACCTATATTCTCCACTGAAATCCATTGCAAAAAATAAATTGTAACTACAAAATATAAACGTTCCATATACTGCCAAGTAATATGCAGGATTCCCCATTATTCCTTCCCAAATTTTATATAAATTATTTTTCATGATTTAAAAAATAAGGGTGAACAGTTGTTCAAGTTTCAAGTTCATAGATAACTAGTGAAAAAATTATTATATTAAATCATGCTTATTATATATACATATTTTCCCCGGAAATATTTATCCTGTTATAAATTTGGTGAAATCTGCTTCCATTGCTTTCATTTTCCAAACTAACACCAGACGGAGAGTTGATATCTCTTACTTTTTCAAAATTTCAGTAAAAAGTAGAAGTCCTTGTTTTTGTAATTCTGTATTATTAAGATGCAAAGTTTCTTTCAAGCTCTTTATAAAAGGTTCTATGCCTAGGATAAAGAAGATATTAAAAGATTGGTGAAAATAGTTTATATGAGTAGCAAATACTGCCTAATGTAAGTTTTATCCTATATGAAAAGTGATGATTTACCATAAACAGTGTGGCATTTGGAAAAGAAAAGCTGTTCTTCAGTAAGAAGCAACAGGCAGCAATAAACTGACCAGGTGAGACTTTCACTCATGCAGAAGAGACATTCAAACAGAAATTCTGCAAGCAAAAAAAAACAAAAAACAACCTATTACCAGCTGAATCAATAAAACTAAGGGATTGGATTGGGGAAAACAAGGCCAGACTACATCCTACCATGTACGACCTTCTGACAAGCAAAGTCAATGAGGAAGTCAAAATTACTTAACAGCTGTGTTACTAACTTAACAATTGCAGTAATTCACTTAACAACTGTGGCAAGAAAGGTCATAAAATGGGGCAAAAAACTCACATAACAAATATCTCACTTAGCAACAGAAACTTGGGCTCAATTAAGGCTGTAAGTCGAGGACTATCTGTACATATATCAAATGTTGACACACCATATATTTTTCTAATAGCATTAAATATGAACTGTTATATAAACTGTTGTCAGTTTTATATTTCATCTCTTTTTAAATGATCCCTTGCGTGGAATTTCTTTGAAACATAGCTTTGAAATCAAATACCGTAGCATTCCAGAGTATCAGACAAATAGAACAATTACTCTTGTTACCTGGAATATCTGCCTGGATAAAAGCAGGAGCATATTTAGCTGGAGAGTACACCAATATAGTAGCCATACACTGTGTACTTGCCACTTGTAATATCTCATCTCTTGATAATAGCAACTGCAGGAAACATCAGAATTTGCATTAAAGGATCATTTTATACTAATTATGAGTCCATTAGGAAATAAGTTTATTTAATATGAACAATATTTAACTATTTTAAAAAATGTTTGGAATTTATGGTAATTTTATTTCAAGGCTGAACAATGCAATATTATTAAAAGTTCACTAAGCTCTTAGAGATCTCCTACTCTGAGATAGTCATGTCCTAGTTTCTGATCTCTAAATTATAAATTATTGGGTACCTTGGTATCCAGTTGCTGTTAAAAAATGCTAAATCAAACATATGAATAAAGTGGTCAACTGTATATTATTAAAACTTGCCTGGACAAAAATGTGGAAAAGCCCCACCTGAAATTGGCTTAGATGGGTATCCGGTCTTGCATCAGCTGCTATATCAATATCAGGGAAGAGAAGTTGCTGTGATTGTGTGTAAGACTGTCATGGTAATATAGGGCATTGTTTTGGAAATGAAGGATTGCAAATATTCTTATGTAATACTGAGATACTCTGTCAAGCATAGACTGCTACTTGTATATTAACCACCCAGTTACCCAGCAGTGGTCCTCCAGAAGTTCCTTAATATCATTTTGGGCCTGGTGTTTGGGTTCCAAAGTTGTAAGTCTTCATGGATTAATCTTAATGTCCTGGAAAGGGGAATTTATGATTTCATGGCCTTTATGACTGCAACCTCAACTCACATGGGAGGACACACATTTGATCTGATCTTTGTTTTTGAAAAAATTAAATGTGTTGTGAAGATATAGGATTTGTCATTTTGCTCTGGTCAGATCACTTCCCCGTTAAACTGAGGACATACGGCTCACGACAAATTAGAACCACCAACCCCCTAATACCTAATGAACCCACATTTCCAGAAGGTTTAGGGTGTCTTCCCAATTCTTTGTCAGGCAATTATATCTCTTCTCTTATTAGTCTGGTATACAGAGATGGCCAAGGAGTCAGATGAGATTGTTCCAGCAAGATCTCTGAACAATTGCCAAATATAAGTAGTTCCTTGATTTCCTTAAGCCCAACTTAAGATGCTGGTTATCATCTTTAAAGTTCTATACATTAGGTATTACCCTTTCATAACATAATCTGTCCATCCAACTGATACTCCCTCCTCATTCTGCGATACATGAAATATGGACAAGGCATTAGGCCTTCTCAATAATAGTTGCCACTTTATGGAACTCTTTCCCCTCCAATGAAAGGCATTCCAGTGCTCCTAGTTTTTGATAAACACTTTAAAATTTCATTATTCCGTTGTTCTTTGGCCCAAGATGAACCAAGGTGCAATGATATGAACTTTTCTTCAATCAGAATTTTATTACATTATTTGTAATAAAATTACTTATTTGTTTTAATTGTGTTTTTAATTATTTCTAATGTGGGTTGAGAGTGAAGTAGCCTAAAAATGATATAAAATCAATGAACAAAAATAGGTTTATTATTCATCTTGACAATTACATTTATAATATTGCCAAATTTATGTTGCTTTCATCAACTGATATTACCGTTAAGTACATTTTTATAAAGTTACCTTCTTGAGAATTAAAGGTAATAGACTGTCTCCTTCAAATAACTCAGGACTTGCAGAATCTGCTCCTTTTCCTGTAAAACTCATAATAATCGAAACAAAATTATCATATTTCAGCAGTTGCTTTAATAAACCTGCAAAGGGAAGAAAATGGAGAATAGGAAATTGTATATGAGCTTTGTCACAATTAGATTCCATAATATGTTCATATAATTAGCATTATATGATAAGAGCTATTATTATTTACTCACATTCATGGCAGAAGCATCTAAAGTGCTTCCGGATTGAAAGGGATTAGCCAGTGACATGACCGTTATCCAGGGAATGCCCGGTTGGGGGCTCCTTTCATATCCCCGTTAATATGCCCACCAAAGTCTATCTATTGCTATTACACGCTTTCAAATTGCTTGGGTCTCAAATAAAGGTTTGCTGATTTTCAGCCCAGCATCCTAACCACGTGAGTCACTGTGCTCCCAGCTATTATTTCCTTTGATGAAAAGATTAGGGCTCAAATATACATGAGATACCCCAGCATATTCATAGCTAAATTGAGATTTAAAAACTATTTTTCTTTGATAATTCACATTTTTAACCATTATTCTACTTTAGTATGCCGTTGATTCTTAACCTGTAGGTTTAGCCAAAAATTGATCACCATGTGTTGCATTTTGCACCAACTGGAGCTTCCAGGTGCTCTTCAAGGGCAGCCCTATGTACAGCGCGTTGCAATAGTCAAGACGGGAAGTGACAAGGGCATGAGTGACTGTGAGTAGGGGCTGTTTGGTCCAGGAAAGGGCATAACTGGTGCACAACCCGCAGTTACACAAAGGCTCTCCCGACCATGACCGCCACCTGCTCTTTGAGCAGGAGCCGTGAGTCCAGGAAAACCCCTAGATTACACACAGGGTCTGTTTGGGATAGTGCCACCCCATCCAAGACCAAAGGTGGCAATTCTCCCTGAGCCAACGAATCCCAACCCAGAGCCACTCAGTCTTGCAAGGGTTTAGTTTTAACCCATTGCTCCCCATCCAGCCCCTAACAGCCTCCAGGCACTGTGAGAAGGAGGACACAGCAACACTTAACTCACCACAGGCTGAGACATACAGCTGAATATCATCAGCATATTGGTGATACCTCAGTCCATGGTGACAGATGATCTCACCCAGTGGCTTCATATAAATGTTGAACAGGAGCGGAGATAGTACTGAGCCCTGTGCAAAATAGGGGCGGAGATAGTACCGAGCCCTCGACATCCCGTAAAGCAGTGGGCAAGGGTTGGATCTCTTCCCTCCTATCAACACTGACTGAGAGTGGCTGCAGAGGAAGGAAGTGAACCGGGACAGCATAAGGCCTCCCATTCCCATCCCTCAAAGCCGCCACAGGAGAATCCCATGGTCAATGGTATTGAAAGCCACCGAGAGGTCAAGTAGAGCAAGGATGGATGCACTACCCACATCCCGCTCCTGCCAGAGATCATCCAAAAGTGTGACCAATGCCGTTTCTGTCCCAAATCCAGACCTAGGTTTTGACTGGTAGGGGTCGAGATAATCTGTTTCAGTTATCTCCAGTTCAGATAATTGTTGGTATGTGCTCAATATTCAAAAAACAAGTAAAATCCTTACATTGACAATTTATGCTGTATTTTAAAAACATTTTCCATTTTTTCCAAGCATTCAGCATTCCCCCCCAAAAAGGATTATTATTGTTCATAAAAGTCACCCCTAACAATTATGAAAAATCCTTCCTGTAACCTTCTGGCTCTTACCCATAGAGTTAAGTTGCAGTTCCATGGTCTGAGCATTCTTCAAAGTGGTCAAAATGAGGCTATTAAGTTTATCTTTGAAATGAATAGACAACTGCTCCGCAGCACTGGGAACAGAATACAGTTTGCCATAAAGATAACACACAGCAGCTTTTATCCTCTCACTGGGGTACATCAAGCCTGCAGCCAGATGCTCAATCAGGTTACATGTTAAAGAAAATAGAAAAGCAGGTGTAATGAGAAAACAGAAGTAACGTTAGAAAAATTCAGAAAAAATAATCACTGAAACAGTCACATGATTTTGCATATTGTGCAAACTACTCAAATCTCAAGAAAGAACATTGGTTCTCTTTCAACAATCAATTGGAGATGGATAGGAGATCTTAAAGGTGGAACCCTAAAACTTTTGCTTTCAATAGATCAACTTAGACGATATTGTGCTAATAATATATTGTGAAATACTGTACAGCTAAATCTATTGACAGACAATGAATCTTCTTGGGAAATAGTGATCCAAAAGAAACTGAGCCTCTATAGTTTCTCCAGTGATGCAATCTTAACTTTAATTTAAAGCTAGAGTAACACTAAAGCAAAGGCTTAGGTATAGCAGGTCAAACAGAAATTGCTGCTTCCTCTCACAATTGCAAATAGCCAAATGTTAGTATTTAAACCAGCTTCCTATTTATATCATATCACAGTTCCTCAATTTTGGATAGCCTTTAGCTCAGTTTAATTTGCTTCCCATAGCTGTCCTGGAAGGGAAATAAAGAAAAAACCCATATGAAATCCAATTCTGCTCGTCATATGGATACTGCAGAAACCACAGCCCATGTTTGCATTTATTACCAGTTCTACGGGGACATTCACCACCAGTTGATTACCAAGTTATTAAGAGCAAGTTATCTTGGTAATAGTATCTCAGAGGTTGGAATTATGTTTTTAATCCTCTTGTTTACTGCTAAAATTATTCTGTGGGACATCAAGAAAATTATTTTTATCATTCATCATATAATCACTGCGTAGTTAAAATTCACCTGTAATACTTACTATGTTCAGTCACTAAAGTATCAGCAAACAATGGAATAGCATCTGCCAACTTTCCAAGAAGAATAAATACAGGCAAACTATTTCTTGTTGTGGCTATCTTGCATAACTATTGTGGTTGGGGGAAGCAAATCAGACAATTTACAAGACTAGCTACAGTATGGAAATCATTTCAATTTGCTTCTTTCTCTTTAATCAACTATTTTCCTCTGCTACCATTCTTCTAAAGGGCTACTTGAACCATGCAGTCATCCTCGGTGCAATTTTCTTGATCAGAATGCAAAGATATATTGTGTCTAACAAGCATTCCAGATACATTCCTACAATCCTAAGTAAGCTTTTAAACTCATTTAACCGTAAACCAGAGGGTCTCCAAATTTGGCAACTTTGTGGACTTCAGGCTGGCTGGGCAATTTTGGGAGTTGAAATCCATAACTGCCCTGGACCATCCCTCTCAAGACAAATTGAGGAAAGATCTGATTTTTCTGAACAAAAAAGGTATAAATTTGTAGTTACATGATCCTGGGATGCAGCAGGTTCGAGAAGACACAAACCCGTAAGCGGTGTCAGGATGAATTACACAAATGACATTTATGTGTTTCCATCCTTAAATAAATACAGCAACCATGACAATTCTGGAGGCCCTTAGGGTGGCACTTTGTTATGCGAACTGCAAATCTGCTTCCCAGTCCAATTCAAGTTGTTGGCCACTACCTTTAAAGCCCTGTATGGCATGTACCCAGAATATCTGAGAAACTATCTAGCCCCAATGAAATTGGCCTATCCCTGTGATGGCATGTGTGCTGGAAGTGGCACGCAGAGCCATTTCCCCCGGCATGCAAGAACTCGCCTGGAAGACCCTCACTGTGCATGCACGTGTGCCGCCACCGCCCGACAGCTGATTGTTGGGTATCTGGCACGCATGTGTGGGTGTGCGTGGGAGACACATGCAAATGCAGAGACATGGAGCATGCACTGGGGGTCATACGTGCATGCAGACATGTGGCGCATGGAGGGATCGCGCAGCGTGTGGAGCGTGTGCAGCGTGTGGAGGGTGATCGCATGCGCAGACGCGTGGAACATGGTGGGGGAATCGCGCGTGCAGGCGCAGAGATATGCTGTGTGGGACGGGGGAAATCACATGTGCATGCACAGATGTGCGGTGCACGGCAAGGGGATTGTGCATGCATGCAGACGCGCTATGCGGGGATCGCAGGTGCATGCGCAGGGGGTGGGGGGCCAGTACGCATTGCCTTCTGGGTGCTGGCACATGTGCGCATATACACAAGCATGCGCGCAATTATCAGCACGGGAGCTGAAAAAGGCTTGCCACCACTGGCCTATCCCATTTGTTATGACAGAAGGGGCATACGTTAGTCAAGGAATTTTCTGCCATGACCCTTTGGAACAGGGTGTCCAACCTTGGCAACTTTAAGACTTGTGGACTTCAACTCCCAGAATTCCTCAGCCAGCTTTGCTGGCTGAGAATTCTGGGAGTTGAAGTCCACAAGTCTTAAAGTTGCCAAGGTTGGACACCCCTGCTTTGGAACATCTTGCCAAAAGAGGAGAGATCCACCTCCACTCTTCTGGTCTTCAGGAAGAGCCTCAAAACTTGGCTATGTTGCTTGGTGTGTGGCCCTGCAGGAAAAACTGTAGGTGGAGATGGTTGGTGCAGTGCAGTGACAAAGAAGACATCATCAATCCCCTGCTCCAAATCTGTGGCCTTTTAGTCTGTCCTTAATATTTTGTCATTTTAATCTCTTTTTATATTTATAAATGTTTTTATATCTGTTTTATTACATTGTAAACCACCCAGAGTTGCCTCAAACCATGAGAAAGGTGCATATAAATTCAATAAATATATGAACAAGTTAATACCACAATACCGTTGATTTATCTTTGGTATCATTGATCTTCCATTCATCCATCCTTCACAGAAAACAATATTTTTATAAACTAGAAAAATCACTTATTTTTCAACTTACTTCAGTTAATGAAAAGCACATTACTCCAAAATGGAAGATACAAACCTCTTTCTGACATTCATCCAATAGATAATGCAGATACCTCTCCAATTTCAGCTGTACTACCAACTGTACTAATACTGTTCACAGCAAGAAAAAAATACTGTTTATTCACAGTAATTAACACATATACCACAATCAATTTTGCTAACATTTTTACATATGACTTTTAATTTTCTTTACTGTAGTTTTTCCAGAATTATATTTACACATTAAAGTAAATATGCTTAATAATAATATATCATATACGGTACCTAATGATAGGGATTGTATATAGAGCAGGACTTTTATCATTCTTAACCGCTTTACCAGCAGTGGCTGAAAGGGACTTTTTTTTTTGTATGTACAGTAATGCATCTCTGTAATGTTTTTGTGTTTCTTTTCTTTCCTCACATCTGTTTGTATTTCTGTCCTAGGAAGAACAGAGTATTTGCATACATTCCAGTCTGTGTTACATGACCAGAGATAAGAAGAGGGGCTTATAATGAAATAATACACAAATTTACTAGCCACTGCCCAACTGTGTCTCCCACAGGGATGCAGTGTAGGAATTTTTTCTGGCAAGTTTTCTTCCATAGCCTTCAGTATTACGTTGCTCATTTTTAACTCAATTTTTTATTTTGCTGGTTTCTCCTGGCATATTAGAGTTGGTTCAGTTCTAATCAATTTTCTAGAGACCACAAAAGAAATATGGCAAACTCACAACTGATCTCCTTAATGCAACAATCACATTTCAGAAGATAAAGAATTTGGTTTTATGCATCCTTTTATGTATCATTCAGGAAAATCTAGCAGTGTTTTAGGCTATGTATGTTACAGAAAACAAGACTGAGCTATTTTCAGACATCCAAGTCCATGTGAGAAAGGCATCTTAATCATGGAATCCAAATTCTTACCACTGGTTAAGGACCTCTAGTCAAACAGCCACTTGAAAGTGTGTGTGGATGTAAATATTTTCTGAGTATACCTACCCACAAAAGTGTTAGACAGGGTTGTATTCTAATCCAAATGCTTTTTAAGCTCTGTGCCAATGATATTCCAAGATTCTTGTATGCTCCAGACACTCACATGCCAAATATCCTTGATAAATATATTAATATTCTTTTATAAGCTGACAATATGGTTATACCAGCGCATTCTCAAATAGGCCTGAGAAGACTGTTGGAAAGCTAAATACCTATAGTTGTATAGTCTCAACTCTCTAAAGATCAATAAAATCAAATCTAAAATGATGCTATTTAGCAAAAAAAAAGTGTGAAATATAACTGGCCACTGGAGGGAAGCCTACTGAACAAGTGTGTTATTTCACCTATTTAGGAGTGGCCTTTACAAGGCCATGGGCAAACCTTTTTAAAAGAATGATAAGGGCTGAGACCAGAATTATATACATTATTTAATTAAAACTAGCCGGGCATCTTGACCTCCCATATTGAAAGGACAAAAAGTAGAACAATGCTGACCTGTAGCACAAAACTGTGGGGCCATACAGAACCTATCTCATCTGAACAAGTTCAGATTCATTTATTAAGAATCCTGGGAATTGACAATAACCCATCAGCCACCGCAGTCTATCTTTACTCTCAAGTGCCTCCCAGACAAAGGAAACTTTTAAACTGAGAGTCTTAGATATCACTGTCAAGCAGACATGGAATTATTGGCAAAAAAACCCCAACAACTTTAAATTGGTTGGTTAAGAACCAAACCGCTTTCTAAGTGAAAAATACCTGTAAATGTGTTTGACACAATTCCTACGAAGGGTCTATTATAGAGCAAGATTTGACCTGCAGAATTTCCTGGTCAAATATGGATGGTGGCATTAAGTGTCATATGCTCTTACATGACATGTTATGTATTTGCAGGGCCTCAGCCAGAGGATAATTGCTCATGTTTTTGTTTATCAACTGTATGTGTTTTAGATTTAGATACTTAATTTCCCTACTTGAAAGAACAGCCCACTGGGAGCTGAATTGCATATAACATGATTCATAGTTGACCAAATAGATATTTGCAAAATTAGATTTATTACGTTTAATCGTGCTGGAGTAAAATTCTAGTAAAAACATGTTCTAGTAGTTTCAGATGGTACTTTCTTTCATATGTTATTATTTTTTAAAAGGTCAATTGAATTACAGTTTTTATAAAGAGAATTAACCAATTTAATTACTGTTTAAGTATCTTTAAGGCATATATTTATGAGGAAAAGGGAATCTAATCATAATAATTTAGGAATGAAAGTTAAACAACTTTGAAACACATATGGATCTCCTAGTCTGGAATTATATAATGCCTTTGTTTTAAATTGGTGCTTAATCACTTCAATGTGTATGATATGAAATTTTCATTACATTGGGTAAAGCAGAATTATTGAGGTAAAATACTGATTAAAGTACTGACTTCTGCAATGAAACAACAAATTATTCTACAAATAAGGGATTTCAAAATAAGATATATACTTTCATAAAACATGATTAAAATGTTTGGATTAGAGTTTATTGAGGATACTCATTTTAAATGTTATTTATATAATTTAAGATGAATGTTGTGTTGAAAAACAAAATATAATCCAAATCTAAACCTCAAAATAATTTTACTGGGATTTGCATAGCACTTCCTGATACAACTCTGATCGTTAACTGATCTTCCTACCATCACACAGATAATGAAGTAATTCAAGCACCCCGTTTTATATATACCTTCAATGAGTAAATCCTGGATACTGCTGTCTTCTACAATATGTAAAATCCCTATAGAAATATATAGAGAAAGAATCATCTTTTGGAGAAAAATAATAATCATATTCTTAAACAAATATTTGGGTTGCAATCTTCACTGCACTTACTAAAGAGGAAACATACATATATAATCATGATGCTATTATTTTAGGGTAAACAGCTTTATGCAGAATAAAGAAAAGGAGCACCAAATCAATATATATACTACATACAAAAAAAAAAACCAAAAAGGAAATTTAGTTAAATCTAAATCTAATTTGCATTGCATCAACCTAATTTACTATATCTCTCCATACCTTTTAATCCTTGAAAATCACCTCAGCTTCTGTCATAGCCATACACTAATACACCTAACCTTTTGTTTTTTTAAAAAAATTGTCAACATCCCTCTTTTTAGGAGCTTGTAAATTGTAAATTTTCATTTACAATCATTTATTACTTTCTTTCTGTTCTTTGGTACTTTAATTTTCAGATCCATTATCCTCATTTCACCAGGTGATTTATCTAATCTTTGCTGTAAATAATTCATATTCTCAGCTATTATCATATAATCTTCTGCATACCTGTTGCTATATATTCTATCTCCATAAATACCTTGAAGAACCACCCTTGCCTTACTCATTGCTCAGTATTAAAGAACCATTCATCAGGGATTCCATGTATTTTCATGCATGATTATTTTCATCTTATATCATGATTATCTCATTCAGCAAGCAGCCTTCACATTCCATAAATCAAGACTATTCACTTTATATGACACTTTCTCTGAATCAGCACATTTACAATTAGCTTTCTTTTCTATATTTATATATTTTTCAATAACCTTGCTAAAGAACAAAGTCTCGTCCTAATACCCTATTAATAATTCTTAGAAAGGGATGAACAAAGAATAAAGGAAATTAGAGGCCTGTTAGCTTGGATGTTCTTGAATAGCAGGTATGAGGTTCCTCAGATCCAATTTACCATCTTTACAACATGCTAAAAAAAAGATTGCCACATGTGATTTAACACCAGATTCAGGAAACATTTTGCATTGTTTTTTATAGAACTACCGTAATTAAAACATATAGGAGGTATCCTTTTTTTAAATCTGATGTTAAACATAATTTGTGTATTCAAAATATTGAAGAACACAACAGAAGTAAATAGATTGCTTATGGATGACTAAAAATAAACTGATATAAATGTAGCAGGATATATATGTCAGTAGTTCATTCTAAGGATTCAAATGATTTAACATAAATTAAGATATTTTTTTTAATGGTCCTAAAATTAAACCTACATTATTAATAGCACTTAGACTTCTATACCACTTTACAATACCTTACAGCCCTCTCTAAATGGTTTACAGAGTCAGCATATTGCTCCCAACAATCTGAGTCCTCATTTTACCAAACTGGGAAAGGTGGAAGACTGACTCAACCTTGAGCCAATGGGAATCGAACTCTGGCAGTAAGTAAAATTAACCTACAAAACTGCATTTTAATCACTGCACCACCACAGTTCTTAATTAATACAAACTCCTCAAAGACCATATCCCTTTATTCTTATTCTTTTCCCTGTATTTTTCATCGCAGAAGAAAAAGAAAACTAATTATGTAGTATAAAATCAACTATTTAATATGTCTCTTTTGCCAAACAACTCATCTTAATAACTCTGATTCACAAAATATATTGTGCTGAAAAAAAATTAAAATATTCTTGAAGAACATGTTGAATGTGTTTGATGTTCTCTTACCAAACAAAGTTGTTATAAAATAAGCACATATTCTTTCATTCTGAACAAACAATGGGATGACTCTTGTTGCATGCTGAGTCAGAACATCTCGGAGACAAGAGACTACATGCTTCTTGCGTATTAGCTAAATGTTAGCAAAAATTAGAGAAAATTACAAGAATTGTTAAGAGGAATTATAAGAACATTTTAATTCTCCCATAAGCCTATGTTCTTACTTGTTGAGCCCAAACTGTTGATTTCCTTTGAATGGATCAAAAGTACTGAAAACTTCAGAATTTCCCCCCTATCTTCTGCCTCACACCCATTTTATATCCAACCTAGTCATCTCAACTAAAAAGATTTTATATACTTTAGATGGCTATTTGATAAAGGATGTCCTAATAAACTTCTCTCACAAGGCCTAGGGCTGAAATGAAGGTAGAGTCATGGAGACATGACAGGAAAAAAGATATTGTCAAGTCAAATTTATACCGTAATAGTTTTAAATGGGGAAAGTCTAATGAATGTCATAAAAAGCAAAATAAAGTTACATTTGAAAACAAATAGTCTTAACCTAAGGATGTATCAGGCACCCATTTCCTTGAATACAAAATTTACATAAAACTCAAAAGAAATAAAGACTAAATCAAGAATTACAGTAGTACAGTTTGGTAAATCAGTATAAAAGAACAACACACAATTCCCTTCCTCATGTCGTGTGTGTGTGTGTGTATTTCTGTCACAGCAAATTGTGACTTATGACTATTTTTCATACTTACAACCGTAACAGCATTCCCATGATCACATGATTCAGACTTGGCAACTGGCTTATATATATGACAATTGCCATGTCCTGAGGTCATGTGATCACCTTTTACTAGATTCACTTAACAAGTTAGTAACTTAACAACTGCAGTGATTCACTTAACATCTGTGGCAAGAAATATCATAAAATGGGATAAAACTCACTTAACTATCTTGCTTAGCAGCAGAAATTTTGGGCTCAATTGTGGTTGTAAGTTGGGGATTACCTATATTCATTTTAATTTCTAAAATGACTATCTTCTAAACTCCCCTTTTTAAATCCAATTGAGGAAAACAACTAAGAGCAAAAGTCCATCAATTGTACAAAAGATCAACTGTAGCTATAGTAATTGCTCTAATAACTATTTATAAACTATTAACTGTTTATTAAACTGTTGTTTAATATTTGTATTAAATACAGTAGCAGTTTCAGGCAAGTTTATTAAGGAGCAGAGCGTACAAACTTAAAAGCTGGATTACACATAATGCAAAATATAACATTCTCACATTTAATGCAAGAAGTGAATCCCAAGGAAAATAGTAGTACTTAAAAAGTAAACATGATTAGGACTGTGCTGTAAAATGTTATCTGGGTATATTTGAGAAAAATTTGGGCTTTTTAATTTCTCATACAGTATGAAAACTATATTATCATTACCATCTGCCATTTCCACCCTGAGCTAGAACTCAGAAGTAATGAACCAGAATAATTTCCATATACCAAAAGACCTGCCAGGGTTGTGTTATTGCAATATCTTCTCTCTCATCCCATTTATAAAGGACCATTTTATTGCCAAAGTTGGTAGAGGAAGCAAGTAAATAGTTACACATGCTGGTTTTGTTACATATTTTCTTTTTTAGAGTTTGTAATGTTGCAACTCCAAAGAGAACATATTTGTTCCCTAATTTATGGACTTCATAACTAAAAAACAATGCCCAACTAAAAAACTGACCATTCACACACAAACACACACATCCAAACCAGTCCATTGCTTCCATATGAAGCTGATTCTTTGAACTTAGAACGAGAAAGAGGAATTGTGAACTAATGCGGGGCGATAAAGAGTGAGGACACGAAGAGGAAAATGGGGGACGTTATTCAGCCTTCCAAAGAGCGCAGCGGCTCAAAACAAGCGCACTGGAGCACAAACCGAGACCCCGTCCTCCTTCAGCGTCTCAATGGCGCAGGCCAAGCAGAGTGGCGAAGGCAAAAACTCCAGCAGCCAGTGAGGGTCGTGCCGCGAGTGGAACCGCTCGCAGATTAAAGGCTCTGGGGCGAAGCCTGCCATCTCGCCGCCTCACATGCTCTTCCATACACAGTGGCAACTGCAAAGAAGATGGGACAAATTTGGCGGGATAGTTTAACGCAAGCGCGTTGCAAAACCAGTTGCTTTGACGATCCCGATGACAGCGCCCGAAAGGCTCGCGATCGGGGGGATCTTGCTTTCAGCACTAGCTCTTTATTACGGCGGCTGTTTCTCCATCAGTAGCTCAGCCTGATGTTTGATTGGGTTTGTGTTGATTTCTTAGATGTTAAGGGTATTCTTCCCCCGTACGAAGTGATACTATTATGCATAAATCCTTGAATCCGATAAAAAATAATTGCAGCATGCATAATAAAATTTGCTGTCACGTTGCGAATCCTTCTACTGCTTGTTTCAAGTCACAACAGTGATATCTGATTTCCAAGGTGAGAGATAATAAAGCCTAAATACACATTGAGGATCCTTTTGACCTAAGTTAGAATAAGTAGGGAAATACTACTTTAATGACTTAGCTTTTCTCCCTAATGAGCTGATAAGATGAAGTTAACATCATGGGGACCATAGCAGGAAAAAAATGGTATCAGAGCATATTTAAGAAATATATTTTTAATGTTTTTTCAATGTATGCATTAATTAAATGCCAAAGGTTTACACAATGTAACTTAATTCTAAAGCATGTTTACTCAAATCCAATGTGCTTCATGTGTTCAACAAGCATCTCTAAATGCCTTGTGCTCTAATTCTAATGACAGATAGCTATGTAACTTAATATTTTCATCAAATATTCTTGTTTGTTTCAGCCAATGAGCACTGTTTGTAGAGGGAAGAAAAGTGTGCTATAAATTAAAATCTCACTTCAGATTTCATTACTTTGGTAATTTTAGGTATGTGGAACTTCAATTTTCAGGTGGTCCAATATACACTTAGGCAATAATACCACATTCTCCAGGACTCATTCACTTAATAATCCATGCACAAAACTATATTGCCAAAGAACTAAAGATTATACTACTTGTATAATCAGATGGTAGATATATCACATTATGAGACATATACTTTTTAATTGCTTCAATTTAATGAGTTACCCTCCATACAGTGTACTTGTTTAATTTCTGCCAGTTGCAAAGAACTGAGAGATTAAAAAAATTATAATCGCTATCAGAATGTGTCGTGGATAATTTCTCAGTTTGTCACATACAGAAAATTTTGATGAATGGATTTAGATCTAGCCCCCGTTCACCCAGTTTCTTTTTAAGCCCAGCATCCCACAGCAGGGAAGAACTGCTAAGCTAAGCTGTCACCTTTAACCCATTAAAAAAAAACCAGCATGTTTTTATTGCTGCTGAAACTAGATGCTATATTAATCAAATCCCTGTAAATGTAATTAATAGTTGCGGATAAATGACAATTGCTAATGAGTGAACGTGGAAACATGGCCCTTCAAGTTCAGTAAATGTCACCGTGATGGAATCTTAACACGACCATTATGTTAGGTCGAATCTCCTTCTCTACACAAGTTTTCTGTAATAACCAGTCAAAGGTAGAGGTCGCACTTGTGGGAGCCGAGAAATCTTCGAGGTCTGCATCATATTTCCTGCAGGAAGGCCGCTCCTTTCAACGTCACTTCCGGGAGCGCCTCTATCTTATGTATCCGCGCATTTCACGTTTTTCCTCCGTGAAGCTTTCGGGCCGAGAGGATCCAGAGCAGAATCTGCGGGTAAAGTTTCTACTTAACAGAAATGGTGAGTGGGCCAGATCCAGACCTTGCGGAAAGCGAAAGTGCTAACTGTCGGTGAAAATGCCGAAACTGATAGCGCTTCGGCAGCTTGCGGGAGAGCCCAGGAGACCACGCGGAGGACGCTTACCCGGGCACGCTCAGCCTCAGTTTCCATACAGGCACCAATGAAATCACGTGCTGATCCGGCGCCTTCCTCGGTTGCTTTTTAATTTCTGTGCTCATTGGAATAATCCCAGTCTATTTTTGCTATCTTGCGGAGGTTGGAATATTAAATGTCATGCGACGAGTATCAGTCCTTTTGCGATGGATTTTTTTTTATTTTTATCCGGTCCTTGTGCTATTGAATATGAAATGCATAATAGGTTGGCCTACTTTGTTCTCCTAACAATTTTCTCTGGAAATAACAAAAGTATTTGTAGCAGGACTCGGAGAAATCGATTTCCTTCATGTAAATACTTAAATTCAGCTCTTTTCACTCCAGCCCTATCTGTAGATACTAGGTCAAACTCTGTACTGAAGAATGGGAGCTAGTACATTTTGCTAGTATTTATTCATGTTTATTCATCATGAGATTTGTCTAGTGCTTAAAAAGGACTTTAGGGAGCTTGCAGAACTTAAATATAATCGCAAATCAATATATTAAAATCAAATAGAGATCCAATTAAGGCTTGATTTAAGTTTTTGTTGAAAATAATATATTAAACTTATTAAATAAGATGCCTCGGGTACAATTAATCTTTGAAGATCTGAAACAGCTGTGTCTTCACCTGCTTTTGGAAAACCATGAAAATTCCTTAAAATAGATAGCAGGCCATTGAGGAAGAAATACTGTTTTCTGTAACTTAATTTCTGATATTTTTCTACAGACTGAGGCAGAAGTAAATCCAAAAGCTTATCCTCTTGCTGATGCTCAGCTGACCAAGACACTACTAGATCTTGTACAGCAGTCTTGTAACTACAAACAGTTACGCAAAGGAGCCAATGAAGGTGAAATCTGATTGAACCTCTTTATCAAAATGTTCTTATTATATGGATGTTGGGGGGGAGTGTTATCTCCTTTCAAATACTTTGCCCAAAGTAATAAAAACATTTTAAATAATTTGCCTAAGAGCAAGAGAAACTTAATTCAGGATTCAATATGTTTGAAGATAATAAGAATTTAGAAGCTGCAAGAATTTTAACAGCTACACCAAATAAAAGTTGACAATCAATTAGATCAGGCCTGACAAACTGGTGGCCCATGGGCCGGATGAGTCACATGCAGGCCACACTCACCCCGGCTCCTGAAAGGCAAAAAAGTAACGATACTTCACGTGGCGTGATTGAGTTTGACACCCATGAATTAGATAATGTATTGCACTTAGTAAAGGGAAAGGAAATAGAAAGACAACTCTACCAGTTATTACCAGAGGTAGGTCAGAAGATGATTACAGGAAGCCAGTCTGACCCTTAACTAAATATATCCTTAAATATATTGATGCTCCTTAGTGGTAGCCTATTATTGGTATTTCTTCAAATGTGCTGAACAGAAATAATTGGTATCAGACAGCCACATTGAAAATAAGTAAAAATAAAATGAAGACAGAAAGAGCTTTTACAATAATATCAGTGTTTGCTTTCATTGTTAAGAAGTCCCCACGTGGGAAATATATGGAATGCTGCATAATATACTGATTTGTATTATGTCCTTTCTAAGGTAGGTTAATTCTCCAAAGGCATTTAACTTGCCATGTATCTAGATGAGAACTTGTACTCATACACTGAAAAGAGATGCAGCCAGATATCCAATTCATTGATTTGCAAGTAGTAAGCTATTTCTTCAGTGATATAACCATTTTAGTATCTACCAGACAAATCCCACAATGTGAAAAGGTAGTTGAAAATATATTTAATTGAGATGAACACAAATCTTGAAGCAAAAGAGTGCAATGAAGGATATAGAATACTATTGCATGTAACAAGGCGTTCTTTATCCTCTTGCAGCACCAGCAAAAGAAGCTAGCTCTTGATTACTAAGTGCCTGATAGTAATTATATTGATCTCCTTTTCCACAGCCACTAAAACTTTGAACAGAGGAATTGCGGAATTCATTGTGATGGCTGCAGATGCTGAACCTCTTGAAATTATCCTTCATCTCCCACTACTTTGTGAAGACAAGAATGTGCCCTATGTGTTTGTGCGTTCCAAGCAAGCTTTAGGAAGGGCATGTGGTGTTTCTCGGCCTGTTATTGCCTGTTCCATTACTATCAAAGAAGGCTCACAACTCAAGCCTCAAATTAATTCTGTCCAACAATCTATTGAAAGACTATTGGTCTAAATCTGACAGTAACTCCAAAAACCAAGACGTTATATGAATATTTTGTTTAACAGCTATTGTTTTACAATGTAAGTCATGCTCTTATAGATGGCCATATAAATGATTGATTAATAAATGTTTATTAGGTTTTTGAATCTAGATTACTTTCTTCAGTCATAGGTGGTTGTTTAGGCCAATAATTGGAGATTGCTTGTTCTTTTAAGTCAAGAAGAGACAAATTCATACCCTCAATATTTAGGACAATAATTTGCAGTTACCTGGCAGTAAAGACCCTAACCATAACCGTAATCCCAGATTGCTGAAGCTGGTGAGCAGCTTGCTGATTTTAAGGCGGGGAAACCTGGAAACCCTGCAGCATGGTCAAATGTTTTCAACTTACTTTTTTATGGATTTTGAGAGTGGGAATTGGAGGCTTTCCAGAGAACCTGCCTGAATTTCTATCCTAAAAATACCCTAATGTTCAGAAAATGGGCTAAGCTTGCTGTCAGAATTCAGCAAGTTTACCAGTGTATTTCAGTGACATGACCTCAGGATGCTTGGGGGCCAAATGGGGACTGCACATTGTTCATCTCTACTTGAAAGTGTATTAGGTTGCATATCCCTGCTTTAAATCTGTCTGATGCAAAAATTCTTCAATGAGATTTAAACTAATTATTTGATAAGCTTCATTTGAAGGTGTTTGTATATAAATTAGTATTTAATACAAAATATATAATGTTCTATTCAATAACCAATGACCTGTTGAAGGTTATTTGGCTTATGGAGCTATCCTAGAAAAAAATGAAGTTTCCTCTCTAATCTGATGCAGTTTGATAGGACAGAAATGTTGAGATATTTTTTTTATTTTTTTGCTTTTTGTTGCTGTAGCCAGAGGCTTTTTTTCAGAAATAAATTACAATAAATAAGTACCATGCCCAGTGTCTTCTCTGAGGTGCAGCTCTGATAGGCATAGACTTCCAAATTTTACCTAGTCAATGCTGCTTTCTAGAAGGTTAGATATGTCGGGATGCTGGCCTCTAGCCTACTACTGCAACTGCACAAGAATTAGATAACAGCAAATTGTTGGCACTATTTTATTAGCAAGACTTAAACATTTCTCTTTTCCAGTTAAAAAAAAGCACAACAAACATATTTCGAATGATATAAATTTTTCAGATGCAGAAATTGGATTATACAAAGAAAGACAACTCCTGACTAGATGAGTCATCATTTCAGAGATATTTTCGTACATAAACCAACAGGATAACCATGGGCAGCAAAAAATTAGACCAGAGTAGCCATAAAAGAACATGATTTAGTAAAAAAAAATGTTCCTTTAAAAACATACTTTTCTGCAAGTTTCCAACTTTTTTGCACACACACAGCACTTTTTCAACCAGTTCACTGAACA
Source organism: Notechis scutatus (assembly GCF_049901735.1). Lineage (NCBI taxonomy): Eukaryota > Metazoa > Chordata > Lepidosauria > Squamata > Elapidae > Notechis > Notechis scutatus. Next base: position 51,076,280 of record NC_142014.1, read on the forward strand.
ATTTACTGTCAGCTGGGTGAGCTGTGTCCTAAAGCAGGGGTCCCCAACCACTGGGCCCCAGACCGGTACCGGTCTGTGGATCATTTTCTACCAGGCCGCCGGTTTGCTGGGCGCCGCCATCTTGTTTCGACAGACATGATATTCTTCGGAATTCCGATTTTTGGGGGGGAATCAGCCCCGCCCCCCCTTCCCCCCTCTTTTCTTCTCCTTCCCCTCCCCTCGGAGGCCCCCTGAATCAGGAGGCTCCACGCGGCTCCAGTCCTGCGTTGCCTTGGGAAGGAAAAGGCAAAAAGGAAGAGCCGTGGCGGCGCTTTGCAAAGAGGACTGCCGAAGGCGAAGCGGTTTTGCAAATGATTCCTGGCCGCCCAGATGTAAATAAACAATTTTTGCCCGGGAAGCCCATTCTCACAAGTTTAAAAGGCTCATGTAATAATACGCCTTTCTCTCTCTCCCCTCACCCCCCCAATGGGGCGCGCTTCAACAACTCCTCAGGCCGCTCTCTTTCAAAAGTGTGAGGCGGGAGTCAGTTGCAGGAAAAACCGAGCCAAGGAGTGGGGACACAAGTCGCAACCGCAAGGCTAGTGGCGGGCGGAGTGGGGGGGGGAAAGAAGAGTATTGTTCCTGTTATTCTCGTGCTGTGGGGATAGTGAGTGGGTGTTTGAGTGGGTGTTCTGTGTGTGGGCGTCCGCGCGCGCTGATGCCGGGCGAGAGCTGCCTTTGGGGTTATAGAGCTGCCACGTCTCACCGAACTACCCGCGCTGGACGCAAAAAAGTTCTCCGTGGGGAGGAAAGTGGACCCACGTCATGCCCCAGGTCTCTTTCTCCCCTCCCCCAGCTGTCAGGTGCCTGCACGATCAGCCCGGAGGAGCCCTGCCGCCTTTAGCCCGCAGTTCGGAGGATCTCATGCAGGGGAGAGGAAGAGCCCAAAAGCACCAGCTGAGGCTTCCGTGCAGGGGGGGTCGCTGGGGAAGACCTGGAGGGGAAGGGAGGGGGAGAGGAAAGAGAGAAAGGGTGTGTGTTAGTTGAGGTCAGGGCGGGGAGCTGATCGGATGCTTAGCGGGTGCTTTCCGATTGGAAAGCGGCGTTTGCATCCTGAAGGAATCCTCGCACCTTAGTTTCATCGAAGGGGGTGGCTTCGAACGAAGAGCCGTCCCGATGGCGGAGGAGATTAAGAAAGCACAAAAAAGCACAAAAAGGTACAAAGGAGGAGTTGAAGGTGGCGGGAGAAGCGGGGACGGCTGGCTGGCCCGTCGCTCGGCTCGCCTTGTCATGCGTGCTGATGCCGGCACCGGACCATGGATCCTTTTGTGATGCCGGTACCGGGCCATGGCACAAAAAGGTTGGGGGCCACTGTCCTAAAGTACATTAAGGTTCCTCTCTTCCCCAAAAACTACTTTCCCACTTTACAGTGCAACTCATCCAGCTGCCAATTAGCTGTTCCATCAAATGGAAGGAAAATGGCAACTAAGAATGTTCTAATTCACAAGATAGAACACCAGCCTAGTAATGAATGCTGGCCTGTGGGTCATTGTGGACACCCCTTCTCCACTGAGCCGAGGGAGAATCCAGGATGGGTAGTCTCTAGTCTCCTAGCTCTGCAGACCGAGTTGAAAAACTGAGGACGCACCCCTGGTAACGGTCCCGGTTCTTCACTCGGTCTCAGCGTGTTCAGACCACCCTTTAAGGGCTCTGAATAGTTAGGATTGTAGAAGAATATTCACCCCCTGGATTAAGCTTTTTTCGCAGAGAGGCTTAGATCAGGTTTGACAGCTAGCCAGCTTGCTGGTTTAGCACTTTCATTTTTTCACGCCTTTTTCCCGGTTCACGTTTTTTACTTGTTATTTTAATTTTTCTGACTTTCCTTGCTGGTGGACAGGTTCTTGTTTTGTGAAAACTTGAGTGGAGGTTACCCTGAGATCCCGTGTGGCCTGGGCTGGGGCGGGAGTCGGCATCTTATTTAACTCGCCTCCTCCCGATCCACTTTCCCTTGCCTGGGACAAGCCGCAGCTGCCGCTAAGCACTTCTGTCCCTTTTCGGCAGCAGCAGCCATTTATTTCGTTTGGGGACAATCTTGCAGTTTGTCTCCAGGATTGTCCCTTGGGGATTCTGGCCATCAGGATTAAATCCTGACCCCCCATCCAGTCCCCAGAGCACCATGGCAGCTGCGGGACGCTTGAGTCTGCTTCTAATAATAGCGGTGCAGCCAGCGCCAGGCTCACAAGCCTGTGACCTGTCAGGGCTTGCTGCAATTCAAAAAGGCAGCCGTTTTTTCAACTTTTTTTCCTTGACTTGGCTTTTGAATTGCGGAGCTGGGCTGAGCTCACCACTTTGGGTCGCACTAGCCTCCTGAAGTGGTGGACAGCTACTGTGGCTGTAGCTGACAGCTTAGGCTGAATATTATTTTTTTTACTTCTTTTTCCCTCTCTCTATTCCTGTCAAGTGACAGTTATTTTTGGCGGGCTCAAAGATGGCCGCCAAGGGAGCTGATCAAGGGAATTGTCAGTTCCTCAGCAGGGCAGAGAGAAGACTGTAAAGGGATCTCCTAAGCCCAGGTCTGCTGGTAAGATTAGAGCCAGGCTCTAGCCCCTAAGAGACCCTCTAGGGCTGAGGATAGACAGGCCAGGCGTAGACAAAAAGCCATAGACAAACAGTTTGACAGGGCAGTGAGAGATTCCAGGATGGCTGAATACAGAGCCACCCTCAAACTTTGCCTCCTCAAGATGACAGGCAGCCAGACCAACTGGCAGATAGGCAGTATATGACTGCCTGGTCTCTTGGGGCTCAAGTACCCACGATTTGCAGGGTAACCTCCAAATCAGGGCTGAGACCTCTCACAATTTTCTGAGCCACCTCAGGGGATCTTGATGGTGGCACCTGCAGACCAAGTCTCCAGTGGACCTGTGCCTGCAGCCACCTTTACACCTACAGCAGCTGGCTTACGACCGGAGGAGACCCAGATGCAAGAAATGCCATCCTTCATGAGAGCCTGGATAAGACAGGAATTGCAGGCAGAGGTCAACCAGCTGCACCAGCTGTCTTATTTGGAAACTAGCAGAGGGTCCTGTAGGGGTAGGGGCAGGCTTCTGCAGAACAGCCGGTCCACATCAGAGAGTGCTCGGCCCCCTTCAGAAAGCAGCCAAATGTATGGCTCCGAGAGGGACCTCCTTCCAGAAAGGGATTTTTCAGATGAGGAGTCGGAGGTAGCAGGTCCCCCTCCTTTAAGGGCCTTTTCCAGCTGGCTCTTTTCAAGACTCTGCTGGTTAAGGCCAAGAGCACGGCACATCTTAAAAAAGGACACAGTCACTCAGGACCTTCCACGGAGGGAGAGGATCAGGATTATTTCCTGTTCACTGAGAAAGCATCTGTGGTGGATGCTGTACCTGTGCCCCAGATGTTTCTGAACCTGATCAAAAGCAGTGGAGTCCCCTGGGATGTACACTCGCCCCAGTGGGTCTGAGTCTACCTTATTTAATGTGGACAAAGACCTTTTGGACATTATGGAAGTGCCAAGGTAGATGGCCCAGTGGTAGCCCTAGCTTCCTCATCTGTCATCCCATCTGATGCGGAGGACATTTTAAAGACAGAGGACCAGAAGGAGGACATGGCACTCTGGAGAGCTCATCAAGTCGACTCCTAGGCCATCAGAGCATCGACGACCGCATCTTTTTTACTTGGGCCTCTTGTGGTGGCCGAGGCAGCTACAGGACAGAATCCCACCTGAGGATCTCAGGGTGCATCAGGACCTCCAATAAGATTATAGCTGCGGCTCAATTGACTGCTTCACGTCAGCCAAATTTTCTTCCAGAGCCATGGCCTCTTCCATAACAGCACGCAGTCTTCTCTGGCTAACAAATTGGCAGATGGACGTCAGAACCAAATGGAAGTTGGCGTCGGCTCCCTTTAAGGAGAGACGCTTTTGGGGATGCCCTGGGTCCCTTTTTGAAGGAAAGCAGGGACAAGCAAAAGATCCTGCCCTCACAGGGGAGGCGCTTTGATTACAGGTCTCATCCCTACTACAGGAAGCCCTCCTTTAAACAGGGGAAGCTGGGGCAGGCTTTTCCTGTCAAAGTAGGCCCTTTTTCCAGAGATCCTCCTCTCAGGCCAATAAACAGGCCTTTGCTGCCAGAGGGTGTCAGAGGCAAGAAGGCAGAAGGTCCTTTAGGGGTTCCAACAGATCCTTCAGGCGCAACAAGTGACGCCCGAGCCTCATCCCCATAGCCGTCTGGGACTGTTCTGGCAGAGGTGGGAACAGACGACGGATGTTTGGATCCTGTCAACCTTGCGGTCGGGTCTCTCTCTAGAGTTTCTCTCCTCCCCCAAGAGCCTTTGTGTGCTGCCCCGTCTCCAGGGACCCCTCAAAGAGGGATCTCATGGAATCGGCGATCCACCATCTGCTGAACATTCAGGCCATCCAGCCAGTTCTGGTGACCAGGAGAGACAAGGTTTCTACTCAATGTTGTTTGTGATTCCAAGGGCCTCTCCCTTACCAGAGGGGTGAGCAGGGCGACTCTCCAAGGAGGTTAGCATCCCTTGCCAGTTCTTCGTTCCCTCCATTGGTGGCAGTCCTGAGCCACATGGATCAGGGATGCTTGTACCTGAAGAACCCGAGGATTACCATCACCACGTGCAGTCTATGGTTGGGGGCCACTTGGGAGTCCAGGTCACCCAGGGAGGTGGTCACGAGCTGCGCCCACAAAATAAATTGGCTAGAGCTCAGGGCTGCCCGCTTAAGCTCAGGATCTAAGGCAAGAGGTGGTGAGGGAACATGTGTGCTTCTCCTCATGGACGTGGCTACCAAGGCCCACATAAACTTCGGCAGGGGGCACACGCTCCAGATCTCACAATGCAGGAAGCAACTCAATTGTGCAGGTGGGTGGAGAGGAACCTACCTGTGTCCCTACGAGCAGAACATATCCGGGAGTATCCAACGTGCAGGCAGACTGGTTGAGCAGGGCCACAGTTGACCAGTCAGAATGGCGACTGCATCCCAGTCTATTCCAGGAGATGGCCGGGCGCCGGCCGCCCGATTCTGGATCTTTTGCATCGCCAGAGAACATGCACCTACTGAGGTTCTTTGCTCGATTCCCTGCCCGAGGAGCAGAAGGGATCAACGCTCTCCAGTGCAGGTGGCCCCAGGGACTATTGTATGCCTTCCCCCCCTTCCCCTGATTCCAGGGGCAATCAGGAAAGTACTGATAGAAAGGGCGGAGATTCTGTTGGTAGCCCCTTACTGGCCCAGGCGTCTTTGGTTCGCCGACCTGGTGGGCCTGTCAGTCGCCAGACCCTGGGGAATTCCCCTGCACAAGATATCCCTCAGCCAGGACCCGATCGAGCACCCAGATCCAGCCTGGTTTCAGTTGACTGTCTGGCGCTTGAGCGGGGGATCCTGAAACGGGAGAAGTTTTCCACAAAGGTTATTCAGACCATCCAGGTGGCCAGAAGAACTTCCACGAGGATATATAACGCAACATGGAAGATTTTCTGCAGTTGGTGCGCTAGTCACCAATTGGAACCCACTGTTGTTTCTGTTGCAAAGGTATTAGAGTTCCTGCAGGACGGGTTGGATAGAGGTCTCGCCCCCAATACCTTGAAGAGACAGGTGGCTGCCTTGGCCTCGGTGATTTCGGTCAAGGGCTCTACTACTCTGGCCCAACACCCTAGGGTGAAAGACTTCCTTAGGGGAGCCACGAATTTGAGGCCACCGGTGGTCCACCGCTACCCGACCTGGGATTTGCCTAAGGTCTGCAGGCACTGACTTCTCCCCCATTTGAACCCTTACATAAAGTCTACCTTCACCTTCTCATGTGCAAGGTGTCATGCTTGGTGGCCATTACCTCGGCCAGGCATATTTTGGAGTTGGCGGCCTTATCCATCAGGAAGGATCTGTGCGTATTGCATGCAGACAGGGTGGTTCTGCGGTTGGACCCTACCTTCCTGCCCAAGGTGATCTCCTTATTCCATCGTTCACAGTTGATTTTGCCTAATTTCTGTCCCAAGCCTACCCATGCACTAGAGAAAAAAATGGCACACCTTGGACATTAGGAGGGCCCTCCATATTTACATTAAAAGAACTTCTTCTCTTAGGAGGACGGAAGCCCTGTTTGTTTCCTTTCAGCCGTCAACTTTGGGTCGCAGGGTGACACTTTCCATAGTAGGTCGCTGGCTCAGAGCCTGCATTGCAAAGGCCTATGAGTTACAGAGCCTTCCTATCACAGCACACTCAACCAGAAGTGCAGCGACCACTACAGCCTGGGCAACGCAGGCATAGATTCTGGACATTTGTAGAGCTGCGACCCCATTCATAAGACATTACAAAATTGACTCCTTTGCCTCAGCGGAGGCATCCTTTGGAAGACGAGTCCTGCGGGGTGTGCATGTAGAGATGGGGACCTCCAACCAATCCAGATCCCACCCGTAGGGCAGCCATCAGCCAGCTTTGGTATGTCCCATCCTGGATTCTCCCTTCGGCTCAGTTGGTCCTACCTGAACACTTCTTCTCGGGGAGCCGAAGGGAGAATCCAGTCCCACCCTGTATTCTGTCTGGTCAGAATAGGGAGGAAATGTCCCTTTTTTTGCAGTATCAACTGAATTATGTGTTTGAGGACAAGGAGCAGCTGAATTCGCTTCAACGTCATTCAGAGCTGGGGACCGTTACCGGGGGAGGGTGTCCTCAGTTTTTCAACTCAGTCTGCAGAGCTAGGAGACTAGAGACTAGCCATCCTGGATTCTCCCTTCAGCTCCCCGAGAAGACGTGTTCAGGTAGGACCAACTATTACAAAATAGTAGTCTATTACAAAATAGTAGGCAAATTGCATTCAGCTTTAAATATTTTTTTAAAAAGTACAGGATGCCTCCTGAAGAGAAAAAACCTCTATGAAACCTGAATGGCTAACTTGTTTCTATCATGGACTGGGACGAAGTAACATGGGTCAAGGGGGGAAAGGTTGCCAGAGCACATTTGCTATATATTTGAGACATGTACAAACCAAATTTATATAGTACTATTGTTCCAATAAGCTATTTTCCTAAATAATACTAGTTTGTGCATTGTATTATATGTGAAATGAAAAAGCTGATGCAGCCAAACCAAACTTATTTATTAAAGTCAGATGAAAGTTGCACAATCAAATCTAGGACCAGAAGTGGAGAGGGGGGTGGGGCTTTTTCTATTAATTTCACAAAAATAAAAACCTGATTCCCACTCCCTTTTATCAAAAGTCTATGAAAACATTTCTCTTGTTAAAATCTCAACACTTAGGAGATTTTCAACATTAAAATGTTTGAAGCAGTTGGGGGTGTAAACTCAGTGCTTATTGAAATGCTCAGTTATCGCATCTAAAAGTTCTTGCTTCTTTCCACCACCTGTTAGCTTATAAACCCTGCATATATCCTTTAGAATTGGCACAGTAAGTTTACCCAAAGTGCCTTTATCAACATGATTCCTCACCACCTCTTCAGAGAGTTCCATTCTTGCTTTCTTTTCTGGTTGTTCAGTACCACTACCTGCTGGAGAAAAAATTTGGGTGTAGTTATTTTATCACTCATTTGAAATGTTTTATGTATATATCCATCATGGCACAAAATCATACAAAGCTTCACATTCTGATCTCTTAAAAGATTTTGAGTCTTCTTCAAATCAAGCTCAACTGTTGGTTGATTTCATAGAGATGTCCAGGTAGTTTTCTTAGCAATATTGTGATGGTTTGCCATACAGACAGCATCGATTTATGACAATTTGTTCAGCAGCATTTTGAAGTTACTATGTATTGAACAGACATACGACCAATTTAGCATTCCCACAGGATCACAATCTGGGCATTTGACAACCCATTTGAATTATGACTGGTTGCCAAGACTGCACTATTATGTATGTCATTGCCATCTGCAAACTTCCTCAAAAAATCAAGAACGTACTTATATTCTGAGAAAAAAAGATATTCTTAGATCCCACATTAGAATGTTGGCAACCTTAAAAAGAAAATATGCATTTAAGGACATAATGATCTCTCTGTATTCTTTCATCCCACCTTGTTTTTGTTTTATAGTTTTCCTATCAGGATCATAGTCTGGTGGATAAACAAGTTGTTTAAACTCCTCTGCAAGGCTACCCAGTCGGCCATCCATTAGCTCAACCTTTGGCACTAGAAAGGAAGGAAGACGACCTTAGAACTGATATTTAAAAATATAGAAATAATGGATATTCAATATGCACAATATATTTCTGAGCTTTAAAGCAGCAGGGGCCATGAACAGACCGATAAAATCTGACTGGATAGGAACAAGTACCAATTATTGTTAATTACTGAAATATTTTGTTTTGTAAAATGACATCAAAAACAAAGTAAACAACTGCTTTAAGGAATTAAAGTAACTAATAAATTATAACTCAATAGGGTTTGGGTGTTTTTGCCCCAGCCTTCATTAACTAACAGAAATGACAATATAGATACTTGGAAGGAAACCAGGTAAGAATATTTGGCTAACTTAAATATATCAACAGATGAAGGAAAACTGCTATACAAGCTCATCATGTCTCAAAATTCATCGTACAGATTCGAAATTGTAATCTAGGCTCTTTTTTAAAAAAGATTCAAAATACTGAGACGGAACACTGAAAATTGAGCTCTATTTTTATATTTTATATTTCATTTACTTCATAATATTCATTTAAAAATAATTCCTACGTTCAGGGTTGACAACTGATAAGCATTTAAGCATTACAAATAATGTACAATTCTATCAAATATTTTTACCACTTCTGTAAAAAATATTGTTCTAACGATGTATTCTTAAATGTTTATGACATATCGAAGACCACATTAAAGGCAAATTATATTAAATTATTCTTGCCTGTAAGATCCTCAGCTTTTTCAGGCTCCATCAAATCCAGTGCCAGTGCTTCCAAATTCATATAATGATGTTGTAGTACTGGATTTTCAAAGCTCTCACTTCTGTCAAAATCCAGCAAAAAGTTCCAAGAATGTCATCATGATATAGAAATGAAGATTCAAACACACGTTGACAACCCATTTAAAGAATAATATTCTTCAAACATAACATCTTTCTGTGGGAAATTATCCAGTTTTGAATGCAAGTGTCTATGTCATAAAATGGAAGAACTTTGCTATATACTGTAGTTCTCAAAAAAGAAAAGGCCCAACGTTTTGCTATTACCAATTCAGTGCTCTTTAAGAGAAATCTTTGGTTTTTCCTTGCATTATGAAACAGCTCACATCAGTTAACATTGCCAAAGGAAATGTTGTTTAATGAAAACCCAAAGGTTACTTTAAAAATGTACAATTACTATAGTACATGCATTTGAAACCTATAGTAAGACACAGATCTCTAACGAAGTTAAGAAACTGCTTTCTAGGTCAGAATTTTGTCAAAATTGATACTTATATTTTGAATTCATATTTTCCCTCTCTAGGATGAACACTTAAATATTATATTGCAAGCTTAAATTTGTCCCTTCTCTATAGAAGCAGTTTGGTTTTCTATCCAAAAGTAGGACATTGTAATAGCAAAAACTATTTGTTGTATATATTCATCTTAGATATATTGGATACCAAATTAAAATTTAATTCATTAAAAAGTTGCCTTGTTTGGGAAGCTAGTCTCAGTCCAAATTAAGTTCTGCATTCTGTATCCTGCATTGAGCGAGCAATGACATATGCAGATAGGATGAGATAAAAGAGACTGACTGATTCAAAGTAACCCCCTGAACGGTACAGTTAACTTCACAATACACAGGCAAAATAGGGCATTGAAAAAGATACTGAAGTTTGAAGGTTTGTCTAGTTACTATTTGCTATATATATATATATATATCTTAATTTTTATCTCTATATCCACCTGTATTTGAATCGAAGCTTCTGGATTATTTCCTTCATTTTCTTCACTTGTTGTTGATTAGCTGGTATCTTCTCAGTAAAGTCAACATTTCGTTTGTCATCAGCATAAGGTAGAAAAATGAGATGAAAACCTAAGCAGAAGAAAAACAGACAATAGAAAGCCAAGTCATTTGAAAGCACAATTTGACATTTATTCTATCAACATAATCTCCAAATATGCAGTATTTTGATAAATAATTTACTAAGCTAAATTGGCATCACTACAAACTTTGCCTTGAATGCTTCAATTATTTTAAACTGCTTGAAATATTATTAAAATATTGATTCATTAACTGAATTTTTTTAAATGCCAATAAAGGTGATTGCTTTTGAAGAGATAATCAATGTAAAAAAGACATTAAAAAGGCAGAGTAGAAAGAATTTATTCATGTTTAAATTAATTTTATTAGACACAATTCAGAAGGGGACATATATGTAAACACCCTCCATAGTGGGAACAATAAGCTGAGAAATAGGTAGTGAAGGATTAACAGAATTTTTTTTTTATCCTGCAGGCAATCAAGGAACAATTTTCTTGTTAATGCAGTATACAGTTCATTATATCAGAAATGGATTAAGAATATCCACATTGAATATATAACATACTAGTACATAACATACTAGGTTTTATTTTTAAGAAATAAAAAAACATTTAGTTGGAGGCAGCATTTAAACAACTTTAATTTTATATTACACACACACACACATACACAATTGTACACAAATGCCTATACACACTTTATTACATATATTTAATATTTTTATTAAATTATTTATAAGCCACATTCATTGGTTATTATTAGAAATAATGCCAAATATGGAATTTGAAGATCCTAATTCTTCTGGAAGTTTTACAAATCTTTTTATCAGTAATACAAAAACGGGAAAGGAATAAAATTCAGGAGAAATACCTGCACATAAATTATTTTACCGCATTGCCCTATTATTATTTGATATACCAGATATCATTTTCTAGAATTATTAAAGAATAAGTATCTTTCAAGTTATACTTGTTCCATGCTGATTATAATGGTATAAGCAAAATATCTTATTTTGATTCTGTTTTGAAAAAAAATATCAAATAGAGCAACGCCTCTAAGCCAACCACAAAATAAAATATAACATTTAAATTACCTGCAGGGACTATCTGTACATTCTGCTCATCTAGTTCTTCTTCTTGTGGGATCAGAGCTATAAACCTGGGAGGATTGTTTTGACGTGGTATGTATTTACATATGGCCATCACTTCTTTCTCCAAACACTTTATTAACAAGGCATTAAACAGAGTAGTACTTCCTGTAAACAAAAGGCCATTTTTTGTTAAATTATTATTTTTCCCCTATAATTTGATTAGGGGTTATATGACACAAATAAAGCATATAGAACTACAAAATAGATACATTAAAAAAATAACAAAAGGTGTAGAAAAGAAAAAGATAAAAATAGAAAAGTCAAAAAAATAAAAGAAACTTCCCCCTTTATCCCCAGGCAAGTATAACCAATATCAAGAATGTGTCACTTAAAATAAAAACAACATATCTTCATTCCACATCTTCCCTCACTTTCTATAACCCCATCTCTTAAATCTCACCCCTTCTCTATTAAACTGATCCATGTGAAACTTTCCAAAACCAAAAAAATAATCATCCTCTTGCTATATGTTCCAAAGAATACAAATATTTAATCCTATAATTAAATTATTTTGTTTAAAAAAAGAATCAAAGGACACTCACTGATTTAAATAAAACTTGCTAGTCTGAAGGTCCTTAATTTTTAAAGTAAACCAAATAAATAAATAAATAAAATACAAAGTGATCAAGAGATTCTGTCAAATTTAGAGTCCATATAGATGAGATTAGCAGCTATGAGCAGGATGGAATCTCATGACTCCCAACTGATTGCAAACTGACAACAAAAACACAGTTCTGCTCTAAAAACATCAGTTTTATGGAACATATGTGGGTAAATTGATAATCTCTTTAACTCCCAAGAGATTTGTTGTCTAATTTTTGCAACTGGTTTTTTTTTCAGCCACAACATGCTCCTCTCTTTTAGAAGAACATCGATTTGCCAATAGGCTCACTGATGTTTGGTTAAATTATTCTAATGCTTTGGGACTCTTCAAAATAATAAAAAAGTTATAGTACATTCTCCCCAAAACACATGTGAAGGTTATCTTTGTTTTTTACTTGACCTGGGACCTTTTTAAAATGTAGATGTCAACAGTCTTTTCCCACATTTCCTTTTACAAATCTCTATCATGAAGAATTTCATCACCAATATTAAACCAGACTTCTGATAAATTATATCAGAATCTGGATGGTGGGAATGCAGTTCTTTTTATTCTGTTAGATTTCTCAGTTGCATTTAATACTATCAATCATGTTATCCTTCTGGTCTAGTTGGGACACTGCACTGCAGTAGTACCTTATCTGCTGTAGGCATAATCAATCAACAGTTGTAGAGATAAAAGGTCAAATGCTTTTTATATGGAGTCCCACAGCACTCTGCATTCTCCCCCATTCTATTCAACATTTTCATGAATCTAGTGGAGGAACTCATACATGGATTGTGAGTAATTTATGATTAATAAGGCAATGATACACAGTTATACCTCTGTACTCGGTGCCTAAGATGAAACGTTCTAGAGGACCTTACCCATCTGAAGGCTATAAGATCAGGAGAGGACAAAACAGTTCAGTATGAATGTACCAAAACTAAGTGGCTATTTGTTCAGCAATTGCACGGTGGTTAGTGCCCTCTTGCTGGCTGGGGCAGAATAGCACCCCCTCCAAAGGAGTAGGTCCACAACTGGAAGATGGGGAGGAGAGGGTTGGATTGCCTTAGGAGTAATGTTTTTCCATCACTGCATCAATCCAATACCAGTATTATGGAACAACTTACCCCCCCAGCATTTCGATGGTCCTATTTTATTTTTCAGATTCTACTGAGATTGGTTGTTCTGCTAAACCACTGTTATTTGGGTGGTTTTGCTTAGGTTTACTATTAACATGAGAGTTTCTTCAGTTTTTATTACATTGTATGTTAATTTTTATAAGATGACTTGGATTAAATAAATTAGCAACATGTAATGATGGAAAAAATAAAATTAAAAACTTATTTTGCTAATGACAATTATCCTGGATTCATTTCTGAAGCCTAGAAATTAATCCTTTCTGATTATACCAATAAAATTTATCTCATTCTGGAATTCCATTGCTGTTGATATTGTTGCTGCTACCGTTTCTCCAACAATACGGCCTCCCCAATAGGAAGTCCCAGCATGTTTTATAGGCATGAAATGAAATTAAGCCCCTCCCCAAATTAAGGCCTATATTAAAACATGCGAAATGGGGGAAATGGTGGGGGCTTGCCGTTAGGAATTACTTTTTGTTGCATATCCGATATGGTGCTGCCTGCGCTGACCCTGATAATGAAGAGGGCCCCACCAACGCCGAGGTCAACATCCAAGCCATCACCGCCCGCCTGAAGATGCAAGGGGGGATTAAGTCACTCCCCGAAAAGACGGCCTAGCCATTTTTTCGGGCTCAAAAAAATAAGACCCGGCCTTATTATATGAGAAACACGGTAGTATGTTCTGGAACAGAGTAATCCTAAAGATAAACTGCAGAATATAATTTTCAGTTATAATTACCATTCATTAAAAACTCATCAGGATAGATGAACTGTGCAGGCCTGATATAGTGATATCGTTTCAGCATTACCAAGGGTTTAAACCCAATCAGATACAAGCCTGGTAAATCAAATCTTTTTACTTCTTCTGTCTCTTCTTTCTCTAGCACAATCTGACGATTCCCATAAATCTAAGAAAGGAAATCAGGAAAAAGCAGCTGCTGAAAAAAATGCAGCAAAAATTATCATAGTTGTAAATAAAGAAGCCTATTAGAATCCTCATAATAAGACAGCACCACAAAAATCAGATTCCATACTGACTGTGTAAGAAATAAAGAGAAGAGCAAATATTTTTCAAGTTCATACTTCTACTCCTTAAAGGTTACAAATTCATCCCAATCATCCATTTCTCTCTAAACACTCCTTTAAACACAGAGTGGGATTGGGGCTCATTTTCAACAAAGTAAATACATTTATTGTTGTTAGGGTTTGAGGATTAACCCCTAGAAGAGTATTGCAGCAGTAGTCAAGCCAGGCAACCAAAGGAGAGCGGAAGGGCCCCAGGTATACACACACTGAACACAAACACTGTTTGTAGTTTAAATAGTTTTTAATCCAGTTAGAGTTTAAGCATTGTCATTCAGTCCATTAAGTCATTCACAGTATTTCCATCCAGTAAGACTCACTAGTATAGTCCAAGTTAGAGTCCTTGCAATATCTTTATCAGCCGATAAAGATATCTTCTCCTCCTCGGTTTCACTCTCCAGAGAAACAAACGCTGGATATTCAGTAGAATTACGCAGTAAATCAGCAAACAGTAGCAAACAATAACAGTTCAGTCACAGGCACTCACAGTCAGTAATCACAGTTAGTCACAGCAGCACACAGTTACAGTCAGTAAGCTTTCCAGCTTCTAATGCTTCCTTATATTGTAACTTCTAACCGCACCCTTAATCGGCTAATTGCCTGCTGCATTGTGCTTAAAGTGATAAGCACTTAAACCATGATATCTAAGTTTTATATATTTATTCACCCAAACCATATTTGGTATCAATGTTATACCTAACATACTCCCCTTTTGGGTGAAATAAATATATAATACCTTACAATCTAATCCCATATTTTTCACAACTCTCCTGGTGCTTACTGGCACCTTGGGCTTTAGTAAAATTATCAGCTAAATTGTCCTCCGACATACAGTACTCTAGCTGAATCATCTTACTTCTTACAGATTGTCTCACGTTTAGATATCTTAGATCTGTATGCTTGCTCCTTGTTTTTACTCCAATATTTGTGGCCATTTGAATTGCTGCCTGATTATCTTCATGTATAATTATAGGATAATCTACTGTTATACCTATATCAATTAACATTTGTTTATACATTATTAATTCTGTACATAACAATGATAAACAGGAGAATTCTGCCTCCATAGTAGACAAACTTATATGCTGTTGTCTTATTGACTTCCAGCCTATTAATGTATTACCCAGCATTATGGCTGTTCCTGAAGTCGACTTTCTAGTGTCTCTTTCTGATGCAAAACTAGCATCTGCATATGCACACAGAATTAGATCATCCTTTGGTTCTAAATACAATGAATAATTCATTGTCTTTTAAGATATCTTAATATCCTCTTAGCTGCATTCCAGTGTCTTTCACATGGTGCAGAATTGAATCTAGCCAACTGATTCACGCAGTACGAAATATCTGGTCTAGACCAATTACTAATATAACTCAAACTACCAATTAAAGATTGATAAATCACCTTATCAAACTCAGGGCTTTGTACATCAGTGTTGCTAAACTCCTGACTCATTGGAGTCTTAGCTGGCTTACAAAGCTCCATCTTGTAATCTTTTAGCAATTTGCTTATCTTATCTTCCTGAGATATCTTAAAACCTTTCCTTGTTTTCTTTATATTCAAACCGAGATACTTCTTTATCTCCCCTAATTGTGATCTTTATTCTCTTTCCTAATGATGTTATTATTTTATTTGCTTCATCATTAGTTTCAGTTATCAATGCAATGTCATCTGTGAATAGTAATAATAATGATACTTTCCCATTTGTCTCCCTCTTAAACAGACATGGATCGGCTAAACCAGCTTTAAATCCTATATTGTCTAGTTCCTTTACAATATACTGGTTCCATTCATAGCCTGATTGTTTTAGACCATAGAGACTTTTCTTTAACAACCAACAATCATTATTAGCCTTATTTTCACTTTTAATACCAACAGGTTTTTCATATAAATAATATGTTTTAATGGGCGTGCAAGTAAGCAGTTTCCACATCTAGATGGTTAACTATATAGTTTTTACTAGCTGCCCACACTAAAGCTGCCCTCAAGGTTGCTGCCTTAAGACTAGGTGCAAACACCTCATCGTAGTCATTAGCATTCTGCCTAAAACCTTGGGCTACTAACCTTGCCTTATGGATTAAATTACCATCTTTATCTATTTTTACCTTAAATATCCATTTGCAGCCAATTGATTTCTTTCCTACAGGTAATTTGGCATTTTCATACACCTTCATATCACTTAATGAATTCAGTTCCTTATTCATTGCTGCATACCAACTTTTTTTTTTCTTTAGTAGGATACTTTTTAATTTCTTCTACAGAATTAGGAACTTGATTAATCTGGCACACTGTGTTAGCCTGGTACCTATCAGGCGGTCTAGATACACGTGTAGTTCTTCTGGGAATTACAGGGCTTACAGGAGGACTTTGTTGAACTACTACCTGTTCATCTTCCTCATCCTGTTCAGCTATTGAATCTGTTTCTTCCTTTATGGGCACTATTTCATCCTGTATTTGTCTCTTTACTTTATTTTTAAAGTTACAGGGATAACTAATGGGATTTCTATAGGATTCAATAATTACATCTTTATTGGCATCCTGTTCTAATTTCTCCCATCCTTCATGTTCTAGAAATTGGGCACTAGCACTACATAACACTTTAGATGTGCCTTCCTCCCAAAATCTATATGCCCTATGGTTTGCCTGATAACCAACGAAGAAAAATCTTTTAGCTCTATGTTGCCCTTTTTTTCTGATTTGTGCAGGAATATGCACCCATGCTGGTGCACCAAATGTGTGCAGGTAACTTAGATCAGGTTTCCTGCCATGCCATCTGGTAAATGGAATTTCACCTGTTGTTGTATTAACAACGTTGTTCAATATGTTATTAGCACACATTGTAGCCTCCCCCACAAAGAATCAGGTAACCCAGAATCATTTAACATTGTTCTAACCATTGCCTGTAGTGTTTGGCCTCTTCTTTCAATAAAAGCGTTATGTTCTGGCCTGTATGGAGCAGACTTCTTATGCTCTATTCCAGCTACCTTAAGTCTGTTCTGGAATTTGTTATTAACAAATTCCGTGCCATTATCTGTCACCAGGGTTATCAGTTGTCGTTTAGACTTTCTTTCAGCAAACCTAAGCCAATTGAAAAAATGTTGATATGTTTCAGTTTTGCTTTTCATTAAATAGCAAAACCCATATCTAGAATAATGGTCCATAATGCTCAGTATATATCTAGCACCCCCATACTGGGTTTCTTTGGACCTATTATGTCTGCAAATACTACTTCTAAAGGTTCTTTTGTTTTGAAACCATTTAGCCTATTTGCAAGCAATACCTTGCTCTTATCTTCACAGCAAACATTACAACGCAAATATTTATCACAAGGTTTTAACCTTATTCCTTCAGATAACTCAACTGTACGTTTTAGCATTTTAAAATTTACATGCCCCAAACGCCTATGCAATAAATGGATACATTCATCATGAGGCTTTATATTATTAAATACAGTTTGAGCCTCCCCTTTCTTACTATTATCTAATACATATAATGTTCCATTTAAAGCTGCAGTTACCTTTTTGTTATCTTTTTCAATTATGCAATTATTATCCTTAAAAGTAATTACATAACCTAATTTATCTAATACCCTTACTGAAAGCAAATTAAACTTTAGTTGCGGTACATACAACATTTTTATATCCTGGTTTATGTACGGACAACGTGCAAAACCTTGACCTTTCGCTTTCAGGTTCCAGCCATTTGCAAGAGATATATGTTGAGAGCTTTTAGACATTTTTATAAATTTTGTCTTATCTCTTGTGATGCAGTGGGATGCGCCACTGTCAACCACCCATAGATTATTCTTCATATCAGAGTTGCTAAACGTGGCTAGTTCAAATGCTTTCTTTGGCTTTTTACATTCTGGTTTTTCTCTTTTTGCAGAATCTTGCCAAATGTCCTCTGCCTCCACAATTAAAACACTTTTTAATTGTGTATGCCGTTGAAGATAAATTCTTTTCTTCCGGGTGCTTTACTTTGCTTTGCTGGTTTCTTTCAAGCTTTGAAGATAATTTCTCTTCTTTCTTATCTTCTCTCAGCTCGTCACGCTCACGCCTTCTTCTGGCTTCTTCTAGTAGCCTGCCTGTTATGTCGGTTAATGAGAGGCTTTCTTTTGGCAATACTTCTAACGAAGTCACATAGTCATCATAGCTTTGATCTAATGAAGATAATATTATGTAGACTTGTTGCAGTTCATTAAATATAAGCTCTTTTTCTTGCAAATCTTGAAAAATGCTCTTCATACAGTTTAAATGAACTAACATATCTCCATTCCTCTGAAGATGCGTTCGAAAAAGCTTCCGTGTAAGATTTATATGTGCTCCTACACTGTCCCGAACATAAATCTTCCTGAGGTTCTCCCAGCAGTTTGCAGCATTTTCTTCTCCACGAATATGGACAAGCTGCTGATCACAGAGAGTCAGTCCTATGATGCATAAAGCCTGCTCATTCTTCAGTTTAAAGTCTTGTAACTTTTCTTTATCATCATCATTAGCAGGATCCCATCTACTCACATCTGGTGGGTTTGCTATAATGTCCCACAAACCTTCTCTGCGTAGAAGTAAACTACATTTCATTGACCATGAAACATAGTTTGTTCCATCCAGCCTGGATATCATGGACAGTTGTGACAAATTTACTTGTGCCATTACTCTTCAGATATTTTGACTATTTTAAACTAATTAAAACAGTTTGTTTTTACAGTAATGTGCAACTCACACCAACTCTCTATGCTATATCCTGGTTAGTTAGACTATGCTGCTGGGCCCATAACCAATGTTAGGGTTTGAGGATTAACCCCTAGAAGAGTATTGCAGCAGTAGTCAAGCCAGGCAACCAAAGGAGAGCGGAAGGGCCCCAGAGTATACACACACTGAACACAAACACTGTTTGTAGTTTAAATAGTTTTAATCCAGTTAGAGTTTAAGCATTGTCATTCAGTCCATTAAGTCATTCACAGTATTTCCATCCAGTAAGACTCACTAGTATAGTCCAAGTTAAGAGTCCTTGCAATATCTTTATCAGCCGATAAAGATATCTTCTCCTCCTCCGGTTTCACTCTCCAGAGAAACAAACGCTGGATATTCAGTAGAATTACGCAGTAAATCAGCAAACAGTAGCAAACAATAACAGTTCAGTCACAGGCACTCACAGTCAGTAATCACAGTTAGTCACAGCAGCACACAGTTACAGTCAGTAAGCTTTCCAGCTTCTAATGCTTCCTTATATTGTAACTTCTAACCGCACCTTTAATCGGCTAATTGCCTGCTGCATTGTGCTTAAAGTGATAAGCACTTAAACCATGATATCTAAGTTTTATATATTTATTCACCCAAACCATATTTGGTATCAATGTTATACCTAACAATTGTTATCAGATTTTTCTATGTTCCCTGAGTTCCTTTACATTCTATCTTTTTTCCAGTTATAGCCAGTTACATAACAATTTAAAAATACTTTCAATTTATCTACAACATTTGTGGGAGAACAAATTATGTGTGATAACTAAACAAAACAACAACAACCAGACTGAGTATGGACATTCTCAGACAGTCGAATTTTCTATGACTGGGATTACATCCCCCCAAAAACGGCTTTTAGAGCACACAGTGGTACAAGCCCTACAAGTGTTACAAGAGGTGAAGTAGTGCAGAAAGGTGCATTGTTCATGTTCTTGCATACTCCAAAGCATATTTCTGAATTATTTCTGAAGCACTGCAGAGTCTTAGTGGATACGGCAAGAAGAGTATACTAAAGAATCCCTATTTTGTCCCAGCCCTTAGTACCACACATACAATACTGGTTTTATTTAAAATATATAGAACTAAAATATATAGAACTAAAATGCGCTTAAGCCCCTTTAACAGGTTAGTTGGCCTTTGGATTTGGGGGTAATGGTTTCATTAGTTTTCTTCTTTTTCTTCTTGATGTATTTTGTTTTTTTACTTGTAAGTTGCACGGAGTCATTTAGAATTGGACAATAATTTAATAATTGTAATAATGATTAACAATAGATCATATTTACTTAATTTTCAACTAAGACATATTCAAACAAAAATATTGCCACGAAAGAGATGCATTAAAATAAACCCAATTAAACTATAAACTAAATGGTTGCCAAAAATTTAGCAGGATCTAATCTATTCTAGGCCTAACTTCCTACATGTAAACTTGCCTTAGCAATAGAAGGTGTCTGATTCCTAGCAGTTTTATGAAAGTTGTGCTTGAAGAAAAATACTGTGTGTATGTACCATATTACAAATTCCAGTATTTGGTAAAATATGGCCCAAGAGATGCTAAGGCATGAATTCATCAACTTTTGCAAAGCATCACAGCAAGGAAGCTCAGGTACATAAGTCAGGATATAATGGCTTCTACATCATTATAAATGACGTGATGTACTGCCCCTCAAAATTATTTAACATGGAAAACAGAAAGTTGAAAACATTACCTGAGCTCTTTTGGTGTCACTTGGAAGAAGCAAACTACCTGTCTCTCGATTAAAGGTTCGTGTTTTTGTTTTCAGTGGCTCATTAGTTTCTCTGTAAAGTTTCATCGGAGGCTGCTTGACAGCCTTCTGGACTAAGTTGAAAATGCCAACAGTAAGAATTATATCCTTTCCCAAATATAAATTCAGCCTAAGAATAAATAAACACAAATTTAAGTCTTTGAAACCTTGTACAATACTTTGATTTCCATTTTAAAGAAAAGCACATTATACTTTCTAATCTGAAGACACAATAAACTTTCCACAATTTAATATTATATATTATTTAATGTAACTCTGTTATCATAATTCCTCCAAAGTCTCCCAGATTACCCTGCAAAAAGATGTTTCTTGATACTCACCGACTTAAAGCGCGCTTCCTTGTTTCTTTTGCTCGTACTTTCTTCATAAGATCCTCCAATTTGCAAGACTCTTCAAACTGGATTCCTAGGTCCTCATCATCTGCTGTATTAATGATGTCTCTGTAGAATAAGGAAATATCAAACCCTCCAGGCTTCTTTAGGTTCATTAAGTCAAGGTAAATTCCTGCAATCACAGAATTGTGGGAGGGAAAGAGATTGTTTCCTATATGAGAACCCAGATACCGTTACTTCATTTCTTACGGTGATCTCCAGATATGTACAACATAGCATTTATTAGGTAAAGAAACCTTCAAGAACTAAACAAGAAAAAAGCTTTGTTTTACAAAGCACCTGAATGAGGACAGGAGAGACATCAGAAACCATAAGCTGCAATATGAGCAGATACATAAAACTGAAATATTTCAAGTTTCGTATAGAGAACTGGTGTTCCCTAGTAGTTTCCCATATATTTAGAAAGTCAGGTGTTAGTTGGTTTACCCTCCTTTTCCTGCAATACCCAGGACATGCTGAAATACTTCACATTTCTGGATTGTAGAAAACAGAAGCACTCAATCAAATTGGTGATCAAAATTTAGTCCATCAGCAAGATGATCTAATCATGTGGACATGAGTCTAGGACGTAAGCAACATGCATTCAACTCTTCATTCAACCACAAAAATCTTCCTAAATTACTTTGCACCACTGATCATCTCTCATTTTAAAGTACCTCACATACGCCTCTTTGTAGATATCAAATTGAGGAAATGTTGTTTGCTTCTCTGAAATGAGGTATCACTTTTATTCTAAATTATGCTTCACCTATAATTTGAAATACTAACCTATTTCTCGTAGGTCAGCAGCTTTAGTTCTAGCAAATTTGGTTTTAGTACTATCTTGACCATGAGGGTCATCTTCATTGGTGAACAGCATGATTCTCTTGTGGCTCATCTTGAAAGGGACAGCACTGAAGAGATTAGTACAAACCCAGAGTGCGTCGCCTAATGAGTAGTTGTCATTATGGCCAAAGGACTTTTGGAAGAGAGCTTTTCCCTCTTCTCCTTCATAGCTAGCCAGCTCTAATACTTGTTTTGCCCCTGGTAGGAAAAAAAAATATTCTCAGTTCTCACAAAACCAAAGCAATGAATTAGTGATGGTGCTATGGCTCTAGAAATGATAGGCCACTATTTGCAAATTATTCAATAGTTTGTCCATTTTGTTTCATTTCCAATTCAGGAAAGTAATGTTGTTCAACATGGCAAGATAGTTAGATCATCAATAACTATTTTTTTCAGTTATTAAATACATTTATTTAAAAATAGGAAAAAGGCTGAAAGTAATATTTACAGATTAATAAAATAATCAATGTAGGAGGCTTTAAGTAGAGAACAGCAATTTGTGACAAAATAGCATTATCTAACTGGGTAATCCGATTAGTTATTTGCATTGTTTACCTAAATATTGTTTTAAACAATTTTGACATTAAATTGTAAAACTTGCCAGCCTTCTTCTTAACCTATTAAGAATGTTTTAATTGCATTTCTGTCAACTATTATATTCAGTTTTGTGTCAGCTAAGGAATAGAGGACCCAGAACCAAACCTTATGGCATTCTGATGGAAAACCCAATGAAGATTATCTCTCCGTTTCCTAGGTTAATGATTCTCAAACTTTGTATTACCTATATAATAAATGAATTTGTGTGAACCACTCACTCCCATGAATAAGCATAAAGCTATTGGTATTATTGTTAAATAATAAATACGCCATTTATTTTTAATAATCAACTCTTAATTTATGTGTCACGGAATTTCTCACCTCTGAATTATATCACAGCAATCTCCCACTGCAGGATTTTGCAGGCAAAATAGGTAGCAAAGCCTAAAATGAATTTTGACCATATTCCCACTACAATTAGTTTTTTTTAAATGCAACTGAGTTTATAGTTTCTCAGATATCCTCTTTCATCACAGATACATTCCACATAGTTCCCACTTTACCTGGATTGTTCAAATCCTGGAGAACATATATGTGTTTAGCATTCATTTTATTATTATGCTGCTCTGTTCCATAAAACACAACACCAACAAGGTCCCTCTCATGGCTGATGATTTTGTTCCTGTATACATTCTGAATGCACTGGTAAGAAAATACAAATCAGCTGGGATGAGAGAAAATAACATAAATACATCTAATCATCCTTTTAACAAATGTGGGGTTATAATACTCTATAGTATAAATACTTCTAAAAGTATGGCCATATTATCTAACATTTGATCTTTAGAACATTTATAACTTTAAAAAATCTTATCAGGGAGGTAACTTGTACCAGAAGCCACTGGTCATCTACTTAAGATTGGTGAACAAGTTTCCATATCTTTGGTTCCCAATGTTTCAAACAGGAATGCTCCTCAGAGTTATTAGAGGACCTTTCAAGGATCTTTTGCATATACAGCATATGCTCTGTCGCTGAATAATACACTAATCAAGAAATTAAGGAAATACTGGTTTGCAATCTCATTTCTATTCTCTCAATAAAGAATTCTGTCTTACTCCATGGTACAGTGCTATCACTACAATGCATTTCAGAATCTTTCAAATTTCCAGATGTAGAAAAAAAAGTCATCTTACCTGAATTGCCATATCAAAAGGTGTTAAATTACTACCATCAAAATACTCAAACATGGTTCTTGAGCCATCCACTAAGAAAAGCAAAGTGTCTCGACCTCCATATTTATATATTCCTACAGAGGTAAAAAAAATGTTGCATTTAATGTGTATCATCCTATTTATCCAATCCAACTATCCTATATTCTTTAATTATAACTATCACAGTGATTCTGGGACAAAGGATCTACATTCCTATACAGCACAGAAATTTGATGCAGCTTTGGGGGGAGTGGGGTTAACTCAACAGTTTGCTCATGATGCAACACACCATAAGACAACAGCATTAGTTTTATTTAAAAGCAATTTAAAGCAGCCTGTTCTATTTGCTCTGATTTTTGAGCAATAATTATAGTAGATAAAAAGTTACCAATGACCCTATCACACCTATACATATACTTTGGAAAGCATACATTCTTTGAATTAACATTGTGTCCTTCCTATATAGGCATTAGGGTGGCTACTGTGAAAAAGCCTTTTGTTTTATCCAGTATGCACCAGTGTATGTTTTAGTTTTTCAGGACTCTGCACCAACATAAAAGAGGCACTTCACATAAGAAGCAAAATATTACTTTTACCACTTATCACGTTTCACATGAATGTGATAAGATGCCTAGTGTCCCCATACCATTGTAAATTAGTTGCAAATGTCCCTCAATGCAGCGTTTCTATCCAGCAAATTAACAGCATATGCAAAAATGAATCTTACCAATGTTTTCAGCTGCTTCTGCTTCTGCTTCTTCCTCTTCTTCCTCCTCTCCCTCATTTCTGTAGTAAGATACCCAGTTTGACATGGTTTTCCTGTGTTACTACAAAGAATGAATTATACAGATAAATAACTTATAACAAAGAGAAATGTTCCTATATTCAGACTGGTTTCCATAGACAGAAGTCTTTCCAAATATGCAAACATGAAGATGTTCATGTATTCTACTTTTGCTTCAACTCAGTCTCCCAGCTCTTAAATATATCCATCAAATCATTATTTTTTCAGTAAACAGCAACACGTTGCACTATTTGCTAAAACATTACATGGGCAGCAGTAATAGATGACATAATAACTGTGTACAAGGCCCCTAAAATATAAAGTTTTAAAAATAAATAACAATAGCCACAGACTGACAGAATCTTAGTCATTTACTCATTTCATTTTTGGAAAGAGATGATCAGTGTCCTGCACCAAAGAGATTAATAACTTTGCAAAACTCTGAATTACTGTAAACAAAATATCCCATTGAATATTGTTAGAGGAATAAGTAAAATAAGACAATAATACATCTATCATATTATTACATGTTATAATTACAATTCCTAACATCTATACCAGTTATCTTAAGATAGCTCATTCCAAGTTTGCAAAATACAACAGTATATAGTAATAAGAACTACCTTCAGCTTAACAGAGAAAATGCAAGCAATTTAAATACTTATTCAGTCAGCAAACTGCTGTTAAATTTTATGATAGCATGCCTTGAAAAAATTATTTTGTTATTTTTATAAACTTTTATTTTTTTATCAAATTTCTACATCACCCATCTGAACTGGCTCAGGATGCTTTACATATAATCATACAAACATACCCTCATGTTGTGGCTCCAATTCTCAAGCCTGTGCTGTTAGAGAAAGAGGACTCGGAAGATGAGGAGGAGGAACAGGGAATGACTTCCTCCCCAGGACCTTCCTCTCTGGCAATGCCTTCCTCCCTGATAATGCCTCAGGTTTCATCAGACAACCGAGAGGAACAGCCTGAGATTAATCAGGAGGAAGGCATATGAGCAGCCCGCAATCTGCGGAAAAAATGGCTGAAAACCCGGCGTCCTGCCGGGGTGTGCAGGCGGTTGGCCCGTCCTGCCAGCCGCCGGGCCAGATCAGCTGGGGCCGACAGGGAGTCAAGAGGAAGAATGTTGGCTTGATCCTAGGCAGCGCTCGTAGGGAGAAAGCGTGGAGCAGCAACGCAGGAGGCGTGGGAGGGTCAGAGAGTGAGCTGAGTCATTAAGCCACACCCCACAGGGGATAAAAGTGGGTGTGTTGTCGGCCGGAACTTTGTACAGGACAAAGTTTGATCTTACTTCAGGTTTTCTTTGTGAATGATTTTTGTGGTCTGCCTTGTAATTTTCTGTAAGTAGCTTTTTACTTGTTATCAGTTTGGACTTGGCAGGCAGAGCGTGTTGGAATGCCAAGGATGTTATCAGTTCCAAAGAATTAACTCTGTGAAGCCCGAGCCAGCCTGTCTGCCTGCCTGTGTTTGTGTGAGTTTGTACTCTTTCATCTTTTGGAAAGAAGAAAGGTGAGACAGAACACCCTCATATAAAAAAGACAATTAAAATAGTTAAAACAGAATTAAAACAAAATTAAAAATTAAACAGTGAAAAGGTTAAAAAAAATAACAGAAGGAGCTCCTTCAAGCCACCAGCTACTTAGAGGATTGGATGCCAACGTTAGATCCACCCCCACACACACTATATAATTTGGCAGAACCTGATCTTAAGGTTCTTCTGAAAGGCTAGAGGAGTGGGAGCCCATCTCACCTTAGGGGGTAAGATGTATTGTGGGGGGGAAAACAACTGTTTTGCTTTACATTCATCTCCAATCAAGATTAGCTGTTGTTTTTACATTAACTTGCACAGCTTTTAAAAGCAAAAACTATTAGACAAGAAAACAGACTAACAAATCGGAATCTAATTTCAAATGTACTGAGCTCCTGAAGGATAAAGACATTGACCAAAAAAGTGCATTGACAAAAATCTGTATTTTCAATATTTATATCCTAGATAATACAGCATGCATTTTCATCCAGCTGTTTCCCAAGCATTTGAACAGGAATACTATAGTAATACTTCTGCAATAGTTTCTTTGTGGCTTTGGTACGGTCACACAATCACCTACAGATCTGTATTGGAAAATCTCATGCTCTAAGCAAGGTTTTCCAAACTTCAACTTGAAAAACTTATAAGACTAACAATTTGAATTATTCTTAGCCTTTCCCATTCTTTTTTCACTAGTTCAGTAAGATTTAATCTGTCAGAGGCTCTCAGGTCCTTGAAGCTATTGAGCCTTCCCATCATATCAAGTTATTTTATTTGTATCCCAGCTTTACTATTTTTACAAATAACTCAAGGCAGCAAACTTATCCAACACACCTTCTTCCTCCTATTTTCCCCACAACAACCACTCTATGAGGAGAGTTCAGCTGAGAGAAACTGCAAGGTCATGCAGCTGGCTTTCCTGGTTAAAGCGGAACTAGAACCTACAGTCTCCCGCTTTCTATCCTGGTGCCTTACCCACAGTGATTTAGCACTATTATGGGCCAGGCCATTGTTTGAAACTACATTCCAACTGTATGATTCAATTTTATGCATGGTTATTTTGAAACTATTTGTAAGACTTTTTTTTTTTTTGTAAATTGGATTGTGAGCCTGACTGTGTTGTACATCTTTGCTGAAGAGGAAAATTTGAATTATGTCCATCCTCTTAAGAAACTGCAAAAAAAGGAACTGCCAGAAACCCTGCCATCCTTCAACTCCCCAAATTTCTCTTTTTGAAAAGGGGCCACGTGGGAGAGATCTTCCAAGCACCCTCAACAACTCCTCCAACTCATCTTTGTGTGCCTGAAAAGAGGCCGCGAGGGAGGAGAGCTGGCATGTGCTGCTCCTGCTTCTCTACGTGAAAAGACCGGCCTTTATTTTCTTACTTCAATGTTGGTAGCATATTGCTTTGCCTTAATATTTTCAAACCATAAACCGCTATTACAACACTGCATCAAGAAATAAAGAAACAGCGTGAGCCCAACTATTCACAACTTCCGTCGTTTCAGGCCCTGCCTCATTTGCTGCCGCAAACGGGCAGAACCTGTCGACGGAATACCTTTTCTGTGGTCCCACGACCAGCACCCCATCTCCTGATTCGGACCTACCGTCGATAAAAAGACGGCGTTCACGAACAGGTCTTTTGCAGAAAGTCCACAACTGTCCAGGTTATTCTTTCCTCCCCCGATGGATTCCAGCATGGAAACCTGTCAGTCACAACGAATCTCCGCCCCTTGGGGGGATCAAAAAGATAATTCAAGCGGCGAAGGAAACGCAGGAACGGTCGTACACAAGCAAGTTCCAAATGCCTCAGCAGAGTAGTCCTTGTAGTCCGATTAACCGCAAATATAAAACGAAGAATCGCAGAGACGTCCGAAATTCCGATTGCCAAATCCTGTAGAGCAGAGGTCTCCAACCTTGGCAACTTTAAGACTTGTGGACTTCAACTCCCAGAATTCCTCAGCCAGCTATGCTGGCTGGAGAATTCTGGGAGTTGAAGTCCACAAGTCTTAAAGTTGCCAAGGTTGGAGACCTCTGCTCTACAGGATTTGCCTTCCGTTTAAGCCCGATCCTTATTTTTTGCCTTACTTGCTGTAATTTAGTACAGCAGTAGAAAATCTTTTTTCTTTTTTCTTTGGAGTCTCGATGCGATTACAGAAGCCAGAGACCTCTTGAAAAAGTCGGTGAGGGGAGATGATGTGATGCAGTTGTGAGAGTACCCCTTTTTTTTTTCCCCTGCAATCTGAAAAGCGTCTCAGATGGTCGGTTTAAGAAAACAACTGCTTGTATTTAAATTCGGTGAATTTAAAAACTCCGCACAGAAAAAAAACCACATTTTTCTTGGGGATATTTGATTAAAAAGCACACATTATCGTTGGTGCCAACCTTTATTGAAAAATTGGGAGAATAACATACCCAATCATAGTTATTCTAAAAGCCCTTTTTGCCGATTTACTGCTTTAAAGGTAGCACCTAGCCCACCTAAGCTGAAAAGCGACTAAGGTCACGCTCAATTAGTACACGGAAAGTAGATCGCCAGGAAATCCCCAAAGAACAGAATGGACTGGAAAATCGAAAGAAGAACTTGGAAGGAGGCAGCATCAACAACCCATTTCTTATCCCCAATTATTATCATTGCATTCCGGAGCCCATAAAGATGCCAAGAGTCGAATTCGACTTGAAGGGATTTTACCCGTTTTAACGCAGGCAGATTTTAGCGGCCAAGAGCATTTCACGGTGTAAGACTCACCTGGCAAACAGAACGCGTCATTCTTATCTATTTCTAGTGAAAGGGAATGAAGTCTCTTAATGATTTCATTCTACCGCCTTCTACCGCGCACCAACCCCGGTGAGAAACCCAACCCCCATAACACGCCGCCCACCAACTACCTAAACTGTTACTTCTGGTTAACGTCTCGATATCCCACCCCTTCCGCACGTTCTAACCAATAGCACGCGACAAAAACGGGCTCGCATTGTCCTCAATGATGCCGTCCACATGGAACAATTGCGTAAACTCTTTGGTCCCGCCTTTCTACTGTTCAGCGCCGCTCCCTCACAAGAGGCCCAGTGACAAGCGGTTTATCTCACCTTATGGGGCGACGCGTGCGTGAAACGAGCCTTCCCCTCGCCGCCCCCCCATCGCTCCTTTTCAGTCACCTTCTGTCAGCCGGTTAGTCCGGCAAATAGCAGTCGCTGCCGGCAGCCGCACCGACTAGGCCAGCTGTGCTCCTCTTCGGCTTCTCTCTTCTCTTTTCCCCAGCGGCCTCCGCCAGAGAAGGGCGAATTGGTCTGGAAGTTGTTTTTTTTTTCCCACCCCCTGCAAGCTCACCTTCCAATGTCATGGACTCGCCTCCGATGCTGCACTCGGTGAAGCTCTA
Source organism: Notechis scutatus (assembly GCF_049901735.1). NCBI lineage: Eukaryota > Metazoa > Chordata > Lepidosauria > Squamata > Elapidae > Notechis > Notechis scutatus. The sequence goes on from NC_142014.1 coordinate 51,105,369, forward strand.
CGTGTACGACCTATCCAAGGGCATGGCTCGCCGCCTCAGTCCTATCATGCTCGGTAAGAGCGGCGAGTAAGACAGGGAAAGCCGCCGCCTTCCTCAATCTGAGTGATAAGCTGAGGGGGAAAGCGGACGGGGGATGGCTATCCGGCCAATACTGCTTTTACGGGGGAAGAAGCGCCTGCTCCAGTGATGCAGGTCTGCGGGAGCGAACGAGCCAGTCAGTCTCTCTCCTGGCTCCTAGACTCCTAGGACCTGGAGAGAAACGGTGAGAAAAGGCGGGGTTGTATTTCCCTTCCCCCGCCCGATCCAGGCGATGCGCGGGGCTTTAACCTGCCCGGCCTCTGACCTGCGTCGGCTATGTAGTAAGGGGCGACTTTAAGGCGCCCGATGCCTTTGCCTAGCCTAGTCACAACTTTTCCCGCCGACACAAAGGGAGAGGAGGAAACGCTCGAAACCAGCTGTTTCCCAGGGTCGTTTAAGGCAGGGGTCTCCAACCTTGGCAACTTTAAGCCTGGCGGACTTCAACTCCCAGAATTCCCCAGCCAGCTTTGCTGGCTGGGGAATTCTGGGAGTTGAAGTCCGCCAGGCTTAAAGTTGCCAAGGTTGGAGACCCCTGGTTTAAGGTGCTTAAGGTGGTTAGATGGGAGTTCAAAAAGCGTCTTTTTTTGAGGGGTGATAATGGAACCTCTAAAAGGAAACACTTTCACTTTTATAGGCGAGTTACAGAGGCGACCAAAAATTACCTCCAGGTAAACAGAATAGTCACTATTGTATTAGGATATCCCTAAACCAGTGAAAGTGACAATTGAATAAGACACTTGTTATTTATTATTTTATTAATCAAATGTATATACAGTAGCTGCCCATCTTCTCCCAAAGGGGACTCACACAATAAATAACAAAACATCCAATATAAAACAGATAAAAACATAAAAACTAACATCTGCGCTCATTATCAATCAAGCTACTATTTCATCAACTCTGGTTAGCATTTTTAGGGAACTATTTAAATTTTCCACAATGTGGGTCTAGTTCATTGATCATGTCCACATATGTATTGATTATGTGAGGTTTTGTTCTGTAACTACACTTACCTTTATCTCTTCCTTTTTCACTAGATGTTTGCTTTTTTATTTATTATGACCATCTTTGTGTACAAGCTGTGCTTGATTTCTCTAATTTTCTTAAATCTTGTTTTCCCATTTGATTATCCTTCATGTATTTAGATTTAGATTAGATTATTTAGATATAATTTCTTGCCTTTCTCAGGAATTCAGTGTTTAACTAGGTTTTTTTCTGTTGCTGTTGCCTTTTCCTTTTGCCAGTTTTCACCAATTTTCACCAATTTTCAGACATCTTTTGCTTCTGGCAGCATGGAATATTTTAATTGCTTCATCTGTATGAATTTGACATACAGTATAACAATATGGCAGATTTCTATTAGGGACTCTGTTGAATTTAGTTCAATAAAATATATTTTATGCACTCAATTTATATCCCACCTTTTCCAAAGGCAAACCTGTACTCAACTTTTCTCTGTAACAACCTTGTGAGATAAATTGGGCTAAGAAAGAGTGAGTGGCCTAAAGTCACTCAGTGTGCTTCAGTGACTAAGGTATATTAAAACCTGGGTGCCTCTGTTTGTAATCCAACACCTTAATCTGTAAATACAGAGACTCTCATGTGAATCTCTTATTTTATCATCACAGCCCATTGCTGTGACATATTGCTGAGATTTTGGCTTGATTGGTTTGTTTCCTTTCTTAGTTGAAGTTGGAGGTTCATGATCTGAGCCACAGTCAGCATCATGTTTTCTTTTTACTGGCTGAACATAACTTCTTCATCTGTACTTGCAAAATATGTGGTCAATTTTATTCCACCTGGAAACATTCAGTTGTATAAATTGTTTATATTGGTGAAAAAAGTATTTCTTATGAACATCAGATTATCATGGCAGAATTCTGTTAGTCTGTTATCTGCCTCATTTTATATATCAAGGCCTAATTTCCCACACCACTAGGCTTTAGTATCCCAGTAGCCCTTGAAGAGACCACATCCTTTTTTGTTGTATTGACAAGTTATTGCATGTCAAGATACAACTATTCATTTTCAGCGTCCTCTTCACCTGTGGGATGCAGGATCATCTTAACATTGAACTTCTTAATTGGAACTGGAATTTAAATCGTCCTGTCATTTTTTGAGTTGTATTTTGAATTTTGTTTGCACTGGATTTAACACTTTTTTGCTAATAATTATAACTATTTCATTTCTTGTCTGATTTTCTTGTTCACTGTAGAATATCTGGTGTTTTTTTATGTGAAGTGACTTATTCCAACTTTACAGTTTTCTAAGTCCCAGAATGTTTGCATACAGACTTGATACTACTGCTCTGATAACATCCTTTGGTTCATGATTCTAACTTTTTTTTTTGTATCAACTTGTTTGTATGTATATATGTGCATACATACAAACACCTCACAAATGTATCTTTGCAGGATCAAATTTGTCTTTTGTCTCTGGGCATACAAGCACGTGAACATTCTATCTGCCTTAGTCCAGCCACATGATTATCATCAATGCTACACATAATTGTCCTCTGTTATTGTCCTACTGGTAGTTGTGAATTTCATTTTGTTTTCTTGGTAGAATAGTGGAGTGAGTTGCGATTCTTTCTCCAGTGGATTGTGCTTAATCTGATCACTCATCTATGATCGCTAACTGTTACAAGTGTCCTTCTGGGAGTATGCACTCCCAACTGTTCATGACATAATTGGAATGTACAACCTTGTTTACTGCTACAAAGTGGTGAATCTTGAAGAGTTAAATCACTTAATTTCATATATGTATTTTAAATACTGTACATAAGATTTAATCAAACTAGTTACTTTAACTACTGGCCTATATCAGTAACTTTCTGTCTGATGTAACAGAGTAGAATTTTTATTAAAATTAATTTCTGATCAGTAAAAGTGGCAACCAGAACAGCATATGATTTTATATGATCAAATAAAATGACTTTATATCACTGTTGGAATAAAATCATGGAACTGAGAAGAAACAAACTAAGTCATCTTATCTTTAAACTATTCCCACACTATTGATGGATTATTATTTTTAATCCATAATATATATATCCATTCCTGATATCTGCAAAACAGCACTGAACTTAGATATTCATGTTGAATTTTTATGTATCCTCAGCATATAGATTTGCATTTGCAAAGTAAATATTTAGTGATTGAGGGATTTCACAATACTTAAGTCCAAAAGGGATAATTTTTCTTAAAAATACGACAGAATCATTTACTGTTTATCAAAGTGCTGTACTTTTAGTAAAAGAGCAAAGCGTAAACATTAAACCATTTCATAATTTTTTAAAGTTCACTTTCTTACTTTCATTCATATCTGAACTTGCACTGTCATTGTGATGAAGAAAAGTGTCGTCTTAAGTAACTCATTTGAGTTTCAGCAGAATTGCAAGTTCCTCCCACATCGAACTCTGTTACTAATTAACAACAGTCAGAATACATAATGAAAACTGCTTAATTTCACAACAGGTGGATAGGCTTAACCATAGGGAAACTCTGAGTATCTTAAACCAAGCCAGTCCAAAAATGCTAGAGAATTCCTGGATGCCTGACACTCACGACAAATCAGCCACTAGCAGGCACATAGACATAAACAACATCTGCATACAATTCAAAAGAGACAACCAAAAAGCCAAAAAGAAAACAAAAAAGAAAACACCTAACCAGCAATCAGCATCCAGATGGGCAGAGATTAACACCAAGATTAACTTTTAGCTAACAGTCAAGAAGCAAACAATACTCCAATCAAGGAACTGCTAAATAAGCTAACAAACAGTCCAATCAAGGAACCACCAAGACCATTCCCACCAATACAGACAGGACGAGCCAGTACAGTAGTATATAAAATGAGAGCAAACCCCATTCCCTACTAGCACTAATGATGTTACCTAGTTTGGTAATGAAACATCTGCAAGAAAACAACTAAGCTCAGAGTACACCACAATACTAGTTAAAGCTAAATTTTGCTTTTATTGGGCATGCTTTGGCAAGTTTATCCTAAGAGCTTTAATTTCCAAATGGAGATGAAAGGGGAAAGTGTAGAGTTTTAAAAATCATCTTTCTACTTAAAAGCAGCTTAAACAGAAAATTCAAATATTACTTAGATTTATGAAGTATCTGTAATATCCAGTTTCATATATGCCTCATCAAAAGCAGATACCAATATATCCAATAAAATCTGCTTCCAATTTTTTAGAGATATAGTAATATTGAAATGTTCGTAATATATTGAGACTTCAGCACAGGGCATATTCACTTGATGAAATATGTTGCACTGTTGGTACGTCATTTCTAATATATTAGGTCAGATGTAAATAAAAAATAATTCATCAATATGTTTTATTTCATCTAAGAGAAAAATTATTCTAAATCAATCTTAACATATTAATATAGATATGATGAATCAACTTTACGTATTATATCATAAATCCTTTATCAGCCAGCCATACTTTAAGAATCATCAAGAAAAAGAAAAAAAGGTTCTCAAAGGTTTTTAAGAAAATGAGGTAGTTAAGTCTCACTTTCTGAGCTCTTTCTAAGAGAAACTAATTTAGAAAATTGAAGATGCTGATATTTATTGCTTTCTTCTTTTGTATACAGGTAAACAACTAGAGGGTATCTGGTAAGTAACTAGTCTCAAAATTAATTGGAATGTTTGTACTATGGGAGATCCTTACTGTTATGCGCTACATAATTTAGATAGTGTGGTCAAGAGATTAAAAATTCGCCGACAGAACCGATAGTAAAAAAAAATTGAAACCCACCACTGGTGGGGGCACAGACAGTTCTTGGGACACCAAGGATGGCTCATGTTACACCACTGCTCCATGAGCTGCACTGGCTGCCAGTTTGCTTCTGGGTGCAATACTTGGTGTTACCACGTTTAAAGCCCTGCATAGCATGGGTCCATGTTACTTGAACTATCTCACCTCCCTAGGTCTGGCCCACCCCATCTGCTGTGGGCCTCAGCAACCAAGGAATTCCAACTGGCGGGGTCCAGGAGAAGGGCCTTCTGTGCCATGGCTCCTGCCCTTTCGGACATCTTACCCCTAAGGTGAGATTGGCTGCCATCCCGCTGACCTTCCATAAGAGCCTAAGACCAGGCTCTGCCAGATGGCTTGGGGCCCCAATAGGGGAGCATCACACAGGGGGCGTTTGATGAATTAAGCGGTAATCCCACTTCCTCCTTTTGTTGCATCCTGTTCCCCCCCACAACTTTTAACTACAATTTTAACTATAAATATATTTATTGTCATTTCCATGTCTATTATTTTAGAACAGGGGTGTCAAACTGGTGGCATCACATTTCATCACGTGACGTATTGCGACTTTTTCCCCTTCACTAAACCGGGGGTGGGGGTGGCCAGCATGTGACAATCCGGCCCGTGAGCCGTGAGTTTGATACCCCTGCCTTAGAAATATTTATATTTTATTATTTTAATTGATTTTAATGTTGTAAGCTGTCCAGAATCAATTTGAAATGAAATGGGTGGCAAATAAAATAAATAAATGCGCACACACCCCAAACACATAAATAAGGCAAGCATCTCTCTCTATATATATTATATCAAAGCAAAATACCACTCATGCATCATCACAAAAACTCCAGAACTGTAAAGCCTACAAACTTGAAATTTGGCACATATGTTCCTCTTGGCTTCTAGGTGCTCATTAAGAAAGGATTTTTCGAAATGACCATCAGAGCATTGGTATTTCGTATATTATTTACACGCTCTGATGCTAAGGAGTTCTGCTCCCCCTCCACACCTGAAAAGAAATCTATTCCAAATGCAAAACACAAGCAGAAGAGTTTCAGTTTCAGTTTCAGAGCAGCAACCAACTTTAGTACAGAACAGTTGAGCTAAGCCACGCCCAGGCTCCTTGCTGTGTCTTCTTCACACAGCAAATACTGTTTCACTTTCCAAACAGCCTCAACTCTTTTACACACTGACAGGACACTAGCCAAATGAATACCGATGGATGCTGGTAGGCAGAGGCAAATTTCCCCCCCCTTATTTTCCTCCCCAAAAACTAAGCCCGACCACATAGTTTCATAGTGAAGCACAGGTATCGAGCTAGTTTGTCATAAAATGCTGATTGACTGCTGGAGGCAAGAGGTAAATGCTGAGGGAAGGTAAATGTTTTGGGAATGTCTGAAATTCTGAATATTCTACAGTATTGTACAAGACAAAGTATTATGTCTAAAGACAGATAAAGGCAGTAAATAATCTGTTTGCATTTGTATTACCCTTGATAAACTGTTAGGTAACATACTGGCTGGAGATTTACTCTTTCTTTTAACCTGCTGTTTATTTATTCTCAGGCACACCTCCATAGTCGCCCACAGGGATGAATTCTTCTATGGTAGTGGGGGGATTTCAAGTTGCCCACCTGTAAGTTTACAGACATCTGAGAAGTTATTGTGTTTTTTTACTTTTACTCAGCTGATTTCAATTAATTTTGTATTTTTTGAAATTAGCATTACCATTCTTATATAGGGAAATTATATACTTCAGTATCACCTGTAAAATCACAAGAACTTAGAAATGAAATAACTAAACAAAGTTTTTCACTAAAATGAATATGAGTAGATAACAAATGAAATTTTAAACAAAGAACAGGAGATTATTGTTATTATCCTGGCTTTCTACAAAGAAGACATTTAAAAAAATTAATACAATAATATATTGTAAAAAAATATTAGGGTTTACCCAAATGTCTTGCTGACTGATATAAAAGACAAAAAACTAATTTTGCAGTAATGGCAATGAGATAAGGGCCTCCATCAGAACTGAGGACAGCAAATTAGTTTGTGGAACAAAACAAGTTGTTCTGCACCCTAAACTCTGAGCAGAATGGATAGGTGTACATGAAAAACACCAGAGACTGCCAACCCTTCACCCACCCACTCACCAAAAAAGTTTCTATTGCCTGGATGAATGTCTCACATTACCTTGCTTTGTGTTTTGGACAATAACTATTGCTTTGAATATTAAGTACTGTAATCTTTTCAGCTCTGCAAAACTTGATTTAAATCAAAGATACTTCTTTCTGAATCTCATTTCCTAATGCAATTATGATTCAGCTGATTTAATTAGCAATATACAGTGGGTTTTTATTTAACAGAGTAACCTTAACTGACAAACTGAAGTCCTGGTCCTTCCTCTAAAGCCACTATATTTCTCTTTTCTAAAGCAAGATGTGGGGGACCACATCTCTATCAAAAGCAAATAAGTTTTCCTGCTCTTCCAAATCTCCAGATTAAGAAGTTATATGAGGTCCTATGAAATATTACTGTCAATTTTACTAGTGATAGCAGATGTAAATTCTGGAAGTTTGCAGATGATGTGAGCATATTGTGAAACTTTGCAGAAAGTTTTCAGCTTAAATTATTCTATAAAAGATACTGATAAATTTTTGTGATGACTTAGTAACCTAATGAATGCAAATTTTGTAGGGTGGAACACTCCTTGGGCCTCCAGATTCAGTTGTAGATCTGGGATATACTGAAGTTTCAGAAGACCTCTTCTTAGAATATTTGTCCTCATTGGGGGAATCTATATTCCGGTGAGACTGCTACTTAGTTTCCATTCTAATATGCTCTGAAGGGAATAACTCATTATAATTATTTTTAATATTTATGCACATTTTATGTAAAATTCTGAAAGTATATGCACACTTAGGCTGAAACCATGTAAGGTATTAGAATATAAGGATAAACTAGGAAGAGTCAGTATACTATGCTGATTACATTTGCTGTTAATTGTTATAATGATGTCACTTCTGGATTGATTTATGGTATAAAACAAAATATTGTTAATGTTCTTGTTTCCCTTCATGTAAACCTTTAAATATAAATACAGAAGACTGGTTAGTCAGTCATTGTTTACCCCATATCAAAACACTGAAGTATTTAATCATCTGTTTTGGTGAGAAATAGAATGTCTTAGATTGTTTTCCTTCATATATTTCAATCTCATGCTTTATTGAGCAGTAAAGTGTACAAAGAATTACTGATATGTGACTATTAATACAATAAAAATACTATCAGCAAAAAAATATAGGTAACGGAGAAGAGAAATTGAGATTGACCAACTACAGATGGTGCTTGTTTAGTGACTGTCTTCTTTAGCAACTATTTGCAGTTACAATGATGATTAAAAAGTAACTTTACAATCAATCTTCATATTTATGACCTTCACAAATCTGCAGACCAAAGTAAAGTTTAAGTAAAATCATAAGCATGGTTTCACTTAGTGACTGCTTCACTTAATGACTGGGTTGTGGGTCACAATTTTATTTGCTAAATGAGAACTACTGTGTCAGTTGGGATTAAGTTAGAACATGAATGTCCACATTTTCATAACAATTGCTTTTCAAAATAATATAATTTCTTTATAAATAAAATCTGCAAATAAAATCTTGTATTATCTCTCAATATTTCACCCAGAGTGTTATACAGTATTGCAGTGTATATTGTAGAACAGTTGCAATCTAATCAATTTAGAATTGATATGCTGCATTCACAGTGATGTATGGTTTCTGCCTTCCAACATACAAGAAAAGCACTTTATCAGGCATGTATGGAAGCTGCAGTACTAATTGTCATATTTAAGTGGGACACCAACAAGGTGATTAATCCATTTGTTGCCCTTAGTTTCTTTATTTTAAATGCCAATAAAATATGTATTTTCTTCAATATAGTTTGAAAAAAATCTCTAGAAGATAAGGCTGACTAATAAATTGTAGGCAGAAAAGAGTTAATAATTCCATTCTAGCTTTTGTATTTCTGCCTGAACACTGGCTTTTTGAAACATTACTGACTGTACTCTGTACCCATAGACATAGTAAGTACAATATAGCTATTCTTCCTATGCATTCTTTCTTGATGTTTTCAATTGCATGTGAAAGGAAATGGCATCAAACTTGCTGGTTATTGCATTCCTATCACCACTTTGCAATATTTGCAAATGCAATTTGCAACATTGGGAGGGAAATGTATCGAGCAGGAGGACTGCTGCAGTTATATAGACTCACTATATGATTTAAAACCTGCAGACGGAGCCTATACAGATAATCTTTGATTTATGACCACAGTAGAGCCCAACATTTCTGTTGCTAGCAAAATAGCTAAGTTAATTTTGCCCCATTTTACAACCTATCTTGCCACAGTTGTTAAGTGAATCACTGCAGTTGTGAAGTTAGTAACGATTGCTAAATGAATCTGGTTTCCCCATTGCCTTTGCTTGTCAGAAGGTTGCAAAAGGTGATCACATGACCCTGGGAGGCTGCAACTGTCATAAATAGGAATCAGTTGCCCAGCATCCGAAGTTTGATCGTATGATCATGTGGGGTGCTGCAACGGTCGTAAGTGTGAAAAATGGTCATAAGTTGTTTTTTCAGGGATTTAATTTTGAATGGTCACTAAATGAACTGTTGTAAGTCAAGGACTAACTTCGTATAAGGGCAACAATTCCCTTCATATCATTTACAAAGTAGCAGGCCTAGGTGGCAGGGGTGTGCTGGAGAAAGAACAATCAAATACAGTGTCCCCACTGTATCAACAGATCAGTTAAAATCCAGTTAGCTTTTGATCTGGATGCTGTAATTATAAATTGTCTTTATATGCTTGAACCCTTGAGACTTTTTCTGCATTACATCTTACTCATGTTCCTTCTTGTTGATTTTTTTTGGTGGATCACAGAGGAGACTCCTATAATCTTTTTGATCATAACTGTAATACATTCAGCAATGAAGTAGCACAATTCTTGACAGGGAGAAAGATCCCTTCCTACATTACAGATCTTCCATCTGAAGTCCTTGCAACGTAAGTGTAATCTTTTTTTATATAGTATACCATGTTTACACTGCCACATTGCATGCTAACTTTAATAACCATGCCTTCTCAGAATTTTTAAGGGCAAGACAGCTTGAGACAGTGTTCTGCCTCCTAAGCTCACCTACAAGCAAATGACACAAGTCCAACTGTATTAAATATATTAAAAAATAAAAATAAAAAGTATTCTTAAACTGGTCACTCTGTTGTTGAAGAAAACAGAGAAGTCCCAACTACAGAATATGTTCCCAATTCATATCAGGAACTATATTAACTTCCTTCTGAATTTTTCCCCAAAATTTGCCACTACTGGTGGTAATTTACTATACCCAAAGGACCCAGATTGTTGGGGGCAAAATGCTGATTCTGTAAACCGCTTAGAGAGGGCTGTAAAACACTGTAAAGCAGAATATACGTCTAAATGCTATTGCTATTGCTATACAATAACTTTTATGGACAAAAAAGAGCTAAAATATATGATTTGGAGGAAAAAACCTCAGATTAAATGAGCTCTAGCATGCAGTCCAAAATATATGGCAAGGAAACATTTTAATGTCATTATACACATAACGCTATATTATGACAGAAATCAAAGCACATTAACTCCATGCTTTGGCAAGTAGATAGGGGTCGTGCTTTGGGCTATAGATAGCTGCTATTAAAGCAGCATACAATGTGCGTGAATCACCATCCATCAAGATGGAGAGGGAACCTTGCATTGTCTGGGGCTCCCTACTATTCCTAGTAGTATAGTACTAGTTGCAGCTACAATCTTGAGTACCAAGATTGTAGAGAGGATAGTAATTTCCAGGAGTAAAATTAATTTATTTGAAGTATAGTTTCATTTTTCAGTGATGCACCATCAAAAACAGGAATTTGTAAAAAGAAAGTGATCCAAATAGTCAGGGGTGAGGTTCAGCCAGTTCGGGCCAACCGGATGTTAAATTTACATCTGGTTTTCCCAAACCGGTAGTTGAACCGACCGATCCCACCCCTCCCAGAAGTCTCCACGCAGCCTGTTTTAGGTGCAAGTAAGTGAAGGGTCCACACAGAGTCTCTGGGAGGGCGAAAAAAGGACCTCCTGGAAGTTCAGAATCAGGCCTGTTTCCGGCTTCCGGAGGTTTTCGCCCTCCCAGAGGCCCGAGGGAAGCCTCCAAACTCTGGGGAAGGTGAAAAACGGCCTTCCCAAAAGTTCTGGTAGGCCACGCCCACCATGACCATGCCTACCCAGCAACTGGGCAGAGATCCAGTTGTTGGGATTTTTTAATCCCACCCCTGCAGATAGTCCTCATTTAACAACCATTTGAAGTTATGGCAACACTGAATGAATGCTACACCCAGTCCCCCAAGGTACAGTTGTTGCAGTGCCATTGCAGTCACATTTGGCAGCCCACTCACACTTACAACCACAGGGAGATTCCCAAGCTCTTCCTTTTGGCTACCTTGCCTGGCAGCACTCTTTGGTGATGGCAGTACTCACTGAAGTAGTGACCCAGGGAGTTCCAATAGCGGATCAGAGTCATCCCTGGGCCTCAAGAACATTGCTAGCACCACCAGTGCTGCTACAGTGCCACTACTCCTCACTTAACAACTGGTGGGATTCAGTTCATGATGGCACTAAGGTCTGCCAGAATTTCCATTGCTAAACAACAATGTGGTCATGTCATGTCATGCTTTACAACCATATTGCTTAGTAACACAAATTCTGGTCCCAATTATTGTTAACCATGGACCACCTGCACACACACACACACACACAAAAGAACTCAGTGAACTGCTCACCCCTTCTCTAATACATTAAATATATTCTTAGAGCACACCTCTTCAATGTGCTTAGCAGTTCACTGACAAAGTATGGAGTTAATTGCAGAGCAATTCAGTATCTAATGCTATGGAGCTATGAAGCAAAGAAACATAAAGCCCTCAGAAAAAAATAAGACAAAAATGAGAATAAATTCCATGTCTAAAAGTTCTGTGCTATTATAGACAAAGTTTTGGGGGAGGCTTCCTTTTTCTTCATCCTGATTAGATATTATCATAGGTTAACTTCTCCATATGTCTCTTAAGGATTTTATTGACTGTGAATAGCCAGTTTCTCCCCAAGGTTCTTAGGTGTCTTGCTTTTAAATTTAATATTTTTAGTTACAAAGTGTTTTGAAAGCTTAAACATACCCTCTCCCATGCTTCTTACTGTCACAGACCGTTTGGACAAGCATTACGACCACTTCTTGACTCCATCCAGATCCAGCCACCTGGAGGAAATACTTTTAGCAGACATAATGGACAGAGCTAGCAAAGACAGTGAAAAATATCTCAATTCACAAGGGCATTTCCTTTTAAAACTCCACTGTATTAGATACCTGTCTTATAAAGTTATGCCATGGTTCAAAAGTGGCATTTCGGACTTGATAGGGAAAATATTTATTGCATGTCATGTGGTGATATCAGAAGAAATATAGTCATAAAATCAAATAATGTATTTACTTATTAAAACTGTTTTTGTCAGTTCACTTTTTTACTATTCCCTACTGAGAAAGTGGAAATTAGGAGATCCACCTGCATAGTCTACTATAACAGGGATATCTTAGCCATCTCTTCCCAAATGTACTAATTTCATTACCATTGTTGCAGTATTTTGTAACCTCAAAGTTGTAAATTTAACAAGATTACAAAATAAGCTTGAATATGCTTTTAATTTTTATAGGAGAAAAAAAACTAAAAACATTCACTGTGAAATTATTTCAAAAATGCTTCTTAAACAGAAAATATAAGCCAATCTGCAATAGAAATATATACAGTAATAGATTTTTAAGTGTGGATTGTTGATGCCAAAAATATCTCTGTTGCTTATTTTGAAAATCTGACCTTTTCAATGCCAGAAAGAATAGCCTTAACCCTTGTGCTATATTAATCTTTTGTATGTTAAAAAAATGTACAATGGGTAGAAATGAAGGTCTTACTGTAAGCAGTAACACCATATTTTAAATAAGGCTAAATGAATTTGACTAATACAATAAATAACGTATTATTTTCACAACACTTATGCAATGTAAAACTTTCAAATAAGAGTGTAGATTAATAATTTTCAATTCTGGAAATTCCAAAATCAATTTTAAGACCTATTATTTAAGTCTGAGATTTAAATATATAAATATGGTTAGATTGTTTATATCCATCCCTATAAATGCCCTCTTATCCATATGCTAACATCCAGTTTACATCAGAAGCATCTTGTGGCTGGTTCTTTTTTCTTAAACAACAAAAATTATCTATTTAATCAGGCTTTGGGCCCATTTCATTTTTTTCCTGTAAATACTTGTAACAGAACACTAGATTCGGTTTGAGGAGCAAACAGGTATAATATTTCTTTCTTCTCTGCTGAACATGATTAAGAAAGCATTATTTGGCAATGACAACTACTCTCTGAGAAAACACATACATTTCCCTCCATGTCAGACTATTTCATGATATCAATTTTTATTCATTAAATTGGATTTTTTTCAGAAACTACAAGATTTTGCTTTGAGAGGCTATTAATTTGTCTCTACTTTCTCCTAATATTTGGAAGAACATTAGAAAAATCTGCTAATACTTGGAGATAATATTCACTTGTACAATGTATCGACTATAAAATACAAACCTCAAAAGGAACTAGATTGCAGTCCAAATGTTTTTGTCCCCTTTTTAAAATATGAACTTCTGAAAGATTATGTGATGGACCACAAACCCCACTATCTATAAACATTACAGGACTGCTTGCTGGAATTTGTTGCCCAAAGACACAGTATTGGTGATGCCAGATGAGAAAGGCTGTTTTAAGTCTGAGGCTCAGAAAAATTCTTGGTAGGCAACACAAGTTTTCCTTCCTTAGGAAAAATAGAAAATTCTGAATGAATGGAGCAGTAAACAAAATGAGAAAGAATGCTTCATTAACTGCATGCTTTTGAAATGCCCAAGAACTTTTGTGCTGAATTTTCAGATTGCAATCTGATAAAGTATTTTTCTATTACAAAAGTATTTTATACCTATATTGGTTAGTGCAACACAGAAAGAATTGGAATGACAGTGAATATACAGTAGTTCTGAATGTTCTTTTTATATGACATACTGTACCTGCTTTTAGAGCCATATCTCTTCTCTATCACAATCATTGTGGATGTGTGATAGAGAACTGCTGATATAAAATATAACCTTTTAAAAATATTGGAAGCATTGGTTGATTAGAATATCTTGATTTCTTAAAAGCTACATCAAAAACACACATACTTTCTTGTAAGCTCCAAAAAGTCATGCTTTCTAGTAAACCTGTTTTGAATTGTAATTTTAATAATGTAATTGATTGCTTTTTCCTGTATAACTTTTCATCATTCCCTCTGTCAAATTTAATGTACATTTCTCCATTTAACTAGTACCTATGAGCATATGGAGAAATGAAGAAATTCCTGTTACTTATTTATTCATATTTTTGGAACTTTCCTTCCTATAACTTCAGAAAATGCAAAGTAAACTCATGTTTATTCAGAAAGAGGTGCCATTTTTTTCCTACAGGATTTATTCCCAAGCAAATTTGCAATTCTAGGTAGTTGTCTTCACTAAGAGTAAAAGGAATATTCTACTTTTTGCATTATGTCCTCTCTATTGCTTCCAGTAAAGAAAAGATTCTTTTGCTTTCTGGAATACACTGTAGGCTCTATTTTCAGTGATGTGCAATAATATGTAGAACTTCACTGAATAGAGACCTAAAAGAGGCTGCATTTCAAACTGATGTCTCAATTCTAGGATCTGAATGATTTGTTTGTTATGTTCCACATTAGTTGACACTATTGACTAAGGTCAGTTCAGAGACAGCAGACCTGCTTTATACTTGTGGAAAAATATAGCTGCATTCATATCTTAACATTTTTCCCATCCTTATATTTATAAGTCTATATAAAGTATGAAATGTGCATGTATTTAAATTGATATACTTTTAATCTGTCAATGGGCATGGAAAGCTGAGCAACCTGTATATGACAGCAAAGATCTGGCTTAACAGGTCTGTCATTTCCAGGAATTCCATATTGTTCTTGTTTTGTAATTAAAATAAAGCCTTTGTCAGAACCTACTTGAGTTTGCTTGTTTTATTTTAGCATTTTTGCCTTCCTATTTATCTTGATATTCTAAAATATCATCCTATACTATCAAAAGCCTTTCTATAATCAATGAAGCACATGGTGACTTCTTTAGATAGTCCTTGGCTTTCTCAATTTTCCAGCATGCATCAGTAATAATGTCTCATTCCTCAGCCTTTTTCAAAACAAACTTGAACATCTGGCATTTCTTTTTCTATGTACAGCTTTAATTTGTATTAGACTACTAGTCCATCTTTAAAGTATCTTGTAGGGGTTGGGTGGGAAAATGGCCCTGATGCATTATGAGTGAGATGATTATGACCTAAATCAAGGTCAGGTGAATGGCTCTGGCTTTTCAGGCTTCTGAAAACGTACTTGGCAACTTCAGTACAAGTTTTTTAATTGCTCAAGATGTACCTCTTCACATAAGCAGTGTTTAGCTGCTAAATGATAAATATGGTTTGTATTATTTGTATTAGTATATGTATCAACAAAAATGTTCCAGAATACAGTAGTGACCCAAACTATTTGGAGAAATTTCAGAATATACATGCTACATTCAGTGGGGGGAAATATTTTCATTATTCTGTACAACAAATGGAAGCTTCTGTAACTTATCTAATGCTCAGAATTGAATCATGTATATCTATACTATTCCCATGGTCGAGAAATCCGTTTTCTTTAAGATCAGAATACTGAAGAAAATCAAAACTTGGTTGGAAGAAATTACAAAAGAGCAGATCGAATATAAACCAGAGTCCTTCCTACTAGGGATCTTTGACAAACAAATTTCCAAAAAAGCTAAATACATAACAATACATATCTTAACCGCGGCCAGATTAGCCTTTGCTCAATATTGGAAACAACATCAAATTCCACCAGATGAAATGATTATTGATAAAATTTCAAAATGTGCAGAAATGGACAAACTGACTTTGGCACTAAAAAAAAAAGATACTTCACTATATTATGATAGTTGGAATTGTTGGTACAATTGGATTGATCAAAGATAAATTATATACCATAAGGCATAAGAGGAAAGTATTAACCTATAACAATGAGATAGCGATATATGTATAGAATAGGTGTGTGTATATGACATAAATCAAAGGCTATGAAAAAAAAGATCTTGCAAACTGTAAAAATAAGAATGCGTTTAACTTTTCTTCCTTCTTTTTCTTTCTTTTGTCTTTCTTTTCAATCTTTTCTTTCTTTTCTTCCTTCTTTTTTTTTCTCGTTTATTTGTGTATGTATCGTTGGTTGTTTTTAATTGTAAAAACTAATAAACTGTTTTTTTTAAAAAAAAATTTTTTTAAAAAGATCAGAATATCAAAGATACTCCTGATTTTGAATAACTCCACTGGAAAGTATTTTATGGCCAGGAAACTAAATTCTAGTCCCACTTTAGCCATAAAAGCCGGATGGGTGATTTGGGGCCTGTCATGCTCAGCTCAACAGAGTTGTGGGGAAAATGAGAAAGTATTTGTATGTTTTTCATCTTAAATTATTTATAAAAATAATAAAAACAGGGGCGGAGCTGGCGTCTCAGCGGTACAGCATGCGATCTTGAAGCTCCAAGATCACCGCTGATATCTCCATTGCAGGATGGTCCCACAGGACGTAAACTGTCCCATAGAGACAGTGACTGAGGAGGGCACATCCTGTCGATCCCAGGGACATCGCAAAGTCCCTGGTTGATCCAGGAAAAGCCCTTTTGCCAGCAGCGGAGAGGCAGCCATTCAAGCTGCTGAAGCTGGGACAGCTCCGGTACGGAAGAGATTGAAGGAAAGTGTGTCAGTTTGGTGAGATGAACTTTTACCTATTATTGCTTGAAGAGAACACCCTGAAAGATTTAAAGTGAAATTAAAAGTGAAAAGTGTTTAAGCGGTGAAATTAAGCTAGTTAAAGTGAAAGTTTTTTCCTTTTCCCTTTTTATTGGAACTTTGAATTTGGTAAAGTTACTGAATTTTAAACTGGACTGGTTTCTTTTAAATTTTCCATCTTTGTTTTTATTTTTTATTTTTTAACAATTTTTTGTAAGTCTGTTTTGATTAAGACTCTTCTTTTGGATTTAAGTTTTATTTTATTTTTTTCAAAAAAAAATGAAGGATTCTATTTTCTCTTTTTGTTTCTGGTATTTCTGGTATACATGAGGGGGGAGTGAAAGTGAAGGGGGAAAAAAGTAGCGCTGCCATCTAGAGGCTTGGACGTATTGTTTCTTTCTTTCCTCAGTTTGTTTATGTACTTGTGCTATACTCAAGGACTCTGAGCTTTGCACTGGAAAAGATAGTGGGATGAGCATGGCAGATTGTTTATACAGGTGCCCATCTGTGAAATTAAATACTTAGAGCTTTGAGCTGAAGTTGAAACAAAGAAGATTGAAGTGACCTTGAAAATACTGGAATCAGAAACATTGAGTTGATTTATTAAAGAGCCTTGGATACTCAGTGGCAGTGGCTGGCTTAACTTTAGGTTATTTTCCATCTCCTTTTTTACTCCCCCCACCATTGGATTTTTATATTTGGATTTTAACCTTCTATTCCAGAAACTAGAACGTAAATTTTTTAATTCTTTTTTTTTATCCTCTTCCTTTTCTCTCTTTTATTAAGAGAAATAATTAGATTAAGGTACATAAGTGCCCGAAGATTTTTCTTTTTCCCTTTTTCTTTTTTGGAGTGGCAATTGCCTGCCTGTACTCTTTTTTTTTCCTTTTTCCTTTTCTCTTTTTTCTTTCTCCCTCTCTACAGGTAAGCACTACAGGATGAGCAGAAAGACAACAGTACCAGCTTCCTCAATACCAATAGCCTCTTCACCATCTGGAGGACAACAGTCAATACAGACAATCTTACAACAGGAGAAAGAGAAGGAAGCAACATTACAGGTGATTATGCAAGGAATTCAGAAGATTGAAAAGAGAATGAAGAATATTGAGCAAAGAATTGAAAAGACAGGTGAGAAAGTAGAAAATATTCAACAGATGATGATGCAATATGAAGATAGATTTTTAAAAATTGAAGAAGAAGATACACAAAGGGACAAGAAAATTGGAGATATTGATGCTCGATTGAGCGATGTTGAGAAGGGCAGATGCGAACCATTGGGATGGGAAATTGACAGATCAGAATTCTACTTAAGATTTCAAAATGTAGAAGAAGGGAAAGGTGAAAATCTTGCTGAAATAATGACAGAAATACTGGCAGAACGTTAGAGATAACTAAAGAGAAGATGATGGATGGGATGGATGAAGTGTTCCGTGTCTATACAAGATACGCAATGAGAAACAGACTACAAAGAGAAGTTCATATTAGGTTCACTAAAAAGATTATTAAGACACACATACTGCAGGTGGCAAGAGAGAAAACTTTAAAGTACAAAGATAAAGAAATAGTGGTGCTGAAACAGGTACCAAGAAGAGTAAGAGAGATGAGAAGAGAATATTTATTTTTGACCAAAGAGTTACTTAAAAGAGGAGTAAATTACAGATGGCTGATGAAAGGCCTCTTGTTCACCTGGCAGGAACAAAGACACAGAATTGACACAGTTGAAAAAGCTAAGCTATTTTACTTAGAATATTTCAGAGGAAAGGAGGAAGAAGCTAGAAAGGAAGAGTCACTAACTGAATTCCAAGAGGAGTGTATAGCAGTAATTGAAAAAGAGAAAGAAGAAGGTGCAGTAGGTGGTGTACCCAGAGAGCAGCGAGAATTAAGACCTACTAGAGAAATAAAAACCCCTCACAAAGCTTAACATGGATGAAAGAAAATTGATTACGATTAACATAAATGGACTTAACTTGGCTACTAAAAGAAGGAAAGTATTTCATAAACTAGAGAAATTAAAATTTGATATAATTTGCCTACAAGAAGTACACATTAAAAAACAACATGAATATATACTGAAACAAAAAAACATTTAGGAAAATTATTTGTATCGCTGGCACAATCTAAAAAAAGAGGTGTGGTTTTATATATTAAAGACACAATTTTGGCAGAATTAATTTACACAGATGACAATGGAAGGATTTTGATGGTGGAAATAATGGACAATAATGTTAAAACACTTTTAATTGCAATTTATGCTCCGAATGATAATCAAGAAGAATTTTACAGGAAATTACATATGAAAATAATTGAACTGGACTATGCTAATATTTGTATGATGGGAGATCTTAATGGAATAGTTAATGATCGGTTGGACTACAAAACACAGAAATCAACAAAGAAAGCTAGAAAGATATTACCAAAATCTTTCTTTTGAATAACAGAAGAATTCAACTTAAAAGATGCATGGAGAGAGAGAAATGCGTAGAGTAAGCAATACACTTTTTACTCAAACAGACATGCTTCGTGGTCTAGAATAGACATGATATGGATGTCAGCAGAATTACTGGCTAACATATGAGAGATTGAAATAGAAACAAGCACTTGGGCAGACCATAATCCAGTGACAGTTACTTGGAAAGGATATAAGAGGAGATCCAGATGGACCTTAAATAATACTGATATTAAAAGAAAAAGACTTTAAATAGAAAATAGAGAAAGAACTTGCTTTCTTTTTTAAAGAAAATAGAAAAGAAGATACATCTCTACAGAACCTCTGGGACACGATGAAGGCCTACACAAGAGGCTTAACAATAGACTATACAAGGAAAAGAAATATAAAACAGAAAAAGACTTTCAAAATATTGGAGGATGATTATAAAAAATTGGAAAAAGATTTACAGAAGTCCCCGCAAAAAAAGACACTAAAAATAAAATTGATATAATTAAACATAATGGAGAAAGAGGAATTAGCACAAAAAATTAAAATGCTAAACAGAATTATTTTGAAGATGCAAATAAACCAGGTAGATGGCTAGCCTATAAACTGAGAAAGGAGAAAGAATCAAGAAGGATTAACCAACTAATAAATGAAGAAGGACATGCTTGCTATGGAAATGAGGAGAAGAAAAAAATTACACAAGATTACTATGGGAAATTGTATTTTCAAGAGAATATTCAAGAAGAAAAAGTTAAGCAATATTTGCAGAAAGCGAATTTACCACAGATACCTAAAGATACTGAAACAATGCTAGAAGGGGATATAACAATGATGGAACTAACAGAAGCCTTAACAAAACAGAATATTGGAAAAGCACCAGGTCCAGATGGCTTACCAACGGAATTTTACAAGACTTTCCAGGAAATATTGAATCTTCGCCTATTAGAAGTTAAGAATGAAGTTATGTTAAAGAAAAGAATACCCAAAACATGGACAGAAGCATATGTTACACTTATACCGAAGGAGGATACAGACCTGCAGCAAGTTAAAAATTACAGACCTATATCCCTATTAAATTCAGGCTATAAAATTTTTGCTTCAATTTTGGCAGAAAGACTAACAAGATATTTAAATAACTTTATCCATATTGATCAAAATGGATTCCTGCCAAAGAGACAAATCAAAGACAATGTGAGAATTATTTTGGATACTCTGGAATACTATGAGGCATATCCTGAGAAGCAAATGGATTTGATGTTTTTAGATGCACAAAAAGCCTTTGACAATGTGAGTTGGCAATTTATGTTATTGCAATTGGAACAAATGGGCTTTGGTAAAAAATTCATTCAAGCCATTGAAATGATATACTATGAACAAACTGCAAAGGTTATGGTAAATGGAGAACTAACAGAATCTATAGATATAAGAAAAGGGACAAGGCAAAGTTGTCCACTGTCGCCCCTGCTGTTCGTGTTAACATTGGAAGTGTTGAATAGGAATATTAGAGAAGACAAAGAAATAAAAGGAATGAAAATCAAAAAGGAAGAGTATAAATTGCAAGCCTTTGCAGATGACCTGGTATTTATATTAGAAGAGCCATTGGAAACAGCACCTAAACTAATAGAAAAAATAGAATAATATGGAAAAGTAGCAGGTTTGAAAATAAAGATAAAACAAAGATATTAACAAAGAATATGTTAGTAAGACGAAAGAAAGAGTTGGAAGAAGTTTTAGAAATACAGGTCACAAACAAGGTTAAGTATTTAGGGATATACATCACACCAAGATGTAGCACACTGAAGGAGGATAATTATCTTAAACTCAAACAGCAGATTGCGACAGATTTGACAAAATGGGGAAACTTACAATTATCATTGATTGGGAGAATATCTACAATTAAGATGAATGTATTGCCTAGAATTTTATATTTATTCCAGACAATTCCAATCTGACTAGGGAAAGAGTTTTTTGAAGACTTAAATAGAATTGTGCTGAAATATATTTGGCAGGGCAAAAATGCAAGAATAAAATTAAAATTGTTACAAGATGCAAGAATAAGAGGAGGGTTTGCCTTGCCTAACTGGGAGTTGTATTACCAGGCGACAAATTTGATGTGGGTAAAGGAATGGATAACATTAAGGAACAATAGACTATTGTCCTTAGAAGAGCATGACCTGCTGTTGGGATGACATGCCTTCCTTTGGTATAAGGGAACTAAAACACAGGGGTATTTTAGAAGACATTATATTCGAGAGGCATTGTTTTTGAATTGGGAGAAGATAAAAAGACAATATTATTTAAAAATTCCATTATGAATATCTACCATTGAAGCTTTTTCTTATCCAATAATATATAAAAAGGAAGAAACAGTTAGATATGGTGAGATATTGAATGAAAAGGGTGAACTTAAATCTATGCAAGCATTGGAAGAACAAGGTGTAAAAATGAACTGGTTTTCATATTTGCAAATACAATCTAGATTTGATATAGTTGTTAAAACAGAAGGTACTTATGATAAGCTGACTGATTTAGATAAAATTTTCATGGGTACTGATGAAAAGGTAATTTAAAAACTTTATGGACACTTAACACAGAGATCTTTTTATTGGGAATTATACTGGAAATATACAACAAAGAGTTGAAATATTTGATTGTAAATGTATTAACAGTGGCTAGGATTGTATTTGCTAAGAATTGGAAAAACGATAAAATACCTATGCAGGAGGAAGTTATTAAGAAAATTATGGATTGTGCTGAAATGAGTAAATTTACATTTGAAATTAGAGAACAAGAAGATAAACAATTTTATATGATATGGGATTTGTTTTATCAATGGTTGGATAAAAAGACATGGTAATGTAATAGACTAGATATCTCTGTAATAGAAATTTAACAGATTGATATAAAATATAATATAGACATATATAACCAATGGTTGAAAGTATAACATAAATTTTAAGATAAAATTTGGAATATCTCATATAAAATGAAGGAATAGTTTAGTCATGGATGATTAATAACTGATAAATATATAAGCATATGTTAGTTTGACAATGTGAAAATTGATATAAACTGTGAGTAAATGATTATAAAAGTATAGCACAAAAGATTTGTAACCAACTGACACACTGTATGTATATAAAATGGAAGATGGTTTTATGTTTTTATGTTTTGTATGTGAATGTTTGTTTTTTAAAAAAATAAAAACTCTTTATAAAAAAATAAAAAAACAAAAGCAGGGTTTAAAATAAGATGCTCAGTCAAGTTAAGCTTTCTTTTACCAATATCTGAGATATCACCCTTGCCCATTTATCCACTCAACTGACTTAAAATCTGGGTAGCTGCAGCAGTTATATTTGTCAGGAAACTGGGAGCAATGAATTTGTCTACTTCCTAGTTGATTGCCCGTTTGGACATTGACCAAAATTTCAAGCAAGGTAACTTGCGATCTATTTTTATTTCTCGATTTCTGAAGTTGGATCATTCTAACAGAAACGCCTCAGAACAAACTTTTCACTCCTGAAGCCATTCATACCAGAGCCATTTGGTAGGCAAAGGCTCCACATGTGTGTAAACTTACAAGCATGCATACTCATGTGCAGTTGAATCCACACAGTCAGTCAATAGGTGAACAGTAGCAGCTATGCACTCACTTTACATGAGCTCTATGTATAAGGTAGCACATAGCAGCATTGATAAATCACAATGAACATAACCACTTCATCCTTAAAAGGATCACATTTCTCCTGCATATCACAACTCATCATTTGATTGTGATCTCAAATGAGGTTATCTCATTTAAGAGGGATAGAGTTTATTGTGGAAACCAGCCAAACCTGTAAGCTCAGGTAAAGAGATGCTTTGTAACCCACTAATATTTTTCCTCCTATTCAGTTGCAGTAGGATATAAATGCAATAAATGAATAAAATTATAATCCTGCCTTAAAGCAGACAGGGACTAATCAAGAACCTTAATGCATAGAAGTAAATTAAGTTCATCTCATCTCCCTGCTCAGTCTAGACCTGAGCAATAAATGCGAGGTTGTACTCAAAACATTGCAGTCAGTTGTCTCAGAACAATCAATACACCAGTTTTTTCCCATATTACATAAGGGTGATTTCCATATCAAAACTGGACCAGAAACTCCATAGAAATGTATCTAGAAAATAAAGATTTGTTTCAGGCATCATACTCTTGCATCTTCTCTGAAGTCCCATATCTACTATTCTTCCTTTTAATAATTTCATCTCATCTTCTGCTTTCACAGCTGGTGAATACATATTAATCTTACCTTTCAGTCTGTTCTTTCTTTTGCATCATGAAATGATAGCTGTAGCCCAAGACAGGATAGCTGGAAGTAAAGTTAGGAAATAATAAATCTTTATATAATCTTGCGTCTTCCCCATTAAAGTGATAAAACTGGTTTGTTGTTTGTTTCTCCTAGGTTACAGAGGAGCAAAGGGACCAGGGTGTGTCTTTAAGCTGCTGGTTGCCACACACATTCAGATTTATGGGGCCTTTTTTCCTAGCTGTCAAACACATGCCTTAATTAAAGATGAATAAATATTCACTGTTAACTTTAAAATAGTTATAAAACTTTAAAATAGTTATAATGCAGCCTTGCTATAGATAATAGCTTATATTAGTTTTTTTAGGGGTCAGCCAATAAAATTTACAGCTCCAGATTTTAATAAAATGTTTGCAGGCTAGATGAACTGATCTTTTAAAGAAAAAATTAGAACTTTCTAATATTATTTTCATCAAAGATAATTAAGTGGTATATGCTAATTTTCTGTCCTTGCCCAGAGAAATGGTTGAGCAGGAAATTTAGTGTGAAGACTTTCTATGTTCTAATGACATAGATCTTGAAAGCAAAACAACTGCATTGATCAACAACCCATTTACCAAGATCTGACTTCAACTTTGTATGTTCAGCTTTATTCTGCCTTCTACAGTGCAACATTTTGCCCCAAAAGATTAACGTATTGGAAGAAAAAAAAACCCAAACATGTATAGTGAGACCAATAAGAATGTAACACTTTTGTCATCTTTTGGTGGATCCTAACAGATATTATCCCAGTGTACAGTTTGGATTTTTCTTTCATGGATCAACAAAGTTATGTTTTTATTTTGTATATTGAAAGATGCAGATGTATACTCAAAAGTTCTGCAAGGGCAGCATCTGTGCCAAATATTCATGACTGACCAACTTCAGGGCTTTGATGTTTGATCTACAATGATGCTGTGCCGTCCTACAGCTTACAAGTATTGATGAATTCTGGGAACTGAAGTCCTCCAGACTTAAAGTTGCCAAGGTTGGAGACCCCATCTAATTACTAACTGAAAATTAAATGCTCTAAGTCCCTAATTAAATCAGCATAAATGGATTATTCTTGTAAACAATACACAACCCTGAAAGCCTTACGCATTCCAATGTTTATGTTGCTTATTATTTATTTGTATTGGATCACATAGACCGCATGTCGCTGTAGGGCATCGGTAATAAAGACTTGACCGGAGCCGACGCTGGGCAGGACCTGTCGATCGCAGTAGGCGTGGTCAAGCTGTCCCTACCCCCGCCGCGCCTAAGAAGTCTCACGTGTAGCCTTTCATTCATTTATGTGCACGGGTAAACAACCATCAATGTAAACTCGCACGTGGCTATCCCACGCATACAGATAGATACGCGGTCACTCATTCAGGAACACGTTAAAGGAGAGGACGTATGGAGAGAGAGCGGCCAGCCCCTTTCTTACGCCGGCAAAAACCGGAAGAATCTTGGCTTACGCCACCCGTTCCTCTCCGGTTTTGAGACTCCGGCCTAAGATTTCCTAAGGGTCCGGATCAGAAGCTGTAGCGTGAGAAACCGCCGCGAACCCTCCTCAGCCAGGCCCGGGCGGGTTGCCAGCCCGGTTTCCAAGGATCACATGAGCAGCTCTTATCTGTCTAATTGGTTCCTTCGTGGGCCGACGCCTCCGGCGGATCGCAGCCTTGTCGCCGCTGAGGAGTTACGGCCGCCGAGTAAAGCGGGGTCGACGCGCGATGGCCGAGACCTCCGGGAATCCGCCGCGCATTCTCTGCCTCTTTGACGTGGATGGGACCCTCACCCCGCCTCGGCAGGTAAGACGATCGGGAACCCTCGCCTTCATCCCGCCCACTTTCGCGATCGTCCTCCGCTCGTCCTTGAACACCTTTGCCGAATGAATGGGGACCGGGGGGGATCCCGGCAGCCTAGGCAGGCGGGCGGGCGGGACCCTGAAGCGTACCGCAGAGCAGTGGCGCTACCTGAACCCGAGCCTAAAGCCGGGAGCGCCAGGCGAGCCCAGCGGGGGGAAAAGCGACGCTTCTCTTGCCTCGTTCCCGCCCTTTGAAGCTCTGGTTGTGAGAGACGTGATCTGGAAGTTCAGTTGTCCTCATAGGTGGGGCGAGGGGAGGAGGGGAAGCTGCAGATTGCCCGGGGTGGGCTTTTTAAAATATTTCCATTCGGGGCCGATTATGTAAAAAATGTGAAGAGGACAAGCGTGGGGGAGATTAAATCCAGAATGTTTTGCAGTACTACAGCAAAAGCCCCCAATTGAGCCCCCAATTGAGCCTAGGGAGCACTTACCACAGGATTGGCTTAGATACAACTAACAGCGCTGATGTCTTCCAAAATTGAAGTGCCCCTATCACTCCAGTGTCATCAGAAACAATGTAACCTAGGAGATAATAGCAGTCCTCAACTTACCATTGCAATTGGGCCCAACGTTGCTAAGCAAGACAGTTAAGTGAGTTTTGCCCCACTTTACAACCTTTCTTGCTACACTTAAGTGAATCACTGCAGTTGTTAAAGTAGTAACCAGTTGTTTAGTGAATCTGTCTTCCTCATTGACTTTGCTTATCAGAAGGTCCCAAAAGGTGATCACATGACCTCAGAACACTGCAATAGTCATAAATAGGAACCAGTTGCCAAGCATCCAAATTTTGATCAAGTGACCATGGGGATGCTGCAACAGTTGTGGGAAAACAGTCATCAGTCATTTTTTTCTGTGCCATTGTAATTTCATAGTCACTAAAGAAAAAGTTGTAAGTTGAGGACTACCTGTAGTGAGTGCAAGTGCAACACATTTGGAGGTACTATAATGGGCTGACCCTAATACTTAGGTACATTCATTCTAAGTATTGCATGGAGATTTATACCCATTACTTGACAATCCAAAACTATCGGGTCATCGTTTCACAGTATTTCCTTATCTAAACAGAAAAACCAAATAACAAAACATGCAGGCAAAATATTAGTGGGAGTGGAAGCTACTTGCAATTTCCTGTCAGTCTCCCCATTGAGTTTCCTGTGGGAAGCTTGCAGTGAGCATTGGAACTCTTCCTTCCTTCTTCCTCTTTCCCTATTCCTTACTTCCTTCCCCTTTCCTTCTTCTCACCCTTCCTTTATTCCCTCCTTTTCTCCTCTTGTATTCTTTCCTTTCTCTCTGTCCCTCCCTCCCTCCCTGGCAGATAAGTGGGTGGGGGAGGGAACAAGGAGTGCAGTGCAAGTGCAGAAAGATTTATGGGAAGCTGCCAGGGAATGTTGAAAATGAAGACCAGGAGACCATCACTGACCATGGCAGCACTGAAGCAGCAATAGCCAAACAACTCTGAAGCAGACACAACCTCCCCAAATTTCATTTATTTGGGAATCATAGGCCCATTCATTCAATAAATGAGCCCATTTCAGGTACCTTAGTTGAAAATATTTTGCCCTGTGATGCACTGTTTTGCCCAGTTAAAAGTTGCAGACATGAGAGTTTTTGTAATATATAAATGGCTCCATTCTAGATTTGTATTCCATTAATTGGTAGCTGGACTGTTGAGTTCCATATAAATATGCATTACATGAAAACTTAATTCTCTTTCTCTGTTTTGAAGCTACTGCAAATACCATTCCTCCAGTGACTTTTTTTCTTCAAATATATTATAATTAGAACTTTAATCCATTCACCTGTATGGCAGAGTTAGCAATACCTGTAACCAATTTTAGTATGATAATTGAAAGTTGGAAGGGACTATCGAGCTTATTCAGTGTGTGATTCTTCTTTCATCCATTTCTTTGCTGGATTGATATCCTGATTAAAATACCAAGAAGGTCATTTTGTTGCATTCGGTCTAAATGTAATTTTCCAATTAGGTCAAATCATGAAAAACAAACCACTTGGGCAAATAAAATAATATCTTGCCCTTTATCAAGATGATCAGCACATCACTACACCAACCATCATTTAGAAAGAAAATAATACTCACCACTAAACTTATTATTCCTTAATCCCTCTAAAGTCCAAAAAGCCAAAATAATTGCCCTGAAGCAAAAACAAACCATGACAGAATAGTAAATGAGACCTAGCTAAGACAGCAGTGTCTGTTGTTGTTTATAAATGAAAGACCAAAGTAGTTTTCACTGGTTAAGAATGAGGTAGAAGAGATATGAGCAGAAGGAAAAATTGTCCATACATTTCCAACTTCCCTTCCCTGAACTGTCCAAAGCTCTTACATTTTATTGCTCTCCCACCATTTCTAGATAAGGATTTTCAAGCAATATGGTTTGGGTTGGGTTTTTTCCTAGTGATTACAATTCATCTTGTGATTTTAAACATCAGTTGCCCTGGTTTATGAATGCTTATTCCGTCATGATGGATTGATTCAATTTTAATATACACAGAATCGATGTGCATGTGCCTGTTGCATAATATCAGCATGCTGCTATCTATAGCTTTTCTATAAGAATCTCTTTTTCTCTGTTTCCTTTAGAAAATTGAGCCTGAAATAGCAGAATTTCTTCAAGAGCTGAGTAAAAGAGTGATGATTGGGGTGGTTGGAGGCTCAGACTACTCCAAAATAGCAGAACAGCTTGGAGAAGGGGATGAAGGTAAGTAAGGTGTCTTTCTTTTGTCTCACTTAATTTTTATATTACAGAATTTTTATTATTGTTTGGACATTGTTGAATGGCTGCATATTAGTGTCAAATCAGGTTAGTGAACCATAATTCAAACAAAATGGAAACTTGTGGTGAATTCTATAGCAAGGCTGCTCTAAGTATCCTGGACAAGTTATTACTTTTAATGTAAAGATTATTTAAGAGTTTCAGCCAAAAGACTGGCCATTCCTTCCTATGCAAATGCTTTAAAGTCATAGAAGGAAAATCAAGTTTTAAGGCTATCGGGCCCAGGAGCAGCCTTGTAAGAGGTATTCCTATACTCTTTCCTTGAACTTATGTGGCAAGCTCTAAATTTAAATGTACAGTTCTGCATACATAACCAGGAAACTCAGGTGAAAAAAATCAAGGATAGAAACACTCCAGAATGCAGGTAACGTAGGAAACAACAAAAATTTGCAATGTAAATTTTTACAGACTAAAGTAACTTTAAGAACAGAGAAAGAAATCATGAGTTTTATTTTTGTAACAAGCAATCAATCCCTCACCTGTAGCCTGCAACATTCTAAGTGAGGTTGAAAAATATTAATATTCAACTCTGGAAGGAAAAAAGGGTTCCAAGGCACAGTTATAAAAAAAATAATAGATTGTATAGAGATGGACAGGCTAACAATGAAAATAAAAGACAGAGAAGATTCAATTTATTATAGGGCCTGGGATGCCTGGGATGAGTGGTTTAGAAATAAAAAGAAAAAAAAAGGCAATTAGGAAAAGAATGAGGGAATATGTAAACATGTAAATATACCATGGAGAAGATTGATATGTAAGGATAAAAGATATTGATTTATAGCAAGAGTAAGATGTAATGGTAAAGGAATAAGTAAATACATATACTGAAAAATGTGAGGAGATGCAAAAGATATCTTGATGTTGATAACAATGTATAAAGTTTTATTTTATGTTTTTAAAATTTGAAAACTTAAAATCTATTTTAAAAAAGAAAAATATTAATATTCCATGCTTACATAAATTTGCATGAAAAGGACATATGTTTTCCAGCGCAAGATTCCTGATACACCATTAAGTTAGTGGAATTTCACTGTATGCTTTCAGTTTAAGCTAGATCCAATGCAATTTAAAAAAATGGAACAGTTATTACATATCCCTGTGTTCCTGCGTATTAGTCATTATGTTTTGTCAGTAACAAAAACAGTGCAATACCAGATTCTGAATCCTTCCTTCCAAGGAAAGGTGAGAACTCCAGGTTTAAAGGGATATACTGCATTTTAACACTCCTAAAATTATTAATGAGCATCACTATTTACACAGCTTTTTTAGAGAAGCAGCGCAAATAGAATTCAACTAATTCATCCATCTTGGCCTCTAGCCATCTGAATGATGAAAAGAGTTGCATTAATATTTGACTGATTTCTTTCCCACTGATTTTTTTTTTCTCAATTTCTCTACTCTTCCAACAACCATTTCCAACAGTCATAAACAAGTTTGATTACGTCTTTGCAGAAAATGGCACTGTGCAATACAAGAATGGGCAACTAGTCTCAAAGCAGGTAGGGCTAGCCTCTTTGTGTTTCTCCATTGACCGTTACAAATATTTTCCTGCCATTTCTTTTCACATGAAATCACTCACAGGGAGAAGGCTATATTCCAGTGATGGCTAACCTTTTCAGCTTGGTGTGTCGAAAATCGGGAAAAAGTGTAGCCTTCCTCGGGTCGTGTGTCACTTCAAGAAATATCAATAATTTGGTTTATGACGGACTGGGCTGGGGTGATCACACAGGGCTGTGAAACTCGTCTCCCTGGTCTCAGGGCTGCAGGTGCAGGATGTGGGGATTGGAAGGCCACCTTACAGGGCTGTGAACCTCATGGATCTCCTTTCGTCCTGTAGCGTTCCTGAGGTAATGAAACTGACAAACCTCAGTTTATGGCGGTTAAAACTGGTTCTCTGCTGCAAAGATCTTGCGGCAGCGGTGACACCACGCCTCCACGCAACAAGCAGGGAGCAGGGATTGGAGCAGAGCACAGGCAGCCTCTAAATGTGCAGGTTTTCCCCACACCAACAGGCATGTCAGTCAAAGTGCCTCGGCATGTCACGAGTGATACGCATGTCATAGGTTAGCCATCACTGCTATATTCAATACCCTTTCAACTCATCTGGCTTCATCTAGGAATCTGAAATAAAGAATAATCTTATTTAAAAAAAGAGAATGGATATTTTTGTTGCCTAACTATTGTTTGCACCAACCCTCACTGGTGCTTATAGTGACTTAGTTTGCCAGGAATTGAAACTCAGTGAACTCTGGAGGACCACTGGTTGCATACCCTTTTAATAAACCTCCAAAAGGAAAGCAAAATGCCTGAAAAACATTGCTTCATAATGTAATATTCCAGATATATGGTTGAACATTATAAGTTATTTTCTTTTCAACACATTAAAAATATATTCAATAAGACAGCATTTTCTGATCCACCATCTGCTAAATGTGTTGTAACTCTTAGAAATGGCTGGGATTGCTGAAAATTATGGCCCTAATTGGATTTTGAGGAAACCTAGTCAAAGGAGGCTGTTTTAAGATCATTATTTTCCCTTCGGTCCTCTTCATCCAGATATGACAATCTAGGACTGTCGTTGATTTTAGTACTGCTGCAGAAGGTAAACTTGTTTCTTGTGTCTTACATCATAAAATAAAATTCATTGAGCAACATTTTAAGATTTCACCTACCTTGATTTCTACTCCTTTTGGCAAAGGCCTCCTTTGTTTCTAATTAACATACGATGTAGTGAAACCATCTGCTGTCTTCTGCTATCCATATCAAGGATTTTTATCAATTGTATCCTTTGTTGAATAGGCTATCCAGAACCATCTTGGAGAGGAACTTTTGCAAGAACTGATCAACTTCTGCCTTAATTACATGGCACTTCTAAAGTTGCCCAAGAAACGGTAATGTACTTTCCTTATATTGATATATGAGGATTCTATTTTACCATATATTGTGTGGAATTTGGATCACAGGTAAAGAAAGAAATACCCAGCTTTCTTTTCCCAGACAAGGAACAATTTTG
The DNA here is from genome assembly GCF_049901735.1 of Notechis scutatus. Classification (NCBI taxonomy): domain Eukaryota; kingdom Metazoa; phylum Chordata; class Lepidosauria; order Squamata; family Elapidae; genus Notechis; species Notechis scutatus. The sequence continues at coordinate 51,136,643 of NC_142014.1, forward strand.
TCCAAGAATAAAGTTTTCCCCATATTATTTAACCATTTTGTTGGAATTTGTAACCAATTAGAGGTTATATTGAGAAGAAAGTCCTTAATCTTCCACCCTAATATATATATAAAGCCCTCAAACTTGAAATTTGACACGTATGTTCCTCTTGGCTTCTAGGTGCTCACTAAGAAAGGATTTTTCAAGATGACCATCAGCGCATTATAATTTTGTATATTATTATTATTATTAACATGCTCTGATGCTGATGAGTTCTACTCCCTCTCCCCACCTGAAAAGAAAGCTGTTCCAAATGCAAAACACAAGCAGAGGAGGGGAGTTTCAGTTTCACAGCAGCAACCAGTTTTAGTACAGAACAGTTGAGCTAAGCCACGCCCAGGCTTCTTCCTGTCTCCTTGCTCACATAGCAAATACTGTTTCAGTTTCCAAACAGTCCTCAACTCTCACACACACTGACAGGACACTAGCCAAATGAATACTGATGCATGCTTGTAGGCAGAGGCAGAATTTCCCCTCCTTATTTTCCTCCCCAAAAACTTGCCCAATCACAGTTTCGTAGCAAAGCACGCATACCCTGCTAGTTTGAAAATAGTCACACAGTTTTCTCAAAATTAAGCCATTTCAGCTAATTGTTTTGGGTGTATTTGTCATATTCAGCCTTCTATAGGAGGCTGTTGAGATACAAGAAGGCATTATCTTAAAAGTAGGTGTTGAGATATTTCAGTTTGCCTTGATAGGCAACTGCTTTTTAAGCATGGGAATAGGAACAGAAGAACCTTCAACCTGCCTGGATCCTAAACAAAAACAAAAAAACAGCTGAAAGTCTTTTTTTTTAAGGAAATTTTGTACTTTGTTTGAGATTGGGGATTGGGATTAAGAGTAAATTTGAAGTAATGGGAAGATGAATGAGAATAGAAATAAGGTGTAGTTGCCCTTCCAAAAATGTCCTGCTCCTATTCCTATACTTAATTTGTATTTTAAAAATTCAATATCATGAAATAAAATCACTCAATTAAAAAGTATCACTGAAATGGAACTATTTTAACACTGAATTGTAGCAACCCAAATTGAAATAATAGGAATCTTCAAATAGGGTCTTGTAGAGGCTACATGTCCAATTAAGATAGACATTGCATACCTTTGCTTCAATCCCAGGGCATTTTGAGCCTCTGTAACAGTACCTTATATTCTTCCCACCTTATATTCTTCTTTCTTCTCCAAATATACAAAGGGGAACATTCATAGAATTTCGCAATGGAATGTTGAACATCTCTCCCATTGGTCGAAGCTGCAGCTTGGAAGAACGAATAGAATTTTCTGAACTGGACAAGGTAAATACGAGCATTAGACTGCCCAATGCATTATCAGTGGGGATGTTTTAATTATGATATATAATTGCTTTAGGATTCCAGTGATATTTTAGGTCAGGGTGTATGTAAATCTTTTATTTAGTTTTTATGAACAGGACGTACTATGCGTGGAATCTGTAATTATACAAGAAAATTAACATAACAGTTTGCTGGTGGATCTCTTTCCGCTGCTTTTTGTGGAGAAAAAAATGGAATCTGATAAATAAAAATAACTGAAGTGTCTCTTTTCATGCTTCTGGTTGCCTCCATTATAGAAAGAAAAGATACGAGAGAAGTTTGTAGCAGCTCTGCAGAGGGAGTTTGCAGGGAAGGGACTGCGATTTTCCCGAGGTGAGTATGAGAAATTTCTTACAGTCATTTTGGATGCTTTTTAGTGCATTTTATTTTGAGTGGAATTTGGCACATAAAAACCAAATTCTATTTAAAGCAGACATGTGGTGAATATAAAGTGATGTGTGAGTGAAAGGAAGTTAAGTATAATTTTAGTTTGTATCAACTGAAGTTTCCAAATCACAGGAAATAATCCTTATACTTTGTTCAGACTCCATTCCTGTATTGCTTTGGCACCACATTTTAAAAACACTTTGGAGAAAGGCAATGGAGATGTCGAAGGCCAGTGGAGATTATTGATAAATGGAGATGACGGAAATTGAGCCTTATGAAGAGATTGAAGTTAGCAGGACATATATAGCCTTGAGCAGGGAAGACTGAGAGGAAATATGACAGCATTCTTCAAAAAGGTGAAAGAATATCCCAAAAAATGCCAAGACATTCTTGGAATGAAGGAAGAGTTATTACTCAGGTAGATTTCTCATATAAATGCAGCTTTGCCCAGCTTGAACTTCTATATATCATTTTTTTCATTTGACCAAATTTCTTCCTGTGGTTCTAGCAGGACACGGTGTTCCTTATGGCGATGGTGGCAGCTCCTGGCATTTCTGCTGCCAACATGCCAGACAGGAAAAACTATTGGGCTACCAATGTGGCATGATGATATTCAAAGCACTCGTGAAGGTGGTCCCTGTAGTGTTAGGGTTAAACTGAATTACATGAAGCATCTGCTAGGTCCCATCTATGTTAATTAGCTTCAGGCCACTCGGAGTTACCATGTGGCTAATAAATTTTACAAATAAATGATAAACATGGGGTTTATGATAAACGTGTTTCTTGTAGTCCAGTTACACCAGAGCATGATAAAAGAATCCTTTCCCCCATTAGCCATATTGTCAAGCATATTTTCACATATTTTTCTGAAATGTATTTGAACTCTGCACATCATCTGCACTCGAGGGCCCACCACTAATGCCAATTAATCTCATTGCTATGGAAATATCAACTCTAACATTAATGTTTCTGGGAATCAGGCTGACACAGCAGCGCAGATCCATGTGTCATGTTAAAAAAAATATTTGCACAAGACAGTGTTTTATGTCAGAGATAGCAAAGGAAAGATTTTACTCTCCCAAAAAAATCTCATCTCATTTTCACTAAATTTTCTCTAAATCTTAACAGGTGGTATGATTAGTTTTGACGTTTTTCCAGAGGGCTGGGACAAACGTTATTGCCTCAACATCCTTGAGGATGAGAAATTTGATGTCATACATTTCTTTGGAAATGAGACTACCCCTGTAAGTATATGATAAGAAACCATCTTTTTGACAAGAGCCCAATATGTGTACGATTGAGGAGAATGCTTCCCATGTAAGAATAAGCTCTTATCAGAGCCCAGTTATCACTATGGCTCCTTTGTGATCTTCAAAGTGTAATTTCAATTTGAAAATATCAGTAGGCATATTTAAGAGCCTCAGACATTGACAATTTACAAATTGAGGAGTTCTTACAAATGCTTCTCTGATCAGAATTTCCAGTGAGCAAAGCCTTGTTTGTACAACAAAGCCAGCTTGTATCAAGAGCTTGCAAGTCATGCAGACCCACAGCCCAAGATATGTTCTGGCAGTTCAGTCGTTCTTTTCCATGGACTGTTTTAGCCACACATGAAAGAGGGAATATTTTGAGACTAACCTGCTTTTTTTGAGATGAGATTAGAATCACTGTAAAAAGGATTCTTCAGTAGGTTTTTATTTCTTTTTTGTTAGCTCTTCCATGGGCTTGCATGAAATGGAGACAGAAGAGCTGTCCATTAGGAGACAGCAAACCTTTCCTGGCTCTTACTAGGCTTTGAGGAAGCCAGCCATGTACAGGTAGCAGGTTTCCCAAAAGCCTAACAGGAGCTAAGAGAAGTTTGTAGTCTCCTAATGGCCAGCTGATTGGGCAGAAACTTCTGAAAGCAGTTGTCATTTCTGCAAGGAATTGGCGTGCTGAAAATAGCTCTTCCAGGATGCTTAGGGAGCAAGCCCAAGCACTTCAGGAGCCCAGTGGGGCAGCATGGGGGGGGGGTAGAGAGATGGCAAGGTGTTGCAGTTTACCTGTGGTCGATCTGAAACCAAATGACATGGGGATGCTGCAGATGTCATAACTTAAGAACAGGGTCGTATGTAGCTTTTGGGGGGAAGGTGTCTATCATAACTTCAAACAGATGTTATGTGACCAGTCATATAGTGCATTTTTTTAAAATCACTAACTTTGAGATATGAGTAAGGCCCTTTTTCCATCTATGAAAATTAAGACTTCCTTGTTGCAAATTTTATTCTTGCTTAAATCAGTTCTCAAGCCCCTTTGTATCCTTTCTCAATTAATGGATTTTTAGATGAACTGTAATTTCCCAGGGAACTGATACGTCCAGATTGGCATGGGCTAATTTAAGTGGAGCCAGATACCCTGTCTTGGTGGAGGCAGGATTGGATGCATGGTTTTTCCGTAATTGCTATCATAGCATTTCCAGCCTCATGAACTTAAAAATCATAAAGCAGAAGAAATAATATTCTTTATGCCCTTAGGGTGGGAATGATTATGAAATCTATGATGATCCTCGGACAGTAGGACATAGTATCCACTCTCCCCAGGACACAGTTCGGCGATGTCGAGAAATATTTTTTCCAGAAACAGTGAATAAATCTTGACTCACAGATCTGCTGCTGCTATTCTTCTTGTTCACTTCATAAAAGCACCTTTTGAATTATAATCAAGGCTTGCACTTTGGAAATGGAGGTGAAGTGTGAAAAGGGAAAGAGAGTTAAAGTGCCATCAACAGTTGGTAGTAGTAAGAATCTACAGATCACTGCCTGCCATATTTCATCCTTCCAGCTCCTAAAACGTTCCATTTTAAAGGGAGCTGTGTCGTTTTCCTAAAACCGTGTGAGAGAAGGAAAGAAATAGAAAGCTGGTAATCTCTTCATATATTCACCCAAATCAATTTCTGAGATTAAAATAATAGTATTAATAGGTTAAAGGCAAAACAGCCTGATCTTTCAAACTATTTTCATATTTTTGAACCCTTAAGATGGCCTGCTATTTTTTAAAATTGGAACCAGGTCCTTTTTTTAAGCTAATAATGAATAGGGAAAACATCCCTAATCCATTACTAGCCATGCAGAATGTGGAGGGAATAGGAAATAAACTTTGAAACACAGATCCGACTGAAAGTGATTAGTCATAGACATCACCATTCTACTCAGCTTTCACTATCCATTAGAATATTCTTCTGTGGCTCCTGATCTAATATGTGAAACCGTCTGTTTAAAATATGACTTTGGTGCTCAGGTTTATTTTATCATAGATAATATATTTTTGGTCCAATAAAAGTAGAGTTTGTGTATTGAGGTCAACACATCTTTGTAGCCTTGCATATTGCAACTGCACTTTCCCACAACTAGGGAAGCAGCCCTTGCTTTAGCTTCAGTTGTTACTGTTTACTTGCACTTTCTTCCCATTGCCCAATCAGTCTGACTTTTCAAGCAGGATTGTACTTTATCACCTTAATTATCCAACCTAACTATATAAATGCTGGCAATAGCATTTATATCTACTAATCAGATTAATGGAATAAAAATGGGAGGCAAACATATCTTAAATCTATTTACAGATTACTTTGACTCTCTCAAATGCTTTTTATTCAGCTAGATAAGGAGTGAAATAAATTTGCAGAAATGTCAGGACTACCAATTTTCATGTATGTATGTGTATGTATGTATGTATATGTTCTGTCAGTCCAGTAATGCATTATAATTAAAAATATTAATATCTTTACAAATAATTGTGTACCAACTTGAAAGAAATTAAATGAAAAAATGAAAAACTGAGCTTCAAAATATTTCAGTATTTTACGATGAATTGCAATGGTTAAGATGAAAATTCTTGCACAGCTTACCTTTTTATTTCAGTTCCTCCTAGTGGTAACTCCTAAATAGGCTTTAAGACATAGGCACACAAAAAAACCAATAGAAAGCTTCTATTTCAATTTACAAAAACTAAGAGTAAGTAAAGTTACTTATAGAGATCTCAAAAACAGGGAGATTCGGTCATGCCCGATTTGTCAACACATTATCAAGCATTGCAACTAAGGCATATGATTCCATTTATTCTGGGAGACTCATATAAACAATGAAATCATTTTGAAACTACTTTAGAACCAAATAAGTTTATAAATCAATGCCTTTTTATCCAAAATATTTTTCTAGAATAAAACAGATTGAAAATATTTTTTACTAAAACAATCATCTCAAATTTCTTTTGGGTGATAGAAATATTAGAGATGTAGCAACATGACCCAATACCCATTTTGAAAATTTATCATTTAAAATGGCCAAAAACTATTTCAAAAATGTATTGGCTGTGATTGCAATCAGAAATAGAAGGTCCATTATATATTTTAAAGGAAGCTTGGGATACTGATCTTAGTAATCCTATACAGAGACAAAAATACAATGGAAGATAATTGGATTGTTGTACAATCCCAGTGTCATTTCCCATGAGATAGGTGACATGTAAATTTGATTGATTGGCTGAAAAATGAAACAAAACATAATATTGTTGGCCCTTTACTCCTGATTCATACTGGATATAATAAAATTATTCCAAATTTTGGAGAAGGTGTTAAAAAGTCATTTTCTTCATTTGCTGTGATCATGCAATGAAGTTATGAAATGGATGCCCTCAGCTATAGTACTTTCATATAACCATGGCACTAATTCAGAGACTTGAAAGCAGGCATTTCAGCACATGCTTCTTTCTTCATAAATAGTGCTATAATGCAATTAGAGGCATCTAAAGAAATAAAAAGATGAGAAGCTGGTATTATTAATGAAATGAAATTAACGCATTCTTTTCTGAGATGCTGAGGCTTTTGCTTTAAAATAAATATTACCAGCTCTTCTTAGGTTAGTTTCCATTCCTTTTTCATGAGGGTTATGAAATACTTAATACAGGGACCTATTTATTACTGTGAAAGCCACAAAGTGGTCTATTTCTCAGATGGATCAAAAAACAGACTCCCACTTTATTAAGCAGGAATGTTTATTTTGATGCCATGTATGTTAAAGAAACCCAACTATTTTGATGTAGCTACAGATTTGTGGGGCTTTGTTGACAGGCAGCTTTTATATCATTATAAAGTATGACATTAATAAAATTGAGTTAAAAATGAGACCCTACTATTGTCAAGTGTCTGTTTTGTAGTTCATATTTGTAACTTAATATAAAATTAAAAGTGAAAACATACCACAGTAGGAAATCAATAAGCAATATGACTTCACATTGGTTCATTAAAATTTAAGCTAAAAATACTGTCTTTGGAACTGAATGGTTTGTAATATGTTAAAGTATATATGATTTATTATCCTCAGCTTAGAAATGATAGATACTACCCGATAAAAATCATAAGTTTCATAAAAGTCGCTGGTAAAATCCATTAACAGGAGCAGTTACAAACTTAAAAGTAGCAGGGAGTAAGAGAAAGTGCCTCATTTAAACCTAGGAAAGCTACTATTAATACTGGGCTAGATGGTTCAGTGATCTGACTTCACCGTAAAGTAATCTGAATTCATTGCTAAGTAAAACTGCAACATTCCAGAAGTTGTTCAATGCCAATTCATTACTTTTAAACAGCACAGCCAAAAGCATACAGTGAAAAGAGCTGCAGTCTACCAATGACTAGAGTGCAAAAACTGCTCATCTTAAATGGACGGCCTGCATTATGCTGCTAATCAAATAATAGTTTCCAGCAGATTAGTATACTTCATCTCGGCATCACAAATTCTCAGAACAGCTACCCCATTCCCTTTACTCAATATCCTTAGACATTGTCATTTCAAAAGACCATTGTGAAATGGAAAAAAAATCAGAACAGGGAAGACTCTTGGAAAGTCACTTTAATGATTTATTGCCAGTGTTACAAAGATCAACATGGGATTAAAGAGGCAAGAACCACACAAAAAGTTGTTAGAACACAGACACATTATAGATAACAAGGTTATTTCAGAAATAATTAAAAGCTTTCTCAGAGAGAAGTCACAGTTTTGTGGCACTCCCACTGGTATTGCACCATCAAGGAGGGAGATAGGAAGTTGCTGGTGTTACATGTGTGCAGGAAGTTCCTCTGACTGTCTCATACAGCAAAAGGAAAGTGGCTGCCTTCAGATCCTCACTTCATTGGACTTAAAAGCAGCTGCTGCATCTTATGGAAAAGTCCAGAAAAAATCTCCCTTTATTATCTACATACAGATAAATGATAATTTCAAAATCACTATATTGTCTCCTGCATGTATGGAGTTTTCTTTCAAAATAGACCATTAGGAATGTTTTATTTGGATTTTTAATTGAAGGAGGTGGAATATTCGTATCATTTGTTACTGACATAATGAGGACATTTCAGGAACAGGAACAATAATGTCCCGCAGAATGATCTTAACCAACCTTTTTATAGCTTTGCTTGGAAAGAACTCATTTCTTATCTCTTATATCAGTTATAATAAATCCATACAGAAACTTCTTGGAATAGGTTAATTAGCAGCATATTGGGAACAGAGGGGGAATGTTAGGGTACCATTTTAAGTTGCCTATATGAAGAAACAAACTCAGGAAGAACTAGGCTAGAACTTTTCTTAAAGTTGCACTCCATTTCTACCATATCGGGTTTATAGGAGAATATTTTTAAAACTCAGCTGTAGCAATAGCACTTAGACTTATATACCACTTCAGTGCTTTACATCCCTAAGCGATTTACAGAGTCAGCATATTACTCCCAACTATCTGCACCCGCATTTTACCTACCTCGGATGGATGGAAGGCTGAGTCAAACTTGAGTCTGGCAAGGTTTGAACTGCCAAATTGCAGACAGCCAACAGTCAGCAGAAGTAGCCTGCAGTACTGCACTCTAACCACCGCAGCACAGACTTTCTGTAGTGTAACATCCATTCAAGAAAGAATTGTATGAAAGCCTTCTCTACCTTGGCACCCTCCAAGTGTATTGAAATGGCAGTTCCCAGAATTTCCTCAAAATATGGCTTTCCAGGAGTTGTAGCCCTAGCAAATCAGAAGGGAACTAAGTTGGGAAAGGTTGCATTATACCAATGTTCTTCAAACTTGGCAACTTTAACATGTGGACTTCAGGTCCCAGAATTCCCCAGACTGGCTATGGAAATTTGGGGTGTGAACTACATATTAGAGTTGCCAAGTTTGAAAAACATTGGCACCCTTACAGCTAATTCTGGTATAATTTGGAAGTCCCCAAGTCCTTATAGCTATGAGGGCTTTTCCTTTAATCTTTTGGGTTGAAATATAGAGTGGAATGCAACGCCCTCTGGCTACCTTACATGAAATTTGCCATAAATTTAGGTTGGCAGTATACTGTAGAATTAAACTGTCTAAGTGGGGTGTCCCCCTTGAAAACTAAATATGAACATTAGGCTGTTTTCTATTTCTATGTCTATTTCTACAGAGCAACAGCCTATCCTGAACCCTCCGTCTCACCCTACACCTAAGTGCAAGTTTGTAAAAGATCGAAGGGGCTAAACTCCCACAAATAGGAACAGTAAAATTATATTGGACATTCACACACACACACACACACACACACAATCTCATTAAGGACACTGGAAATACATCCCAAATACAAAAAGCATATATTTTATAGACACCAGATTTATTCCAGCATACTGCAGTACCATTATGCTATAGGCTCTACTTTCAGACTTCCTCATCTCATTCAAGAGAGCTTCACTAAATGCTCATCTCTCACATTCTTACTTACTTCATTTACTTAAACATACCCACTAAGTGTAATTCCTAGAAGAATAGTGCTTGCTTCCATGCATTAATTTAAAAACTTACTATCCATGTATATCTTTTCTCTCCAAGATCATGCAACTTCAGTGTGGCATTGCCCATATGCTTTCAACTCTGCAGACCGTACAGTTTATACTGCCTGACAATTCCATGCAAGTTCTGAGAATGTACTGTACATGGTATCCTGGGAAATTCTTCTTAATGCATCTAAATCAATATTGTGCTTTTAAACAAGACCCTGTATATCCTGGGGAATTAAGATGTTGGGGGAAAGACTGGATAGAATTGGAACAACTGAAGGACAATACTACTAGTTACCATTTATTTAATATTACCCATTAATCTTACTTCTGCTGAACATTTCTTTATCTCTTCTACACATAATCCTCATTCTCCAGTCACATAGAGGATAATCATTAAAATGTTGAAGTTTGAAGAACAGAAGGGAGAATGGAAGAATTAGCCTAAACATCCATTCTGAGGAAATTTGTTGTGAAAAATATTCAGAAGTGCAATTACATGCAGATAATACTGAAACCTACATCTGCGAAAGTGTAATAAACAAAGATGCTATTTTTCAAGCAGATCTTCATAGCTAGAAACTATCATTCATAATATAAGAGGATCAAACAGATGCTTCCTGGTGATTTTATTTCAGATTTTTCTAACATAATAGACCAAATGAGTTGGAACTGTACTTTCCAGTAATATCTGGAGACACTATGTTAAGAAGACCATTCTAATCCCTTTAATGTTAATAATAATATAATCTAACAATGAAAGCTTCATCTGCAGGGGTTTTATTATTATGTATTACTTTTAGTAGACACAAATGTAATCATGGGCAATACTTAACACTTTATATGAAAATTACAATGTCAGCAAAACAACACATTTCAGTAGAGGCTGAATTCTAGAATACACTTGGACACATACTTTTAATTGCAATTAATGGAAGATCATATATTACCATTCCTGTATTATATTTTGCTGCCCTTTTAAAAAACAGATGCAACTTAGTTTACAATTAAGAGAATAAAATAAGAAAAGTTATTTGTTATAATCTGAACATATATCACAACAGTCTGGAAGCAAGATACTGCTACAGTTCAGGCTACCTGGGACGGACCACTGTGGTGCACATGGAAAAAATTAAACTCAATTTGAGATTAATACATTTAGAAAAGTTCTTCAGCTACCTCTAGCAAAGAATTATTTGCCTGCAGAAGATCCTGATTTTGGTAATATCTTTTACAAGACCAAAAAAATCCCTCCACCCATTTTAGACATATCTGAACAAAATTTCACAGTGAGTTATTAATTTGTCTTTAGAAATGCTCCTTCCTTAGTGTTATATTCCGTTGGATTACTGCGTAATTATTTCAGACCCTGTGCATGAAGTGTTTTTGAAAGTAGACTTGAAGCTATAGCAATCATTACATACACAATAGTGGTAACCAAGCCATTGATCTCAAACTCAGCCAAAGATAAATAGAAATTTAGAGAAGTGTGATCCATATGCAGAAGCAAACGCATAGGTTCTTTCTTTGCATATGATTATACAAGAAATACACACAACACCCCAAAACAAAACAAAACAAACTTGAAGCATTCCTGTAGGTGATTTAGAAAACTGAAAGAATGACAGCTTCACCATGTTTGGACCATATAGAACTGTGCCCTAAAAAATTCTATTTCACTGAATGCCTGTTCTGGCTGAGAAGGGTGCATAATAACAATGCAACAACCTCTGCTGAAGATGGAAGGGAATTTTTTGTTAAAAGGATAGGATAATAGATAATTTCATTACTAATTTGTTTAGAACAGGACCAGATAAACATCATTCTGGCCAACATATACTACTCTGATAGTAGATTTCTTTCACCCTATTGGATATTCATAACTTAAGTGTAAATCTATCCAGCAACACTTTTCAACTTCTTGCTTGCCCTTCTATAACAAAAAAGCACATTTACAAACTAAGATTAGATCTTAGAAAAGACAAGATAAAGTTGCAAATATGTCACACAGCAAACAAAAATTGCCAGCCTGGCTCTTTCATTGCTCCAGTAGTTCCACCACCCACCATATTATTCAACTCTACTTCCTGCAGGCTCAATAAGTAGTTTATGAGCCAATTATTTGGCCTGACCATGTTTCATGCTTTGTATGTGGTGCTAAATGAGTGAGCACCACCTCCACAGCCTGGAACTTCTGATTCTTTGGTGGGATGGGACAGATTTTATATGTGACCACATCTCCTTCTACCGGGACATATTCCCCCTCAATGCTGAAAAAGAAAAAGAAGGAACATTTCAGAGCCCCGAATAAAAGTCTGGTGGAAAGAAATTGATGTAATTAAAACTTATCAGACAAGGCATAGCAAATTTTAAAACAATTGCATTCCCTTTAGGAAGCTTCAGTGTATCAGAATTTAAATAAGCAATTTGCTAAAAACCTAACATATAGAACAATCAAAGAAAACTGTATAAAATTAAACATCATAACAGGATGTGAATTACATTCCTCCAAACATGATGCATTTTGTAGCACTCTAATTTAGGAAGAGTTCTGCCATCATAGCAGAATTAAAATGTTAGGGTTTGGAATATTAGCCCACATTTATTTGTAATAATATTTTCTACTGCATTTATTATGAACCACCTTTTAGCCAGCCAAATATGACAACAGAAATTGTTAATTCAACTTCCTCTACCTACAAAATGTACAGCAAGATTTCTTCCTGTCCTGTGGAAATCCCTAATCATATACACTGATTTCTGAATATACTAACTGATATGAGTGTAATTCAATTTCGTTGTTAAATAATTCACTGTATTAACAACAACAAAAATTTCTTGATGGTATCATAGATTCTTAAAAATGAAAGAACAATGTATAACAGTTAGTAAACACAGGACAATACTTAAGTTGACCTTTGCCACTGAATTTATCTCCTTTCAGTAGAATGAGAGATTTGTGTTCTTAGGATTTGGGATATGAACCAACCAGGGATCTGCTCTTAGTATCACCTTGTCTTGATAGAATACATAGATTTCCCTGTTTCAGAAAAGGACCTAGTTCCCCAACCCACCTCACTGAAGCTGAGACCACCAGAAAGGCTGTCTTCCAGAAGATGAGGTTAATGGGATTTTATGAGTTCAAAGAGAGCAATTACTAGAGTTCAAAGAACTGATAAAAGAAAATGGTGAATGATCAGTGAGAGAGAAATCTTGCAGCTTTGCAGAAGCAGCACGTGTTAAGAATGACCACATAGTAATGTTCCTCATCAACATCAGTTGCCTATGTACTGTATTAGCTGCTAAGTCCTTTTTTTCAAGACCTCTTATAAGAATCTCAGTAGTTCTTAACCTGTTCCAGATGCCATTAGACGCATTTGTATTATTGTTGATGGGCATATCAAATAAAATGATAGCTCTATAAGCCAAAATGTTTTCCACTGTGGTGGCTAGAAAATTAGAAGGTAGGAGATATTTCCATTTATTTTTCAAGCATGAAGTTGCAGCCTTCTGATTCCAGGTAATCAGTGGGGCTGGAAGAGATGATGTCTGGGCATTTTAGGAGTTGGCATAAACAGTCTTCTAGGACATAATGTGCTTCACTGTCATGAATGGGCCAATTGATGGGTTAGGGTCCCCATCTTGCTGACATATCACAAGAAACCTCTGCTTCTTTCTAAGAGAAAGCACTGATAATTCAGCCTCTTAGCTATTCTTTATATGTACTTGGCTGATATAGAAAAAAGAATGTCTAAACTACATATACTATACTATAATAAGAATGTCTATACACTTTTTTCTAAAGTGTATTTTCATCTTGATCTGGTTTACCTAAGTTTTGGTCCAAATATTGTTTGTCCACACCATTAGGTGCCATTCATTCACCTGCTGTGAAAGTGCCTTCAGAATCAATCATACTTTTCCTCACGTTGATTGATAAGAAATACTGATGGGACCTTTTGTAATGGGACTATGATCTTTGCACTGACTTTTTTTTTAATTTGGGGAGTCTATCCCATTAGACAGGCATTAGATCACCTGCTCTCCAACTGTCCTTCTTTACCAATGCAATGATTGAGCTACCTTCCAAATTCTCAAAACAAGGAGGACAAATTGACTACTCTGCATACCCCAAATATGTACACGTGTTAGTAAACCTTTATCCTGCCACAACTGACTCAACAGAAAGTTTCTGGAGAACAGTATTTCCTTATTGTATTGGAGTATGTAAAGAAGCAGGAAGTATCCATATGTGAAAAAACACATAATGCATAAGAATATAATAATGTCAATAATGGAAGTTGGGATGGAGAGAGAAAATAGGGATCCTGACTTATCACTAGGGCTCGCTGCCTTAGAAGAGTGAGGAAAATTCTCAGGGACGACTCACATCCCGGTCAGCACTTCTTCACTCTCCTACCATCGGGTAGGAGATATAGAAGCATAGCCAGCCGCACCAACAGACTGAAGAACAGTTTCTACCCATGGGCTGTCAGACTTCTGAACAGAAAATAACTTCATGTCAACATAGTATGATAGACTTTCGGGGCCAGCACATTGTGCAACAAGATCACATAGTATAATAAGATTGGGACTGGGTTAGGGACTTCTGTCCTCACTGTGAGTTGTGTTGGGGGGGGCGCATGAAGGGAGGCTCAGCCAATCTCATTGTACACATGTTGTACTCTGACAATAAAAGTAATAAATAAATACATAAGCCACTAAAGACATCAATGTTCCTTCCCCACAGAACTCACTCAGAAACATGTACAAATATATCTTCTGTGCCATTCTCTGGGGTGATGAAACCATGGCCCTGGGAACGTGAAAACTGCTTACATACACCTTTGTAGATGGGACCAGCAGAAGCACGAGCCGTCCTAGGAAAAAAAGAGTGGGGGGAATGAAAATCAAGCTGAGCTATTATGGTATTCAGAATAACAGAGTTGGAAGGGACCTTGGAGGTCTTCTAGTCCAACCACCTGCTCAAGTAATTTCAGACAAATGGTTGTCCAATCTCTTCTTAAAAACTTCCATTCTTGCTTAGGAAGTATTACCTGCATTAACAATATGCAATCCTGCTTTTTCATGAGAAGGATGTTAAAAGTGAGAAAAATATAAACAAAGAGTAATTATGCTATAATAGGCAACACTAAAAACATATTTGATATATCTCTCGTAAGCCCAGCCAACATATTACCCTAGATTTTTTTTAACTACTTCTGATATTGAGTATATATACAAGGATACATACCATGGTGCTCTCCAGGTTTTGTGTAATTTAAGCTATTTAATTAATATTAATATTTAATTAATGGTTAATTAATTTAATCTTTCACCATCGGCCATGTTAGCTATGGCTCATGGAGATATACCTAGAATTCAATATCTGGAGATTCACAGGTGTACATGTTTCTAATCTCAGGCTGTTTATACTATTTCAACAATGCATTCTATAAATTAGATTCTTCAGGATTCACTATTGTCATTCAGTCATTTTGTATTTTTCATGAGCTAATGGACATCATTTTGCCAATGGCTCCCCCCAAAAGGGCCATTGGCAATCAGGCCCTTCTATCCCTTTCTAGGTGGGCCAGCATGGGCTAACATGGCCCAGGCACACCAATATACATGGAAGGAGTTATTGCCATTTAAAAATAATGGCCATTAAGATAAAAATCAAGAAACAACCCAATAATATAAAACATTAAACTTGTGGTGGACAATGTTGTTCAACTAAAAATTCCCCCAAAGACTGTCCTTTTTGGCCAAATGATCCCTCACCGATCCTGCTGCCTCAAAAACATGCCCTCTGTGGGCCAGATAGAGACCTAAGGAGCCTCCCTCTTGTGGCAGCCAGGATCCAGTCTCTAGGCCCAGATATAGTTGTCCTCTCTTCCTTGGGCTGGCAATCTTGCTCTCTTTTCAAAGAAGTGCAGCCTCTGTACCTTGTAACAGCTTTGTTCTTTTCACTCCCTCTCAATCCTTTTTTCCTCAGCTCCTTCATTTTGTCCTTCTCTCCTGCTGTTTCCCAGCCATCCCCTTCAGGGCTCCTTCTTGTCCCAATTCCAGGGGAGAAGCTCCAACCAGTTAGCCACCCAGGAAATGCTGCCAATGGAGCAGGCTACATCAGGATCTGTTGCCAGCTACTACTTTGAATTATTTTAATGTTTGTATCTTCAATATGAATATTTAGCCAACCTGACTTCTGATAGCTTTTATCCAATGATTGATGCTTTCACATTATGTGTTCAAAATATAGGCTTTCAGATTCATTATTAATATTGCAAGTGAGTAATTCAGTTTTTACTTCTACTATTGAATAATGTGTTCCTCTTGCAGACCAAAGTATTCTCAAACATTTTTTTCAAGCACCACAATTCAAAGCATCCAATTTTCTTCATTTCTGTTTTGTTTTTGTTTTTAGTTATATAAAATAAACAGCTTTGGGTGAGAACCAGATTTTGAATACCACAAGCCATAACATAGATAAGAGACTTTATAATTTAAATTGGACAATAGAGAGGACTAAAGTCCAGGAAAAAAGGGGAAAAAAAAAAAACAACTTGTCTTTAGGACTAGGACTTACAAAATGACACAAAAATACCATAACAACTGAAATATTAAAAGATATCTTCAAAAAAATGGGGGCAGAAATTAGTAGCCACAATATCAATGTCTTTTATGGATAGACTAATGAAGGACTGACAGATATGAAGCAAATTTTGCTTGATGAAAAAATAATGAAATCAGAAAGACTGGGTTTTTAAAAAGTGTGGATTATAAAACAGACCAAGCATTCAACCTGGAAATAACAATTTACAGGAGAAGGTGTGGGTTCCAACACAGAGAACAGGCAAGAGTTGAGAACATTTTACTGGATTCACAAAAGAAGCTGGTTAATGTTTTGAAACTCAAAGCGGAAATATAAAAGACAATTAAAGCAATGACCTGGATAAGGAATTTCCTTCTCACAATTTTTTAAATCTTATTTCTAATTTTTAAAATACAAAATAAAAGAAAAAAACAACCATCAAACTAACAACTATCAAACATTAACAATAAAAATAAAAATTGTGCACAAAAGAATAACAAATCACGAACAGTGACATTAAATATAAAATGTTAACCCTGATTGAATGCTGAAAAATACATTGAAAATATCCGATACATTCTCTCCCCCTTACATGACAGGTCCACAAGTAATTATAATTTTCCCATCTATATTTAATACTATGTTACAATACTCAAAAATATGTCCCTGATGTGGAAAATTGTGTATCTATCAATCAAATCGACCCACCATTTGTTTGTTATATAAAAAACAGCAGTCAACAGGTAACCTCAAAAGTAAAACTAATCTTCAAAGCCCTCGGTTGAAAGTCCTAGATAAGGACTTTCCATTGGATTTACAAAAAATATCTGCTAAAGTAGCAGTCCCCAACCTTTCTGGCTTTGTGGACCAGCGTTGCCAGCAGCGGGAGTGGAGAGGGGATGGTTCCATGCAAGCGGGAGGCAAGCATGCATGCATATGTGCACACAGCTCCATTTGTCCAAGGCAGGTTCCCCAGCCCACCTGGACTCACACAAATAGAGTGGCCTTCCACTTGCACGGCCTGTGAAAAAAACCTCAAAGAAGCCTCTGCAAAGGGGAAAAAGAAAGTGAATTAAGGATTGAGATCGTGAGAAGTAAAAGAAAGGAATATAACAGTTTGTGTGATCAATATTAAAATATGTTTTTGTAAAGCTCTAGTAACTCTTTACAGACATTTTGCTAATATCAGCACTGAAAAGTTAATGATTTATACTTTTGCATAGAGAAGGGATGGGCTGGGGAAAAAGTTGTAAGCTTACAGGGGATAGTGAGTTATCAAATTTGTTTTATTTGTGATGAAGACTGGGAGTCACTTCTTTGCATATATTTTTTTCTTTTGATTCTATTTCTTTCTTCTTTTTGTTCCAGTTTTATTTTCCTTTCCTTACACTTTATTTTTTCTCTTTGTATTTTTTTCTCTTTATATTTGCTTTTACTATTGTACTGAAATTAAAATTAAAAAGTTTCCTTAATTGATCTAATTCAGTATGTTGGCTAACCTGAAGCATTCAGTTTCCAGTATTATGTTGATATTGTCTTGATTGGGAATATCCATTTGATTTTCTTGGAAGAACATTGAAATGGGTTACCATTTCCTTTTCTAATGGAATGGAATAGTCTGATTTCTCATGTACAACCTGCTCCCATATGTGAACTTCCAGGATTAAATACATTGAAATGGCAATTGTATTACATAAAATCATGGATTAAACAGGGTTATGATCTGATCCAAAAAGGCTCATGATGATTTTAATGAAATATGAGTAAAATTTGATATTCTCATTGTGTGGGGAACTGAATAATCAAAGTTATCAAAAAAGCAGCATTGCAAGGTTCAATTCTTTCTCTAGGATCATAATGTGTAGAGAACCAGGGAGAAAGAGACCAGAACTACATGCACCTGGAACAGGGATAGAGATACAATTATGGCTGCAATTCCTCACTTCTTCCAGCCTCAGCTAATAGGCTCCATGTCATCAAAGCAAAAATCCATAATTTTGGTCAATTTTGGATACTTACGCGGAGTAAGTCCTTGTTCTTTTTGTGGGAAGAGGGCTGGGTAAGTCCCGAAGAAGGTGAGTACCCCTCTCACAAATCCGGCTTCCCTCTCTGTTGAATGGGAAAATAGGCCACACAGGTGACTTTGGAGAGTGGAGAGGTGGCACTGTAGATTGAGGTGTCTGGTCAGATGACATGGTGGGAGGATTTGTCTCCTGGAATGAGAGATTTGCTGTCAGTGGAAAATTAAATTAGCAGAAGGATTTTTTTTAGTTCATAGTAATTTTGATAAGAAGCTGCAACAACATTAATGTAATTCCTGAGATAATTCAGTTCATAATAACTCTGTTGATTCACTATCATTAATAATTACTGTATTAATAGTACAAAGGAAAAATCTCTCTAAAAATAGTAAGGGATGAGCCAAGCTGTGAGAACACTAGGGAGCTATACAATGTATGTGTGCAAAAATGTTTCCTGTTTAATGTTGGCTAAGAAGGAATTCCAGACCCAAAACATCTGAGAAACGACAGGTTGGGGAAGACTGTTGCAAAATGCACCTAAACTTCCCTTCTCTGTCTTTCCCCATCTCATTGTCAGGGAATAACAATACTACAATATTAAATAATAGGTACCTTAGGTGCAATTCTAAAACATCTACGATCTACAGTATCACTTGAACATCACTGGCATTGACAAAACCACCATTAATCAGCTGCACAAGACAGCTTTACTTGGAAATGCTTACATCCTGTAATAATACTTTAATGCCATCAAACAACATGTCTGGCCTAGATCTTGGGAAAGACTCAGTTGGTGGACTAAAATGCCAAATCCAATCTAAATACCTGGCTGACTGTACAGACAGCCATAATTTATTAAACTTGCATGCACCTTGACTCTCAATAACTTAGCATACCTCCACCCTAACCTGATGGCTCTTATATCTTAAGCACTCTCCTTCCCAATTAGGCATATCTTTACTTTGCATTCTAAGGTACAGCCGCACTTAAAAGCAATTAGTTCTTTTTAATTATTTTTACTTTCATATCTGGCAACCATCTTCATCCTCACCATTCACAGATTAGATGTCTGTTTGGAAATTAGACAAGTGCATCATGCAAAGCCATTATATGGTTTGTTTTGTTTTGGCTGCTTGTTATATGAACTCAACCATATTTGCATATGATTTAGTCACAGTGTAATGTGTAAAAGTAGCGAGTGGGAACTTATTCAATAATCTTCATTAAAGAAATCACAAAGTACCCTAAAAGACAAACTCAGACATAGAGGAATAAATGTTTTACAAGATTCTCCAAAAATTGAGGGAATAGTAATTCAGTCATCTTCTAGCTTTTTAGTGATAGCAAACATCTGGTTTTGCAACTACTAAAAGATTTATGCATTACATGGCAAACAATATATGTCAATGTCAAATTCTCGGTGAGTTATTTCTTATGAAATGTAAGGGAGAGGAATGCCACTCATTCTTTGATCCAGGGCAGACTAAATATATCAGCCTAAGGCAGTCTGGTGTTGCGCACTTCTTGAAAGTCCTTAGCCTTATACACTGCAAAGCCTTCCCATATTAAACATTCAAAGCCTACACCTGGGGCAGAAGCAAGCCCTAGAAAATACTGGCTCAATTCCAAAACAGACTTAACAATTTCCATGGAAATACAGCATAAACTCCAAAATTTTGGATTATTTGAATACTGCTTACAGTCTTAAATCTTAAAGTAGAAGATTTTATCTCACAGGTAAATAAACAATTGTCTATTGCCCTATTAAGACTGTATTTTCCTTGGTGATTTATGTGGTTAAAACAAGGCTTCCCAGATAAGTGAGGATACAGGTCCTGCCATTTCAACTTGTTCTTCTTTTGCCAGACAAAGGAGAGGGAATCATGGCAGACAGCTAGGCTTATGCTACTCTTTTGTGAATCTATGCCATTCTACTTTTCAGAAATGCTTTAATCACAAAGACTGAAGTGCAAAACTAGGAGAATCTCGGACAAACCAGAGTTTAAAGTAAGCCTCTCCAAAGCTACTATGGGAAACAAAACCCTTAACAGAGTAGGGAAAAAGAGCCACAGAATTACAATAACACTAAGCCATAAACTATACTATGCAAATAATAATTAATGGACTCACACAATACATTAAGGCAGTGTTTCTCAACCTTAATGACTTTATGATATGTAAGCTTCAGCTCCCAGAATTCCACATATCTTAAATTTGGCAAAGTTGGGAAACATTAAAACTCTAAAGTAAAAAAAACCAAAGAGTTCATTACAGTAGGAAAAAAACAGGTCTTTAAGCAGCAGACCAAGAGACTTTTCTGCCGGAAGTGCTGTTCTTTGGACAAGAAAAATGGCTGCATCTTCCCTCCTTTTTGCTTTACAATGCTCTGTACTCTGTACCTTGCTCTCTTCAAGGGGAAATAGCCAAGCAATTACTCCTATTCTCTCTCTAAGATATAGAGATATTGATCTCTCTTCACCCATTACATTAAATATAATGCATAATATACCAACTAACTTTTTGGTTTGAAACAGTGGTGGGATTCAAAACTTTTTACTACCGGTTCGGTGGGTGTGGCTTGGTGGGCATGGCAGGGGAAGGACACTGTAAAATCTCCAGTCAGAGGTGGTATTTGCCGGTTCTCTGAACTACTCAAAATTTCCGCTACCGGTTCTCCAGAACTGGTCAAAACCTGCTGAATATCACCTCTGGATTGAAACATTTTGCTGCTAAATGTACTTGCATTCCCTCAGCGCATAAAATCAGTAATAGATGCAAAGAATCAAACTCCGGCAGGACGTGTTAATTAATTTTATGAATTTATTACCAAAACTAGGTCCAGTATGAAATAACTAAGGGAGCAAAGGATGAGGACATATTAAAATTAGATATTAAGAACAGTAATGTTTATTTATCTTCCAGGTATCCTTAATGAGGTGAGGAGTTATACTCTAATACTCTTGAGGATGCCACATTAGAGAAACCTGCCCTAAACTGGTACACTAAACTGCTGGTTGGGAATAGATTTTACATGCAATTCAAGCAGTCACAATGTAAAAATGACCATGTAGCATAAAGATATCCTCATCAGCATTTCTTTGCGTGCTTTTATGAAGAGATATAATCACATACTTCTTCCTTCAAATACCTTGGAATATTATGGCATCCCCCCCCCCCCCAATATTCCTACGTATGTTCTGTAAGAGGTTGCAGACTTTACAGCTAGAAACAACTCTTATAGCTTACTTCCAAAAGGTATCTAACCACCATTAATTGGGGCAGAAAATTGGGTGAACAATTTCTCCAGGGGAAGAAGAAATTCCCCAACAATTTTTGAACAGCCTACTTAACTGGTGACTTCTCATTACTGAAAAAACTCATGGACAAATTCTGTTGTGATATTTTCAGTTAGAATGTTATCAAATGTGGGCAGATAATCATTTTCTCTTTTGCACTACATTCAGACATACTCCTTGACCATTTTGCAGCTAACTCAGGGCAAAAACGCAACTATCTGCCCAAAGCATTTCTCCAAAATTCTTTCTTCTTTGAAATAATTTCTAAAGTTAACTCCATTTCATGTAATGAATTAGAATTAGAAAAAACATTGCAGATTACTCTGATAAGGATATTCTGGTTTTTTTTTCTCTGTGACAGCCTGCTAGGTATGATATAAAGACAAGAGTCAAAAGAAGATGAAAATAATGGCTTATCTAGTGCTCTTTGGTACCATTTACATCAGCATGTGATCTACCAGTGTTAGTTTTTCCTTGAAAGAACAAGGCTTTAAACAAAATCATTTTTTGCTCTGCTCTGTGGGCAGTTATTTACTTACAGATGCTTTTAGGAGCTCTTCACTAAATTAGAGGGAAACCATGTCAGGTTTCACACACTGAGCTAACCATGATTCAAGTATATAATAACATCTAGTTTCTGTAGTGCTAATTTGTTAAGTATTAAAGAAATAAATGTCTATATTACTTCATAAGCCAAATATATTGAGATTTACAATAAGAATGTAGTAAAACAATATTTAAAATAATTTTAAAACATATTCATTAAAAGGGGAAGAACACTTTTCCAGCATTCATACCTGAAAGAACTGGGTGAAGAACAACAGGAACTTAAATTATATAATTATACTTTAATTATAATTATTGTCTGATTTACCCAAAATGTTAAACCCAACTACATTATATGATCCCAGGTCAATGCTAGAAGCAGCATTTTATCTCCTCTTACAGAAAGCAGCCCTGGGTCTGCTTATTACCATTTTAAAAGAATGAAAAGGTACTGCTAGGGAGAGACTACATAAGTATATGAATATTAATTCTATTCCAGTTAGAACAGTGGTCGTGCATTGCCATCTGAATTTATATTTTAGACTAAAAATGTGACAACAGTAGTAAGATAGGGATGTCAATGCCAATAGTCAGATATTGTATCTGAATGGATATCCATTCTATTTGTAGGAGAAGACTTTTAATTATACATAATTAATCCATCAGGAAGTTGTTTGGTTGCAGAACAGCACATTACTTGCCCTTCAACAGTTCATAGCTTTAGAAAGGATCAAAACTATTTTGTTGATCTCTGAAAATCAAGCTAGGTGATTGAGATGATACAATAGAAAATTCTGAAAAATATCTAATGGAACATAGGAATGCAAGAGCTTTCCTTTATATAGTGTTTATTATTTGATTCGTATTCATTCTGTTTACAATTTGTTTACAAATTCTTAAACTTTTTTAGTAAAATAAATTTTAATATCTTTTTTCTATATACAAAAGTTGGGAACCATCTCTGACTTGATTTTGTAACTGCTAGCCACATATAACTTGGAAATTTAAAATGAGGTCATTATTGTGATTGCCTGCAAGCAGCAGCTATCTACCAGTTACAGTCTTCTACCTCTGAATAAACCTGTTCTGGTTTTAGTCACTAGGATCAATAATATTTTTCATACATGTTAAAAAACTACTGATAGGATATGTCTATCATTGCATAACACTAAAATTAATTCCCAATACTGCTTGTTGGACTTTGCTTAACTCTTTACTGGAAGTAAAAACCTACATTTTACTATACAGTGTAGCTGTGTGCTGTGTGTGTGTTATTCAACATCACTGTCACTACGTCTCCCGGTGTGCACTCATTCTCCTAACGGGAAATTACCTCAACAAATGGCATTAAAAATGACTTACAACCAGTCCTGGTGTTTACAAAGTTTGCCGCATCCCCATTGTCACATGATTGAAATTTGGGGACTTGGCAACTGGCAAGTATTTACAACAGTTGCAACATCCCAGGGTCATGTGATTGCCATTTGTAACCTTCCCTGCAGGCTTCCAACAAGCAAAGTCAATGGGTGAAGCCAGATTCACTTAAAATTGCATGATTTAACAACTGCAGTGGGTCATGTAATCTGTGGTCTTAGAAGATGATGCAGAAAATAATATCACAGCCTGAGAAAGCACCAACAATGAAACAGATCTCTAATTCATTACTCATCATACATTCAAAGAAACATCAACTAAGCCTCAAGGTTTTCATTAACAAAGTTATGAAAGTCTTTATGAATATTTGCAATTTACTTTGCCTGTTGAAGGCAAGACAGAAGTATCCAATTCTACACATTATTTGTGCATCAGGATCTAAATGTTGTAATTTAATTTTTTCATTATCCAAGAACCAGAAAGGAGGAGCATGTTGGAGATATGTAATATCATCAGAAGTAGGTGGCTTTTTTTTTTTTGCTTTTTGCTTTTTTTTTTAATAGGGTCTATTTATTTAATAACAAACATCTATTCTTTGTTGGAGGATGTCTGAGTGTCTTATGCAAATCAAGCTTTAACAATCTTGGCCATGTACATGCAATATACACATACAGTTGTGTGCAAAATGCTTTAAATTGAATTATTTTGAATCTGAAACATATTTTTCTAAGAATAAACTACTCCACTTCAAGTGTCAGTCCTGTCAAGAAAGTGTTGCAAGCTCAAAACCTCTGAAGTTTGAAAAATTTCTCAAATTCTAAAATCAAATTATTTCATAGGTGTTTCATATTCAAAACAGAGTTGGGAAGACTCAACTCTGCACATCTCTATGACAATATTTGTGTTCTATAATGAAAAAAGTTCACTTCAGACACAGATTGTCCACTGCTTCATAGTAAATACATGTTAGTTGCTAGCACCCAAATTCTGATCATGTGACAATGGGGATGCTGCTATGATTATAAGTGTGATGACCAATAAGTCAATCTTTTCAATGCCATTGTAAATCACTTTAAATGGTTAAGAGTTGAGGACCACCTGTACTTAGATTGTTCAGACTTATTTTGAGCTATATATCAGTACCAAAGAAATATGGATTTTATGCCAAACAGAATGAGAGCCTTGAATTCACAATTTGTAGAATACAATCAGTAAATGGAGTTTAGACCAGAATTCAATTTGCTGTGCTTGCCTTATTCACATTCCAATTTAAAACCAAAGTTAGATTATGGTCCATCAACTTTTCATTCTAATTTCTTGGTGTCAAACTATATCAGGATGAATTGTTTGGATAGGCAGTACTAGTTTATTTAAATATTGTCATA
The DNA here is from genome assembly GCF_049901735.1 of Notechis scutatus. Lineage (NCBI taxonomy): Eukaryota > Metazoa > Chordata > Lepidosauria > Squamata > Elapidae > Notechis > Notechis scutatus. Next base: position 51,161,431 of record NC_142014.1, read on the forward strand.
CCAAGGGGAAATTGCCATAAAAATCACTGTTTAAATATATATATTGGTTCTTCCAATGCAGAAAGCATGTAGATATTATACTAAATGGAAGCTTTCACCTAGAGGCAAAAAATAATAACACTTAATTGGATTTCCAAGAGGTAATTAGTTTCCACTGCCTGGCCCTTTTATTAGATACTTAGTTTTTAAGCAAATTATTACATATACATAGTTCAAAAAAGAGAAACACTGGTAGTTTTATGAAGAGATTTTTTTTTTAATTCATGCAATGCTAGCAAGCAAATTTGTTCTCTTACACATACATGTAGTGCCTTCCCCCACTTAATCTTAAAGTGCCAGGAAAGAATTAGAAAACAGATTTTTGGCCCCAACTATATCTAGCTATATAATGTGGCCTTAACAAAAACAAAATACCCCTCTTCAAACAGATCAACATTTTTAACTATAGTCAGAGTAAGTGCAATAAGACTGAGATATAAATCCAATCCAAGATAATGTTCCAGCATTATCAGCTAAAATTACCTTTGGTCCACAGAAGTATGATGCATAATCAATGTTAAATCTTTAAAATGGCATTTATTTTTACTGCAAAAGTTACCTTTTTCGTAGCCTATTTTAGATGCAGATATACACAGGCACACAAGTATGTGGCTGTGTATAATTTATTAATGCCACAAAACAGCCTCTTCAAATCTAGTCCCACAGCTATGTTAGATTTCTCCTCTTAATCTCTAGCCAGTTCTAAAATCTTGCCATAATGCATGATTATAAATCTTAAAGGAAAAAACAGCCATAAACATGTGATTAAATGTCACAGATTATAGCCCCTCTCTTATGCTTCCTTCTTTAAATATTCAAAACTGTATAAATGCCACTGAACAGTTATAGATTTAATTATTCATTTCCTAATATGGTAGAGGGTCAATGCAAGGGAAAATACAAATCACTTTCACTTCCATGTTATAAATTTGTAGCAGGACTCAGCACTCCTTCAAAAAAGGGAACTTCTATACAAAAGGCATCACTGAAAGTAAACAATTTTTAAAACCCACCCAACAATAACTGGGTTTCCTCCAAGGGCTACCACTCCCCTACACAGAACAATCAGTCGCACCTTCATGGAGGAGCATAGTTAAACAGGCACATTTGCAACCACTATTTAATCTAAGGAGAGATGAATGCCATCTTTATGATCTGAATACAGCAACCTCCTCACAGTGCTAGGAAACCAGGCATTAGGAGGCAAGTGAGGGGAGAAGCGACGAAGCCCAAAAGGGGTGTGGGGAACTGAATTATTTCACAAATCCTACAGGCAGCCTTTATGTTTTTTTCTAAGGCAAACACACAAACCTCCAATTACGGTTTTCGAATCACTTCCTCAGCGTCCGTCCCCCCCAACCGCGCGCGCCGCCCTCAAATCCTGGCCCCTTACTCCCCTGACAAATTGTATACCCCGTCAGGGGCTGTAGTTGATTACTACCTATTGGGGAAAACCCCTCTTGGCGCTTTTATTCTGGAGTCAAAGGCTCCTTTTCCTTCGGAATAAGAGGCAAGAAAGGCGCCCCAGCTGATCCTAGCTTCAAAGAAACAGCGACAAACAGCAGGCTGTTCAAAGGCATAATATACGTGCCCAAGCGCGCGCCCAGACGAATCGGGTGGGGTGGAGGGAGTTCAACGCAATTCTTCACGCACATCCGAAGTCTCGCTCGGCTGTTATCCATCAGGCGGAATTGTTCGTCCCAGCGCAATGCTAATAAGTATGAATCCCTCGCATTCAGCTCCAGCACGTCTTGAGAGTCTTCTCTCTCAACGTGGCGCCTTTCCCCTCTTATTCAGCTCCCGTTCCCCCCCCCACCCCCCAAAACTGCCTAGCTACAATTTGCAAAGCATCCTTGACTCCCTCCCAGGGAAACGATCAATTACCTTCGCCCGAGCGGTGGTTCCCTCACAAGGCGCTTTACCTTCGCCCGCTTTGATTATGATTTTCCTCCTCTCTCCTAAACTACCAGCAGCCTTTCTGATGAATTTAAAGGACCGTAAAGAGGGGGGGGGGAATGGAGAAACCTCCCCTCCTGACGTCAGAATAGTGGAGGCTGGGCGGGGTTTGGATGGCGATTTGTGTACCAGATTTTAAAGAGACCTGGCTTGGCGGCGGGAGGAGGGAGGCTCTGTCCTATGAGTTGCTTTAATTCGCGTAGTAGACAAAGCCTTTTCTGCGAGAACTTACCAAATGCAAATGCTTAATCTCTAGAGGGTATGTAGGAAGAAAACCTGGGCCGGAACCAAAGCAAATTTTGTAAAAAGGAGCCTTGTGTGCAGGTTTCCCTGGGCCTCGAAGCTTTGGCCTGTTAAGTGGTGTAGTGTAGTGGAAGATGCTATTTTTCCACCCTTTCTTCTGCAGTGAGATTCATCTACCAGTCTGGTTGAATGAGTAGCCTGGCTAAGGGGGGGGCGGGGGTCGCCTTTGCCTTAAGCAACAATATCTCTCGAGAAGAGTTTGGCTAATGGAGTCCCAAGCAAGTTAGGGGTAGTGAATACAGCCAGTATATACCAGCAACCCATGCCTCGGGAATATTTCTTACTGGGTAGGAAAGTGGAGGCAAATATCACACATTCATTAATAGCTGTATAAAAGGTGGCTTTATTGGGAAGTGCCTACTACATAAAAGTAAGAACCACCCAGGTGCTGACATTGCCTTTCCTACACAACTTTAAAAAGCGCACAGATCCTGCACTCTGCACTTGTGGTTGGTCAATAGGCTCAATTCCAGCAATGTCTGCCTATTTCCATATTAAGATTTCTTGCCGGCTACTATTGTGCATGTTCAGTGTACACTAAGCAAAATAACGATGTCCACAAAGCTTTCATGTTCTGTTTGCCCAACATACTAAAAAAAATCTATTTAACAAGTACCTACTACAAAAATGAAGTCTGCAATTCTATTCTCACCTATTGAGGATGAGGACTTTTTAAAATTGGGACTTCACATGCATTTGCCTATCTAACCCAATTTGATTTTCTGCAATCTTCTCCAATCTGACCTCTTGCAGAACAATCCAATTTGTTGGGATGGTAATTTACATCATCCCTCTCGGTGTGCTAGCTGGATGATACTGTTGTAGAGTACCAGAGTTAAAGGAATCTGGCTGTCCAGATAATAGGATAATTCTTTTTTTCAGGATGGGGCCTCATGAAGCAAGTCTGATGAGGTAGTGACCTTTGCAAAGGGTGATACCAAATTTTTTCAGCCTATTTTTTTTTCCTTTTTACAGGCTTCTAGCAGCAGCAGTTAACATAAAATATGTTTGTGACTAAACCTTGCAGAAGTTTAGCAGACCTACAGTGTTTAGCATTTTTATGTATCAGGTACAGAGACTTATCCCCAAAGAAGGAAAAGGTTATAAATCATTGCTTTTGCCATTAAAATTCAATTATGTAAACCTGGGTGATCTGAGAATTCCAAAAAAGTAAAGAACTACATGTAGCCCAAGGGTTGCAAGTTCCCCACCTGCCTTAAATGGAAATAATAGCAAAGTTAGCTTTTTCTGCATGCAAAGCATGTGTTTGTTATGCCCTCTAGAGATAATGGGGAAAAGAACTCTGAGCAACTCTCACAGTTCATCTTTGAAGCATTCAAAATATAGAAACATCTAGACTAGAACTTTAAAATTCCATGTAGGGTCACTTCTCTATTATCTTAGAAGGACAAGCTGTTTTCTGAATGAAATTGATGATCTCCCAGGCTTCAGCATATCTAGACAATTGCTTGTACAGATCAGTGTTTTTTTCACATCTGTTATTAACATTTCTTTCCATAGCTTTAGCTGGAGAAGATTGCTGGGCTCTGCATACACAAAAGAAGGCTATTCCATGTGCCAAGATGCTTTCATTCACAACAGATTGTATCTGAGACCTGAATATAAATATGTTCACTGAAGGAAGGAAGATTTTATACCAGTGAACAGAATTTCTATCAAAAGAAATTAAACAGTTCTTCCTTTTGTGTGACTGAAGACTTGGCTTCCTCCTTCTCTTCATTCCCTCTTTTCATAATAATTGAGAATTATGTATCAATCATATGAGGATTCAAAGTCTCCCCACCACAAAAACTGTGCTCAGTTGTTGTTGTTTTTTTTGGGGGGGAGGGAATGTCTCATGCACAATACTGTGAAGCAGGAAATAGCACTAATTTCTAACATTGATACAAATTTTGTGAGAGTGAAATTGGTCAAATTGCTAATGCACCAAGCTTACAAGTATTATGAAATCAAGTTTGGTCTAGTTATTAAGGTCCCAGACTAGAAACTTTTGTGATTGTGAGCCCTAGTCCTGCCTTAAGCATGAAAGCCAGCTGGGTGATTTTCAGTCACTTTCTTGTAACCTAACTTATTCCAAAGTTTTGTTGCTATGGAGAAAATAGGAAGTAGTTAGTATTAAATACATTTGCTGCATTGAATTATTTATAAAAATAAATAATACATAAAAATATCTAAATATCAGTTTGGTTTTGACTTTTTCATATGAGTTAGTGGTATCATCTTTCCCTACATAAATGTAACCTTATTCATAATTCATCAGCTTGGACAGTTAAGTCTTCCAGGCCTCTATAGGAACTTAGAGGATGACTGTATTTAATCATTTTGATCACTTGAAAAACTGAAATATTCAAGAACTAAGTACTACAGTGAACTATATCAGAGCAGGACTCTGATTTCAGGAAGACGTAACAGCATTTTAAATAATATTCATAGCATGGCTCACTACTGAGAAATACAATAAGCTGCTTTGATTACATAAAAATATATTCTATGTCAAAAATTAGTTTTGGGAACATTCTCTGAAAACTATTTTGATGTAAAAATAGGAAGGTGCTGGCAACTGAGACATGCGGATTGAATAAAAAATGCCCTCGAACTATTCTGTGAAAGGTATAAGTCATTCCAGAATGATCCCAAAACATTAGTATTTGTTGTACAGGAAATAGATGATACAAAAAGGGTCAGCAGCTGAACTCTGAATCAATGCCATTGATATTTTGGAAATAATTTATAGAGTTCTGGCTCTAAACCAATCATCTGATAATCTCTATTTATATTTGACTGATAATCTCCATCATCCACTATGAAGATAGTTCTTGATCACCCTGATTGAATGTGATTGGAATCAAAATATATCCCAAAGACACCAAGGGAATACCACTACATGAAACTGTTTTAATATGAAAACATTTCACATTATGTATTTAAAACAGTCACTTAAACACATTCAGGCAGTGAAAGGTGGCAGGCTCATAGCTCACTAAGACATCTTTTTGTGAACTAATCTATTTCTCAATAGGAAACAGAAAACTACAATAACCACAACAGAGCTATACTTAAAATATATAATTATTGGATTCCAAGTTGTGTCATAAACAACAGCATAACTTCGCAACTAAAATTATTTTTATTTTTTCCTGCTTTTTTTATTTAAAAATAAAACGAAGGAATGGGATGGGTAGGAACATTATAAAAGAAGAGAAGACATTTAGAGCTGAGCCACAGGTAGAAATCTCTGTCAAATGGGAATAGATCTACTTAATATATGGAAATACCAATATGTTGTGTTTCATATTGCAGCAGAAATTATCCATAGATCAGGATGTTTACTGAAACCCTTTTAAGACAAGGTTGTAATCAAAATTAAAATTTTCATGATTCATGCATACATATTATTTATGATATATTGCCAAGTTTTCAAACAGCCCACTCTCAATTTTAGCACACTCATGCTCCATTCATCACAAACTTGAATAAAGTGCTACTAGGAATACTCAATGACCAGATATGTCAGTTACAATTTTATTTTCCACAAGAGCAATAATCTTCTAATTTTTCATTCTTTTGTCATCACTTGTCATCACTGAAATTATTGGGCAAGAAAATAATTGAAAAATAAATATGAAGCAATATTAGACAACCAAAATGCATGAAAAACAGGCAGTTATGAAAGATATAATGGACAAAAGAAAAAATACTTTTATTGGTGTAGGCAAGTGAATTGAAATGAATAGGAAGCTAAAGTTACATTTGATCACATACATTTATTCTCAATAATTGTTGTGGAATTGCACTTTCATGGAGATTACTCATCAAGTCCACTGGATACATTATGTGCATAGGTTCAGTGCTTCTGTAGCTCTTTCATTCTGTTGAGTGCACTACCAGCTTGGAACCACTCAATCTGAGTCTCATTGAAGGTGTGGTTCAGCGTTATTGTTTCTTGGCTCCCATTAGGATGTTTAATGATGCATTTCAGGGGCTGATGGAGAAATTGGAGAAATATATTTTTGGACTTCCTACCATAAGTATGCATTTTTTAAAACCATCATTAACTAAAATGGTTTTTAGACATCTGATATCCTCTAAAACATTTACCACAAGAACTTGGGAACATTTAGTTTCTGAATTTCATAATTTGCCATGATTTATTCCCTCATTTGATCATTTAGCAAATCTTATCAAATATTGAACCCAAAATATGCAAGGATCCAGGTACTGTACTAGACTTGGCAGAATATAGCATTTCCCCTAGGTAAGCCTCTTAATTTCAATATTTTACTTTAACCTGTTAATGTTAAGACACACCAAACAAGAAATGTTGCTTTCCCCAATTTTAACATCCCTGCAATGCTTCAAATCTCAACAGTATTCTAGAATGCTCCTGCATCAAAGCCGAAGCTTAGAGAAGCATTACCTCCAAGTGGGTGTAGCTTCTTCAGCACATGAAGCATTGGCAAGTATTCAATTTCCACTCTCAACTCTGGATTTGAAAAAAAAAACCTTACATTTTCCCCAAAAATACAATATGTATTATTTAAATTAATGTGTAACAAAATATTTTATAGAAAGAAAGAAGAAAAAACATGGCTACTAGAGTGAAGAAACACAAGTCCCCATATATGATAAAGCAACCTTTACGTTTTGTCTATTTCTAAATATACTAGGGACATGCAAAGCACTTTGTTTTGATTTCAAACATCAAATTTCACAAAATTTCAAAATGTTACATTTTGAATATGAAGCTGCTTCTGAGGTGTTCTTGAGACCTGTTCCAAGCCAAAATGTACTTCCAAAATGCATGGAATAGCTTATCTTGAACTCAAAGCACCAATTTTCTACTCCTAACAATAAAATTTTATCTTAAAAATGCAGTCTTCTAATTTTCTGTGGATTTGAAGATTTCCAAGAATTCAAGTGTATTCGCAATATGGTTGTAATATTATTATTTATCCTTATTCTATACTGTCCCTCTTATTGGTATTATGATTATGATTATTTTGTTGCTTTGCATGTATACTGAGAGCTTCTGCACCAGAGACAAATTCTTCGTGTGTCTAATCACATTTGGCTAAATAAAGTATTCATTTAATTTGATGTAAGCTGTATTTTTAATATGTACAGTATTAATGTATTTTCAGATACATTGTTGCATGTATCAGAACCCTAAAATACAGTAGTTCATGATAAAGAAGGTGTAACAAAATGAGATTGAGAAGGAGTAGGGCTGAGAGCTGGGACCTTTACCTTTCCAGGGGCAAAATCTTTTAGACCCACAATGCTTAGTTTGTCCACAGGGTGGATCTTGTCATAATCAGCTGGATCAGCAAATGTTAGTGGCAAGAGTCCTTGCTTCTTCAAATTAGTTTCTGTTAAAAAATTTAAATTTAATATATTAGAATGTACATTGCAGTAGACTATTGCAAAGAGCAAAACCTCAATGCTATTGTGCATTTTGCAATATGCCTTGCATCTCATCGTCACAAGTACCTTCAAATGTTTATGAAATAAATTGCTTATTACCCTATCTATATTCCTTCAGCTTCGCATGTGTATCCAATTTTGTTGAGCTGATAGGAATGGTAGTTGTACTTACCACAAAGTAACATTTAGGTCACTGAAAGATGAAATTGATAGGAAATTAACTCCACCTCTTCAATGGCAGAGCTTAAGATCTTTTTCCTGCCATGTGCAGAAAACTCTATTCTTTCAATTGTATGCACTGACTTAATTTGAGTAATGTTCAATTTCTTTATTTCATAATTCAAAGTTTGCCTCCAGCAAAAAAAAAAAAAAAAGGAAAAAGTAACATTAAACACAATCAAGTAATCTCCACACCTCTAAAGTATTTTGAGGTATACTTTTATGCCCTGTGCACATTTATGCCAGCTTTGTTCTCTGGGGTGAGAAGAATCTGAGAAGAAACTGGGAAGTACTCAGCTTTCCATCTTTCTGAGGTGGGTAAAATGAGGATCCAGATTGTTGGGGGCAATATGCTGACTTTGTAAACCTCTTAGAGAGGGCTGTAAAGCACTGTGAAGCGGTATATAAGTCTAGTGCTATTGCCACTGTTATAATTGTTTGTGTTTGATCAAATATATAATTCTTGGGCATAAAAGCAGACATCCCCTCTTACCACTACTTGTTTTGGTACAATACATATAGATCCCCTCTCATTGGACAACCTTTGGTTCCCTAACCCTCCTAACCAGCATTAGCACTATCAAATGATTGCCATCAACTGAAATATTAACAGGCTGTGTACTTTACTGAGGTACTTTTAAAAATGCTAAGATGATATTTTAAAGCCTGGACAGTTGAGGAAACCAGAAGGAATTAAAGATCACAATGAGAGAAGAGCATTTGAATTTACTAATGCAAAATGGAACAAAATACTTTCACATACTGAAGAATAACTGTGAACAATGGATCCATAAACTAATTTTAAAAGTGACCTTATGGATAGGCTGTGTTTGGAATGATATGGAAGGACTATACTGGATATACAAATGAAACTGGATGGTGTGACTTGAATCGCTTATGGCTGACCCTGGGTATGCTTTCTACATCTCCTGCTTCATATCTGAGCTTTTCTTTTTTCCTATCTCTCCCTACCTCCTTGTTTGATTGGTTGTCTTGGAGTTTATGCTTGGGATTAGATCCTAAAGATTGGTCACCCTTTCCTTCCCTTTAGTTTAAAGCCTTTTGGATAAGCTGAGCCAGTCATTTTCCAAATACGTTCTTCCTGGTTATTGTGAGGTGCAGCCCATGCATTACCAGAAGCCCTTCATATAGGTAATGCAGATCGTGGCCTAAGATTCCAAAGTTTTCTTGGTAGCACCATCCCTCAAGCCAGTGGTTTATTTCTAAAATTCTTTGTTCCCTCATTGGATGTTGACTTTTCATTAGAAGTACCAATGAAAACATCACCTGTGCTTCTAATTCCTTAAATTTCTTGCTGAACTGCTTATAGCTTCTTGATATAGTTTTCAGGGTCCTTGTCATGTCATTAATCCCCACATGAACGAGCAGAAAGGGATAGTAATCTATGGCCTTGATTATTTTATAAGGTTCTCAACCTCATCTTTGATTTTGCTTCAGGGAGACAACATACCTCCCTAGAATGATTGACCAGTCTATAGATTGCTGATTCAGGTCCCCTGACAAGAGAATCTCCTAGTATTATTAACACTCGCCTTTTTTTTTTTTTCCTTGGAAAAGTCTGGGCTATTTTTTTCCTGTCATGGGAACACTTGATGATGTCCCGTCTCGAAGTGTCTGCATGCTTTCTTTAAGGAGGAGGACATAAAATCGATTGCTTAGCTCCATTGGGACTGCACTGAACTGGGCTAAACTAGGCAGCAGGTATAAGTATTGACAGCAATTCAATACTTATTGATGGTAACAGTATTTACTCCTAAACGATTTTTACCATATTTTAGTTGTTTTACATTTATACTACAATTAATAAAGAGATATCCACATTCATCGCTTTATCTCTATCTCCACCGATTGCCTGAAGATATACAAGAAAGTCAAACTAAATACGAGTTCTGTTATTCTTGTGAGCAAAATATTATTATACACCTAGTAGCCTTCTAGCAGCAGCAGTTTTGCAGAAAGTGGCGGTCTTACCATGAATCCTGGCAAAGCTCTTGACAATAATGGCCCTTCCTCCTAGGTGACGTGGCTCCAAAGCTGCATGTTCCCGACTTGAGCCTTCCCCATAGTTTTCATCTCCAACAACAACCCAATTAACATTATGTTTCTGAAACAAACAAAATATTTATTCAATAGCATAAATATATACATTATGTCAGGAAGCAAAGCAAAAGCTAAGTCTGTTACTCTATTGTTCTCTTTAAAAAATATTAAGAACAATAACGAATGGTGGCATCTGAAAACATACTTGAGAACTATGAAAATGGGAAAAACATAATTCAAGTTGTATAATGTCGGAGGGAGACTAACTGGTAAATTTCTAAAAATTCATAAGTTGTCTTTCAAAAAACTTGTGTTGCCATCAGGGAAAGCATATGATACGGGTATATATTTCTTTTAAGCCACTGCCTTTTTTCCTCTCTCACAAAGCCATCAAGATAGAACTACCCACAATGGTCTGTGAAGTTACAAAGAATGCCATCTGAATAATCAGGATTGGGGAACCTCTGGCATTTCAGCAATACCACCGGCCCTCTTGCAAAACTCTGCCCGTATGTTCAGAGAAAGGCAGGATATGGAGCTTCCTCTACCTCTTCCATTTCTCAGACCAAGCTCTCAGGTTCTTAGGTTGTAAAGGCCTGGCACTAAAAGACACATCCCCAACCTCCAACCCTGTGGTGCAGGACATTTCCAGACAGCAGCATACACAGAGGATTTCATTCTATTCCCTAACACATCTCATCTGCTGGAGAACACCTTGAGAAGCTCTCATGTCAGATTTTGTTTTCAGCTTCCTAGCATCCTAAGAATAAATCAGTAGTGGCAGTGATTTTTTTAATGTAAACACCAAGGAAAGATATTTTCATTCTCAAGTTTGAATGCATTTAAATGTTTAGGCCTGTTATCTTGTGTCAATTACTCTACTGAAGTGAGCACAAGTGTAATTAAGGAAAATATGAACATAATAAAGTATTCACAGCTAAAAGAAGGGGCAGAAAAATTCTCATACTGAGTTAGACCCAATTTAATATTCTCTATTTTAAGTGATAGTTATTCTAAGTTTTCTGACATAGCTATTTCCCAATGTCCCCAAGAGCCACCTAAAAACAAGAGAAATTCTAATGACTGTCAAAGCCTCAGATCTACCCAGAATATTCACTATTTTCAGTTCTGGACTTCTGTTCTGAGCATATGGTCTTTGGCCCCCACAGCATCTGAATGGCTGTAATTGAAAACAGTCTCTTTCTGCTGCTACATATACACAACGTGCCTAAAAAAATTAAATTTCATAACCTTACCTTATAGTAACGGGCTGTGTCAGGAACAGGTCCAAACTCCTGTGTTAATGCATTTCTAACTGAGTTAGCCTTGTCATTTTCAATATTTATAGCTCCAATCAATAGATTGTTTGAAATGTTGTCCAGGTGCCCACGGAATTTGAGCCAAGGGCCTGCTGCTGAAATGTGGTCAGTTGTACATTTCCCTTTTACCTGAATGCAAGATAATTTCAGACATTCAGTCTGCATAAAAAAAGAGTATTTTGACAGCATCAAGCAATTTTTAGGACCCCAACATTTATTTTACCCTATGGATCATTACCTTGTAGCATGAAGAAGCTTGAGCATCCCAATGAAGCTCTGAGCTATACCATTGGGAGTATACATTTCCAGAAGGGTCATCCATTCATCCATGACAGGCAGGTTATAGACAAGGGATCAAACTAAATATGATTCACTGGAGAAGGAAATGCAACCCCCTCCAGTATTCTGCCAAGAAAACCAAATGGATATTCACAACCAAGACAATGTAAACATGATATGGAAGATGAGCCCACAAGATCAGATAGAATTCAGCAAGCTACTGAGGAAGACCAGAAGGCAAGTATGAGTAGCAATTACGAAAGCCAAAAGAATGTGTAGTTGGTGATGTGCCAGGGACAAAAAGTAAGTCCTTTGCTATAAATATATATAAATAAAAAACCCACTGGTGTGTGGAATGTAGAATCGTGAACAGACAAACATGATGTCAGAGCAGAAACTCAGCATTGATATTCAGGGATTCAACAAACTGAAGCGGATGGAAACGGGTCATTTCACATTAGAAGAACACCCGATCTTCTACAATGGACAAAGAAAAAAAAAGAGAAGAAATGGAGCAGCTACTGTTATTAATAAAAGGTTGTCAGAGTCAGTGCTCAGATACAACCCCCACAAAACGATAAATACTATCAGTTTACATCCAAGGCAAGCCAAGAAGCATAACAGTGGATCAAGTCTATATTCCTACCACATATACAGAGGACGTAAAAGCTGAATGATTCTATGGTAATTTGCAATGCTTTCTTGATGCAACACCACAATGGACACTGATTACAGGTACTAACATTGGAAATGAAATAGCATTTGGAATAATGGGAAAATGTGTGTGCAAACTGAAACAGGAAACTTACTAATAGATTTCTTTTCAAGACAATTAGACATTTGCCAAGAACCTATAGTACAACTTTACTTATGGATATCACTGGATGAAAAATGCCTACATCAAATTGACTATGTAAGGCACCAGGCTAGAACTCATGAGATTCTGAGTTCTAATCCCACTTTAGGCATGAAAGCTGGGTGGGTGACTTTGGGCCAGCCTGTCTCTCTCAGCCTAACCCATCTCACAGAGTTGTTGTTTGGGGAAAACAAAAGGAATATTAGGTATATTTGCTGCCTTGAATTATTTATAAAAATAATAAAGGTGAGATAAAAATCAATACATAATCTGCAAGTACTACTGCATTTAATCAGCAAAAAAAAGATATGTTGCTGTGGCCTTAGGCTATAAACTTTCATTTGCAAAATTACAACTTAAATTAATGAAAACAAACAGTCATGCCAATAAACAATATTTAATATGATTGTAGAGTGAAGATAAAAATACATTTAAATGGTTAGATTTGATAAATAAGAATGCCTGAAGAACACTACACTGACATTGTGGTATCAGTAAAGATGAAGCAAACAAAAATATCTCGTAATAAAAGAAAGTGAAGTTGCTGTCTGCTGACATATTGCAAACAGGACATATTTTCAATGCTGAGGAAAGACAGAAAGCAAAAGATGATAGAAATAGAAGAAAAATTGTCCACCTGAATTCCAGAAAACAGCAAGAATCAAGAAGTTATACCTGATATGCAATATGCAACTCAGGATATGCAACCGAGGATAACAATCAAATGGGAAAGGCAAGTAATTTTTAAAAATTACAGAACCTTTTATACAATGGTTAGTGATTAGGAAAGACAACAGCTCAACTGGAGAAACAAAGATGGCACAAATATATGGAAAATAAGAAAGTAAATAGTAAATATAAGAAAAAAATAGCAATAGCAAAAGCAATAACTCTTAGACTTATATGCTTCAAAGTGCTTTACAGCCCTCTCTAAGCGGTTTACAGAGTCAGCATATTGCCTCCAAACAATCTGGGTCCTCATTTTACCAAACTCGGAAGGATGGAAGGCTGAGTCAACACTGAGCTGTTCAGAATTGAACTCCTGGAGTGAACAATGAGTTAACTGCAGTACTGTACTCTAACCACTGCACCATTGTGGCCCCCCAAATTGATGATGCAAAGACATATTCAATTAGTTAAAGCAGTGGAAATTGAAGATAAATAGCTCTAAAAATATCACTATACATAGACTTCACTATACTTCAGTTGCTAATTAACAGCTGAATTGCTTAAAATTTTGCAAGATAATGCAATCAAAGTGCTACTTGCAGTTTGCAAGTAAATATGGAAAACATAGCAGCGCCCAAGGTACCAGAAAAGATAAATTTATATTTCAATTCAAAAAAGAGCAGTGCTAAGCCATGTTCCAACTATGAAACAACTATACTTATTTCAGATACCAGTAAGATAATGTTCAAGATTTTACAATTCAGACTGGAACAAGAAGTGCCGGTTGTACAAGATAGATTCAGAAGAGAAAGGGATCCTCAAGATCACATTGCAAACGTTTTGTAGATAATGGAAAAGGTAAGAAACTTTAAAAAAAGGTTTTGCTTCATTGATTGTATGTGGTCCACAACAAATTGCAGACAGCCTTGGATGTCTCAAGTGTCATGTTATGTATTATGACATGTGTGGATGTGTTATGACATAGACACAACAATTTGAAAGAAATATTAGAGCAACTATATGATTCAAAACTTGGAAGGAGAGCAATGTAGTTGTATTCTGTCACTACATAATTGGACCAATGCACTTCAGTTATTTTTGTTCCTTGCATTAGAAATGCTTTATAAAAGCCTATGTGAAACAGAAAGTTTAGATGTTATCAAATAATCGCACAAAACAACTCTTCAGATTTATCTGTTTGCCTCCAGTTCTTACCTTTATGAGGATCAGCATATCTTCCAGGTCCTTGCTATTCCACTTGTCAAAGGGCTCAAGCAGTTGCAAACGCTGGCTAGTGGGGCTCACATCCACATGTTGGCTACTACCATCCTTTGGAGGATACTGATATGTATCCTGGCCTGGATCAAATTCCTAATAGAAAGTAGGAAAAAGTGATTGTAAGAAGGGAAGGAGTATTATTTAGAAAGGAAAGGCAAACACTAAATGTGGGATGCATGTTGCATCTTGTGTATATCAAGAAGCCAAATAAAGACTTTTTATCACTTGAATAATTTTTCTCTAACACCCTCAAGTACTGTTTGATTCAAATAATTTTCCTTTCTCCCTCCCATTATTGAAAGCTTAAATTACTACTCTTCATCTATCTCACTTCAATGTAATACCATTGTTCATGGGGATTACAACCTATAAGGTATCTATGGAGTATTTTCTGTTTTATACAGCTGAACTTAAGTGCTACATAGTTAGCCTACCTACTAAACAAACAAAATTATATTGCCATACATCTAGTCAATGGAACTCTGTAGGGTAGCCAGAAAATAAACAAAATAATAAACAACAATCAAAATACATTAAAAAAAAAATCAAATTCTTAAAAATAATTCCCTGCCAATATACCACACACACACATGTGTATGTGTACACCACTCATATATACATAGCTCCATTAAAATCCTCATCCCAGTGCCTGGAAGAAAAGACAGATTTACAGCTTTTCCAAAAGCCAAAAGCATCATAGCCATCCAAATCACTGGAAGGAGGTTGTTCAATAGGGAGTCATCATGACAGAGAAGACATGCTTCCTAGAATTTCTGAAGATTTCTGAAAATAAGTACCAATTTTGGCAACTCATCAGCATCAGGTGGCTCAAGCTTAAACTTCTTTCCATCTGCTCCTGTCAGTAAGTCAAGCTCTGGATTAAACTTCAAAGTGCCAGCAAGTGCCAGGGCTGTTACTATCTGGAAAAGGCAATCCATTATCAGTTAAAAAAAAAAAAAAGGTTGTTTCATTTCTGTCTTTTTATTTGCAAGTAATAGCACGCTAAGTATTTTTGTAACCACCATCCACTACTCCAACTAAAACCCTGACATTGTATGAAAAGAAATACCTGATTGGGGAAATCTATTTGTAGCATGAGGTTCAAGTATTGAATGAGCAAAATTGGAATATAGGTCCAGAATTGAATAAACAATCTTAAATAAAGGCCTCTGAGAAAAGGAGGCAATTGCAATACATTCTTTCTCTAATATAGATAGTCCTCAGTAGTTCATTCAGTGCTGGTTCAGTGCTGAACACATGATGGTTATGACCAGTGATCAGAATTCCAGCTTTCCAAGCATCCCACAGTCATATGATCTTAATCTGTGTGCCTAGCAACCCGTTCGCACTTAGGGACACTTGTCAAGTGCCCTGCGATTATGTAGTCACCATTTGCAATCTTCCCTGCTGGCTTCCCCAGAAGGGGGAAAGCCAGCAGGAAAGGTTGCAAGTCACTAGTGTTAAGTCTCCCCCTGCGTGGATACCTTCACCAGTCCCTCTGCACTAACACCAGCCATTTGCGTATATCCTCATGCATCCTTCCTGGCACAACTTCCCTGACATGCATGGTACCTCATCCATACCTCCCCAACCCCGTGATATGAATGCAATGTCACACCAGACATTTGCACATCCTCCCTGATTCATGCAGCACTTTTCACATATCCTTCCTGACCCAATGGACAAGTCTCACACACAGTCAGCCCTCCCAAGCAAGCCAGACAAAAAATAAACCAGATGAGCTACTTCTGCTTTACTAAGTCTACATTCTCAGAATCTTTGCAAGATTGAAAGTACTCTCCCATTTCTTTTATAGCCTGGGAACTTAATGAGGGGGGAATCCCTTCTGAGCCTCTTCTTCCTGCCGTCTTGCAGTTGCAGGTTATGACCTTTTCCTAAACAGTGTATCTTCCCCCTCTGTGAAGTTCATTGCCACATATTATTACATGCATCGACTTGCACCCTTCCCAACTCGCACATTTCTCGACTGATCCCTTGATTTCTTTCCTACCCCATAGTGCTTTTCAGCATCCCCTCACATCCTTCCTGACATGCATAGCATCATGCATCCTTTCCAACATTAGCAGCCTCTTATGCATCTCCATGCACCCTCCTGACCCACTCACCATCTCATGTTCACACACCCCCATGCAGTCTTCCTCCACGCAGTAGCCCTCATGCACTCCCACACACCCTTGTGTACCCTCCCCAACCTACACGTCTTGCACTAAGATTCTGGCTCTTCAAACATTTCTTGTGCATCCTCCCCACCCTCCCTTGTATCTTCCTCTTGCTATGCTTCTGTGGGCCTGGGACTAGCAAACTTGCTGTTGGCTTCCGCACTGACTTTTAACGACCATGGAATTCTACAACAACTGGGACTGCAGGGATTGCCATCTCTAAATGATGCAGTTGTGCTTTATGACTTCATTGCTTAGTAACAGAAATTCTGGTCCCAACTGTTGTCGTAAGTGAGTGACTCCCTGTGTACACAATGGGTTTGTATGGTTTTCGCTTAGTATGATGTGTGAAACTATGCTAAGCAATTTGTGTTTACTCTCATACACCTGTCATATACTATACCTCAGGAGAAGTTACAAATGCATGTGTCTCAGGGTTGGCATCGTTACGACCAGTAAAATTTCTGTTATAGGATGTAACAATTGTATTCTTTTCACCTTTTTTAGTATCTTTTCTGCAAAGGAAGAAAGTTTGTCCAGTGATTAAAAAATTTATCCTGCAATAAAGGTATGAGTGAGTCATTGTTAACTTCCTAAAATTTATGTTACTTAAAGCTTATGCTCCTAAAAAGGTATAAAAAATCCTATTAGATATAAAAGCTGAGTAATTGGAACAAGAAATAATCTACTCAAATAAAACACTGTCTATAGAATGATGTAAATGAACAAAACCCACACAAAACCCATAGGAAGTCCTCATACCCAAAAACAAAGGGATGTTACAATCTCGTCAACTTACATCCTTTCACGTTAGTTTATATTAGAAAATACATAATTTTGCTAGCAATCTTAACTCTTTTGCTCATAATTATGGTATCATGAAACTGAGATGAAGATATTCATAAAGTAGAAAGAGCAACATATATGTATAGATTATACCTATCAAAACTGCTTGCAGAATCAAATTATTAGCAGCCATAATTAAAAAAGAATAATGAGTTTAGTTAGCTGTAAACTACTTTGAGAAGGAGGCTATTCAAGATGTACACACAAATACCAGCTAATTTGAAATACGGGTAATTCTTGACTTGCCACCATTCATTTAGTGACTATTTGACGTTACAACAGCACTGAAAAAGTGACTTCTGATCAGTTTTCACACTTATGATCACTGCAGCATCCCCATAGTCACATGATCAGAATTTGGGTGGTTAGCCACCAGCATACATTTATGACAGCTACACCGTCCCGGGGTTATGTGATCACCATTTGTAACCTTACCAACCAGCTTCTGACAAGCAGAGCCAATACCACTAGCAATAACACTTAGATTTATATACCGCTCCATAGAGTTCAAAGTAAAAATCATTCCTCAACTTACGACTGGTTGTTTAGCAATTATGGAAAGTTGCTACAGACCTCCTACACCCAAATTACTTATGATCCAATTCCAAAGCTCCTTTCATCACACACACCCCAAGGTCATGCCTGTTGGGGTAACCACCAGGCATTTACAGCCATCTGCAGTGTTCTGTGGTCACACGACTGCAATTCATGACATTTTTGCCAAAAAACAGCATTTACTTCTGTTTTGGGGGGGAAACGCCCCATTAGTGAACAACGGGCTTGTTTAATGACCACAGATTCACTTAATGAACATGGTGATTTGCTTAACAATCACCACAAAAAAGTCTTAAAATTGGGTTAGTCATGTGGGTGACTCACTTTAAGACTTACAACTATAATAGGCTCCATTATGGTTGCAACTCTAGGACTACCATGGATTTGTATCATGGATACATGGATTTGTATCATATCCAAAATTGGGTTTCTCTATTCTTAAAGTACTTTCGTTTTATAAAACATTCTAAATTACAATACATTCTTAACAACATAGACTGAATTTGATGTAGGCTGTAATCTTATTTGATGTTTGGCTTAGAGTTCAATAGGAACTATTAAAGTTATTCATAATTAACTAATGATATACTGAAAATTTATAGTTTAGCAACTACAAGTGTCCTCACTTAGCAACTGTCATTGATTCCGGCAAAACGGTCACTAAACAAGGATCTTTGGTTGCTGCTGCTTCATTTAGAATGAGATAAAGTTCTATTGTGCAGTAACACCAGTATTACTCTCCCTCCAGTGTATGCTGCTATCAGGCACAGACATTTGGTTGTAAGTGTAGTATATTGATTGGAAAATGATTTTTTTACTACTGTTTACTACCATTTATTATAGTTGTAATTATGAATAATCACTTAACAAGTCAGTTGCGAAAAAAGGATTACCTGTAACTTTTATAAGTTCCTTTTTTAATTTCTGTTTATGTATTTTCTTTACTTTGTCTAATAAAAAATAAAATACTTATTTCTTATGGGTAATCAACAGTTTGTCCATATATTTAACATCTTACCTGTCCCACTGGCCTATGCAAGGCCCACATGCATTAGCAAGAACCACTCCACCAACGTCACGCAAGATTTTTGACTGAAGGAGACAGAAAACAGAATTAGACAGCAGATGAGATGCTGGTCTTCAATCTGATCTTTAAAAAAGCATATGCCAACTCCAAAGAGGAAAAAGAATACTTACATATCCATCTCTTTCAATTGTGGCCCGTATCTGCTCTGAACCAGGTGTAATAGTGAACTGAGACTTGCACTTAACACCGTGACTTAGTGCTTGTTTTGCCACTGCTGCAGAGCGCCCCATATCCTCATAACTTGAATTAGTGCAGCTGCCAATTAGACCTGTGCAGACAGAACAGTGAAGAAATATGACTATCAGATTCTTTTAAACTTTACCCTACTGAAAATATTTTTTCTTCCACTAGAAGAGTTATCTGGATCCATAATTTTTGCATGGGTCTAGCATTTTAGAGTGAGATTAGGGGAAAACAGCCAGTATTCTCTCATATCAATTTGAATTAAATGGCACAAGCTACTACTTAAGAATAAAATGAAGACTTGTAGTGAATACTTTCATTTTCCAAACAGTTTAAATTATTAAATCATTTTAAATATACAATCACAACAGGGCCATTAACCCTATAATAAGCAATGCAAAATAGGTGAAAATGTTGGTTCCACTATATTACAATAAGCCAATATTATTTTTTTCAGATTTGACATGGCAGAATAAAATACATTATATAAAAAATGTTTGTATGTAAAAGAAATGTTAATTGACTGTTAAGCTGGAGAAGAAAGCTAACCTTAAAAAGAAAAGAATCATCCAGATAAAATCCTACTCACCAACTCGAATATCTACTGGCCATCCCTTTTTTTCTGCCACAGAGCCAATCTCTTCTATTGTATGTGCCAGATCTGGAGTAAAAGGCCCATTGATAAGGGGTTTCAGCTTTAAGAAAGAAAAAAGTTAGGCAAATATTTGAGAACACTATGAAGACCATTATAAGAACACAATTGTTTTTTTGTAATACTTCAATGCAAGAATTTCATCAGGATACGGCGTATCTTAAAAGTGTTCTTACACAGGCTTCTCAGCAACAAAGATAAGCAAAAAATGAACACACATAACAGAATCTAGATCCCCTTCTAAACCTCTGTTATTTGTCTAGCTTTCTTCAGAAGCTACAAGAATGATTTACCTCACTGAGATTAATTTCAATTAGCTGATCATAGGAACAGCCAGGATCAGGTTTCAAATGCTCTTGGAATTCATCTGCCAAATTAGCAATTTCTGAAAATAGAGAAAGAGGAGGATAGATTAGAAAGAGAAAAATGTATTATGCTCACCTGTGAGGAAAGGACAAATAATTTTTCTAAAATTACTGGACAGGACTCTGCCTCACCCAAAATATGTTTGTACGAAAACATGCAAGCTCATACCAAGTACACTAATATAGGCAGTTCTTGACTTACAACTGCAACTGGGACCAGGAATTTCAATCATAAGTTGTGACAGTCAAAAGTTTGAGGCACCAACATAATTAGATACAATTATTTTTGCTATTTTGGCGGCAGTCATTAAGCAAATCACAGGACCATAAATCCAAATCCATTCTCCCGAATGGGGGAGGTTGTTTTTTTTGCCAAAAATGGGCAAAAAACCCTCCATCACATACCATGGCCACCTGACTGCGTCATACCGCAACCAGTCATAAATGTGAGACAGTTGCCAAACACCCAAAACGCAGACATGGGACCGTGGAGGGAAGTAACGTTTTACCAGGGCCAGAAGCTTTATGGGTCATAAACCACCCTTTCCAAGGGCGTTCTAACTTCAGATGGCTGTTAAATAATTAGTTGAAAGTTGAGGACTACGTGTAGTGGTAATCCAAATCTTGATCAAATTAAATAAATCGAATATAAAGGATAATCACATAATAAATGCAAACCTGAAAATTAAACTATCTTAGCATTTTCCAATCTCTTCAAATGTTTTTCAGTCTTTCTGCATTTATACACAGAAATACAAGTAATTCTTGTTTAACGACTGCCTTGTGTAAGTGGCCATTTGCAGTTACAATGGTAACGAAACAGTAAATGCGACAATCCTCACATTTATGACCTTCGCATGTCTGTAAAGCAAAGAAAAGCTGAATTAAGCTCATAAGCATAGTCCCTGTTTCGCTTAGCAACCATTCTGCTTAACAACTGAGTTGCAGGTTCCAGTAGTACTTGCTAAATGAGGACTATACGTATGTATGCATTATTATACCACTACCCAAACTGTTGAATATTCATTTTTCATCACCATAGTCTCTATGAAGCAATTGTTAAGCCTAATTTTATCTCTGTTTCCCATAAGGGAGAAAACAAGTAACAGCCTTTGGTAAAATCTGATCATTCATCAAGGTCTTACCACCACGTCCAGTCTTGGATAAATATGTCTTCATACGGTGATTGTAAGGGAAGACTGAAGTCGTTGCACCAATCTCTGCTCCCATATTACAGATAGTTGCCATTCCTGGAGTTGAAAGACATTCAGACAAGTGAAATTGGAACCCAAAGTAAATACCATTCACAAATTAGTTTACTCACAAAAAATGTTTTACATAAACAGAGGAGGTAAATAGCATTTTATGTATTTTAATTAAAATTAAAGGCCAAACAGTTGAAATTCCATTTATAATTTAGCCCAAACAGTTGAAATTCCATTTATAATTTATATTTAAATATAATAAAACATTTATTTTCCTGGATAGACTACCCAAAATTGCTAACAAATGAAACCAAAATACCACTGGCATTCTCCGAATGTATTAAGATTCACTCAAGTCAATAGTTCAATGACAGTACTGAACTGTTCTTGGTCAATTCAAGTTTGATGCAACTCAACTTTATAATTATTTTCTAATGGACATAATAAAGGAGCAGCATACAGCAGCACTTCTCATAACACTGCTGATATACATGGGTCAATGGCTGTCAAGTATTTCCCTCTATAGATTACAAAAATCATGCATTTTAGTCCAGAGAAATAACACACTAACACCTGTAACAGTCCCTCATCAATGATCGAACATTCATTTTAATTGATATGAAAAGGTTGTTCTTCACCTGTACAAGAGATGGAATCCACACCAGGCCCATGATATTCTATGATGGCTCCTGTACCACCTTTCACAGTAAGTATACCAGCCACTTTAAGGATTACATCTTTTGGAGAACTCCAGCCTGATAGCTCACCAGTTAATTTTACTCCTATCACCTGAAAAACACCAAGGAAAATAGATGACATCACTTAGATTTAAGTACATGTTCAGTTCCTCAAATCTTTTGTGTAATATTTTACAGTAATTGGAAATGCAGACATAAGATACTCTTGGGATAAAAAAATTCAATTGCTATTAAGGCTCTCATAGGTTTAGCACAGTGGCAAATAAGAATAGGGAAATGACCAAAACTTCAGAATTGCCCTGTCATAGCAGCATATTTAGCAATGTAGCATCTCCACTTTGAAAAAATACTTTCTTGTTCATATAGACCCATTTGCTGGATGAAGAAACATTTTTATTCTTCTCTAATTTACCTTTGGACATTTAAGCTCCCAGGCGATTCCTGCCATGACATCAACTGCATCAGCACCACCAACTCCAATACAGATTCCACCCAATCCACCACCATTGGGAGTGTGGGAATCGGTGCCAATAAGCATAACACCAGGATAGGCGTAGTTCTCCAGAATAATCTGAGACAAATAGTACAATGTATTTAAGCAAACATCAGCAAACTAACACTTCAAAATGTTTTAAATTTCTAGTATAAAATTTCTAGTATAAAAGAGGGCGTGCATAAGTGCACCAACGTGCCTACCGTCCCTGTCCTATTGTTTTTTATTTTTTTATTTTTCTTATATGTATCCATGTATTTATAACTAAGATCAAAATCACAATTTGTTATAATTTTTCAAAAAAATTAAAACTAAGTTAATCATAGAATAAACTTAACATTGCAGTAAATAAGATTACAACACCCCTTTCCAACCCAGGCTTCCTCCAGATATGGAGACTTCCAAATTCCCCAGCTAGTATGATGAAAGTTTGAGAATTAAAGGTCATGCATTTGGAAGGCATCTATTCATTGGAAAGACTCTACTTTTCCTAATTCCTTGCAATATTAAATTATTCTTTAACTATAATGATCCTTAAAAAAAAATATGGTAAAAAATAACTAATTTAAAAGTGAAATCCACCAGTGAAGGTTTATTATTTATTTGACATTTTGCCCATCACAAACATGTTCCCATGCCAAGCAACCAAGAGATACCACCAGAGACACTAGTAGCCCACAGTGAACAAACAACTTCATCTTGCTTACGTTCAGCCTCAACCTGTTCTATCCCATTCATACTCTCACAATATTCAGAGACACTGGATCAACACATAGATAGCATTACTTAAATGTACACTCCAAGGTGGCAATGTACAATTGAGCATCATCAGCATATTGATGATACCAAACTTGAAACCATTCAATGACTTCTCCCAGTGACTTCGTACAGAAGTCAGGGGGAAAGGGGACTAATCTTTGTAGTTCTTGCTAAAGGAGAAGCTATTTGGCAGAACTCTCATCCCCACAACCAAATAACTTACCTATTGAGGAAGGGGCAGGACTACTGCAACATGGCTCCTCAGAGTGACAACCCCTTCTCATAGTCCAGAAGGATACCATGTTGAGCATACTGAAAGCTGTGAAAGGTCCAATAGGACCAGGAGGTGTTTATTCCCCCTCCAATCCAGGCCACAACAGAGATAATATATCCAAGAGACTAATATTATCTTAGGCCCATGCTTCGGCCGTACTGGAAAGATTCAGATAATCTGCTTCTTCTAGAATGTGCTATAGCTGAACTCCAAACATAGTCTCATTGCTTTCCCCAAAAGGAAGATTAGAGACAGAGCAATACTTAATCATTGCAGATGTAACCAGGAAGGGCCTCTTGAAATGATATACATGATCTCCTTAATGGATACTTTTACTACTTTTCATAGTGTGAATCACTTCCCAGAAACAATGTGTCACTCTGTTTTCCTAAAGAGCCGGAAAAAGTAGGAATCAAGCCCACAAATGGCCAGGGAAAATCTCAAGAGCATCCTAACTTAATCAGAGTTCACGAGACAAAACTGATCTCAGATGATAGTTCTGGCTCCAAACACAATGGACTTAACCCATGTAAAGCATGATTTTGCTGAACCATTTTGTTAGCAAAATGCCATGTTGCACTGTAGAAATCTACATGCCATCCTTTAAGGTATAATAGAGTGGGTGGCTATAAAAATTAATAATAATAAAGAATTTATTTAAGAGGGAATTTGCCACTCTAATTGTATCTGCTGATACAATAAGGGAGTAGTTAAGCTTCTACTGTTTTATCACCATATAATAAGCTTAAGACATGCTCAGATAGTTTTACTTTTAAGTTTTCTTGCACCAGCCATCTAAATTACTTCATTTTCTCTGAGCCTTGAAAAACCAAGGAGTTGTCAAAAAAAAAAAAAAAACCCAACAAGAAGAAAAATCACACTCTATCTAAGAAACACTTATTATAAGGACTCTGACTTAGAAAAATATCATTTTAATTTGTGGAGAAGAAAAATCTACAGTCCTTCAAAAATTGACTTTCAATAATTCATCTCAGTAGGAAGAAAACACGTAGGGAACTTAGGCAAGTTCCCCAATTAGTGAATTAGATTTGAAAGACAAAAAAACAGCACTATATTTTAAGTGATTGGTGCCACTCACCGAATAATGACATTCTATGTAATTAATTACTTTCCTGACTTTCTACGTAATTAATTAGTTACTTTTCTGACTTTTAGATCCTTTGAACAGCAGCTAGGGAATTTTCTGAAGTTGGGGCTGAAGTCCCAACAGTTAATCAATATTCAGAATAGTAAGTATCCAATTTAGCACAAATTAACTTCCTTTGTCTCTAACCTTGCTTAGTTTTCCCTTAACGAAGAAAAAGTTTACCTGGTGAATAATTCCTGATCCCGGTTTCCAGAAACCAACTCCATATTTGGCACCTGCTGTGGCTAAGAAGTTGTATACTTCTTGATTAATATCCTGTTTATGTGTACAAAATTAAAGTATGTTCATTAAATATATTCATTTGAGCAGTACTGACTTAACTATTCAGAAAAATCCAAATGACAGTTTCAATTGCATGCAATTTCATTAGTATTTCAGGAGTTTCACTTCAGAACTCTTTAAATAAGATAACAAAGCATTTTAGACAGGATACATCAGGGGTTTTCAAATTCTCAGAATGCTTGATCAAAAGACAAAGCTCTACTGATCGTATGGTTTTCTCGATAACAACAGTGGTTTGCCGTTGGCTTCCTTCTTGGATGTCTTTTTCAACTTTCCAACCTAATCCATAGTGTGGATTTCCCATCCAAGTACTAGCCATAAACAAGGCATCATAGACTATTAGAATAAGGTTTTCTCCTCCTATAATGAACAGATGTTTACTCATCAAAATATCTTCTTACTAAATACAATAGAAAGGAGGAGGTGTGTTCTTAGGGAATAAGCAAAGATCAACAGTAATCTGTATGTTAAATCTTGGATATCTATTGAGACAGAATCTAGAAATGAAAGGATTTTCCTCTATAATGAACTGGCTGAAGTTTTTTAAAATGATTTTTACAATGACTCAAAGGACTTAAGTAGAACAGAGTACATTCAAATAGCATTATTAGATGCAATGTCATTGCTCATTCATCCTAACTTACTATGTGCCAAATAGCTACCTTAAAAGTGCAGCTGCAATTTTTATTCTATTGCTATGGAACTGACAAAAAAGAGGGAAGAGCTTCAAAACATTCAAAGAAGTTCAAATGACAGTTCAAATGAATTCAGTAAGTAAAGTCCATAGAGAGGAATATAATAAAAATGGAAATTAAATACCAAAAGATTGACAAGATTAACAAGATAGACAATTCTTGAACAGCAATTGAATAGAGAACACAAAGGATTTTATAGGATCAATTCTGAATTTGTTCTCTCTTTGGCCTTCTGCAAGATAATTCTTAGAGCCTGAGACAGGATAGGCTACAAGTTTATCTTCCAGGCCACAGTTCTCCAAAACAACTCATGTAAAATAATTATCTTATAGTGCAGAAGTCAAAAGTAAGTTGGGCTACATTTCACGTTAAATTTGAACCAATTATTTCACCATAAGCTAAATAATATTGACCTTTGCTCTTTGAAGATCTTTTTCACCACCTAGCTGAGCTTCAATAAGGTGATCACAGTGGATAGTTGAAGGCACTGCCACCTTAGGCAACCCACTACTGATGAACTGCAGCATGGCCATTTGGGCGGTGGCATCCTGCATAGCTACACGATCCGGCCGCAGGCGGAGATATGTCTTGCCCCTCTTAATATCCTGATTGACAGGATCATCTAAATGGCCATATACAATCTTCTCTGACAATGTAAGGGGATGGTCCAGTCTGTTGGGTAGAAAAGGCAAGGAACATATATTTCAACTCATGCATGTTATTCATATCACATATTTCAAACAAAGAGTTTTAATGAGAGTCTTAAAAATCTTTCCTGTAACTGTACAGCAATACCTGGTTAAATGATCACCACTGGAGACAAAGGCCACAAAGAAACAGTTCTGATACTGTACAATCTAATTTTATTTCTGAGCCTATTTTTTATTTCAGCGTTGTTAATGTTACATACCATTGCTTATATTCATACTTTAAATGGGAAACTCAACATCTGTCTATGGTTTATACTAGTAAGAAAGCAATAGTTAAAAGAAGTAACAATGTTTTTGAAAACCTGCACCCCAAATCAAGCTAACTGGTTTCAGTGATCCTCCTCTTGAGATATTATGCAATAGGCATTTTTGCCTGAATCTCATGAGAATGCCATAATCTAGCACAGGGCTGTCAAACTCCGGGCTTGTGGGCTAGATGTGTCACATTAGCAAAGGGCGAAAAAGTCCCAATATGTCATGTGACGCCGCTGTGACAATGTGTGTTTGACACCCTTGATCTAGCACAATACTATTTCACAGGGTTTCAGTTACTATTTAAATTTGCAATGTTTATTTGGGTACCGTGTTTTCCTGTAAAATAAGCCCTAGTATGATTTTTCAGGATGCTCGTAATGTAAGCCCTACCCCAAAATAAGCCCCAGTTAAGACTGTCAGCCAGACTGATACATGTAGCATCATATTTTCCCCAAAATAAGACCTAACTGGAAAATAAGCCTTAATGTGTCTTTTGGAGCAAAAAATAACATAAGACCTGATCTTATTTTCAGGGAAACATGGGTAATTAATATGTATACCTATAGGCACTATTTAAAGATTGTCATGAATACCCTGACACTGAAGCTGTTCTATGTCAGCATAACAATAGTTTGTAAACATCACAGGTAACAGTTGTACTTATCCAAAAGGGAAATGGAAGGAGAGAGAAAAATCCTACACCCCACTCCTGCTTGCCTGATCATAGATAAACATGTTATGTCTGTATTGGCTACTAAAAAGATTTGACTTTCAGTTTTCTTGATTTCTACTAAGCATCATTTTTGAAGAATAAAATTAGCTCTTTATTTTATGTTAGTATGTATTTTATTAAGGGATCCACAGAGCAAAATATCTACAAGGACATATAAATGTAAGATGTACTTTTTAAAATTTTCCCTTAGAACTATAAACAATAAACCAGTTAATGCAGGGGTCCCCAACCGCCGGTCCGCGGACCGGTACCGAGCCATGAACAAGCCTTACCGGCCGCTGGTTGCTGGGCGCCGCCATCTTTTTGGTAAAAAGCGCTCGGTGAGCTTTTCCGGTAGAAAGCTCACCGGAAGCGCCTCAAAAGATGGTGGCGCCAGCGCTCGGTGAGCTTTTCCGGTAGAAAGCCATTTCCCGAAAAAGCTCACCGAGCGCTGCGCCGCTTATTTGACGAAAAGCGCTTCTGGTGACGCCACCGGAAGCGTCATAAAGATGGCGGCGCCCAGTTGACGCCGGTACCAGGTCGCGGCGCCCAGCTGATGCCGGAACCGGGCCGCGGCGCGAAAAGGTTGGGGATCCCTGAGTTAATGCAAATATTCTCATGCCCAGATTTGCTATCAACAACAGCCAGTTTAAAGGAAATTACAAAGCAGTTATCCATACAGAAGAAACTTTCAACACCCTCTAATTATCTCTACAAAGTTTTATCCCAAATATCCTCAATTTATTTAATTATAAGGATACTCAAAACGCTATGATGGATCAGATCAAAGGTTCAGCATTCTGTTTCAACAGTGTCAAATTACATATTTATTTAGAGCATTTATGCACTATACTTCAGCTGGAAAGCTTCCCAACGCAACTTATTTTTTTAAAAAATGGATTGTTCTCAGGTGTATAATTGAAAAAGAAATACATATAAATTAAAAAGAGGGGGATAGGACAAGAATAAGAAAATGTGAGATACCAGTTCTTAATGTTTCACTGAGCTCAGCATTTCTTTGCTTTAGTTTGGTGGCATGGCTAACCAGTTAATTATGAAGGAGAAGCAAACTGCACAGATCTGGATTTGAGATTAGGTTGCTTAGATGGTTGCTTTCCTTCTCTCCCCCATTATTACAGCTAAGAGAAGCTCCAAACCGGGATACTAGTAAAACCCTATTATTAACAATCCCCAATCCTTTACTCAGCCTTTTACTACCAAATTGTAGAATTCTACTTCTTCTGAATCTTCCATTGTTCCAACTTCAGTAAATGTCTCAGGTTTTATTCACCATTTTCATACCCTGCCTTATAAACATCTGAACTATATTTACTTTGGGTTGCATTTTTCCTAAGCAAACATTCCTAAGCAAAATATTGTTTCAGACTTTTTCAACACCTATTTACTTTCTATTCTATAATACTCTTTTGGGCTACAACAAGAACAGTATATTATTTTCTAAGAACTGTCACATCATAAAACCGTATGGTGACATTATCATACTAACGGTTATTTTAGATTATCTAACATCCCACAATAGTATTTGCCCTTTTTACAACTACTGAATGATCCTCTATTTTCATTGAGCTATCCACAACTCCAGAATCCCTTTCGTGATCACTTATCACTTCCTAGGCCTGTTCAATAGATAGGTAGATCAATGTACTTTATAATGGATTACTCCAAATTGCATTAACCATTTTGTTTTAACTTTCCCTCAAATTTAATTTTGATTTACAAGCTTGATATATTAAGCATTGTGAAAGTACTCTAAAATCTTAGCAAAGAAGGAACTTGGTTCCAATGCTACAAGATTAATCCTATATTGATGATAATCTTTAACAGCATGTTTCATCAAATTACCTGATAGGGTGATAAGGAAATTAGCCTGTACTTCCCTGAATCTTCTATAACAGTGGTTCCCAAACTTTTTCAGTCCACTGCCCCCTTTCTGCTACAAACTCATCCTTGGTGCCCCCCACCCAGGGGTGGGATTTAAATTTCTGTGGGCGTGGCCTAATTTGAGGGCGTGGCTTGCTGGTCATGTGACTGGCTGGTGTGGCTTGCTGGTCACATGACCAGATAGGCGTGGTTTGGTGGTCATGTGACTGGGTGGGCATGGTCAGGTGACTGGCAAACCAAATACAAGTGGTCCTCATTTAATGGCCAGTTGTTTAACAAGTGTTCTAATTTATGACTGGCCTCCCCAGAGCTACTTGACCTGTTTTTGGAGTTTTGACAGCCATGCACACACACTCCCTTCTAACCCTGCTGGAGCAGGTCGTTGGACTAGAATCGGCAAAGCATCTCTGATTAGATTCTAGCAGTGAATAAAATCTAATCAGAGATGCTTTGCCAATTCTTGTTGATTTGTTTTATTTTTATTTCTTTATTTTATGTTGCTGAATTGCCTTGACATGTGTGTCCCTTCTTGTGCACAACCCAGAAGCTTTTGTTATTCTTTGCAGCTTCTTCCTCGTTCTTACCTTTTTCGAACAATGTTGATGTTTTTTTCAAGCTGTTCATACTGTATGTATTCATTAGGCTCAAACTGGCTCATGGCCACTTTGGACCGTTGGCATAGGAGGGTAGATACATGGTACCTTCGAACTCCTTTACTTAACAGTTGCTAGACACAACAGATAAGAAAGCAGTTAGCTAATATTATTGACAATTAAATTTATACCTTCTGTGTATAAATATATAATTAAACTTCATCAGGACGTTAACTTTTTATGAATTAAAAAAGTCTCTGGAGGGGACAGAAAACTGGAAGTACCATTTTTTGAACAATGTATTTATTTATAATGCTATTTTTTATGCTTGTAGCATTTCACTAAGGTGGTTTATTTTTCCATTCAATATCCAACAACATAATGTTAGCATTCTGACATGCAATTTGGCAGATTGAATCTCACCAAGCTCAAGGTTGACTCAGCCTTCCATCTTTCCAAGGAAGATTGTTCGGGGCAATATGTTGACTCTGTAAACTGCTTACTCATTTTAATACAACTTGCAAAAATTACTTTCTTATAAATCAGTTTCTATTAACTATAGCAAATATGGCATATTTAGAAATTAATATTAATATTTAAACCACCAGATTTCAATTTTTACATGCACAATATACTTAATAATAATTCAGATAACATCTGCCTATCTCAGGTCCTCGGGAAGGACTCAATAGGTAGATAAAAATACAAAATCCAGTCTAAACATCTGACTGACTGTGTGATGAACCATACAATAACAATTTATTAAATGTATATGCTGCACAACACCTAACAATTCTAGATTGCTCAAAATTGTTAAATGGATGTCTCTGGACCAATCACTCTCTCAGCCCAATCCACTTTACAGGATTGTTGTTGTAGGGAAAACAGGAGGAAAGTGTGTTGGGTATGTTCACACCTTAAGGTAATTTGTAAAAAATTCTAAGGGCAGAATATAAATACTAATAAATAAATACACTCACAAGGCGGGGGAGGAAAGAAGAAAGAAATTATTATCATATCATGTTTATAAGTAACAGAAGAACACTGACCCGCTACTGCAACATTAATATAGGATAGTAGCTCTTTTCAGGGTTTTTTGGTAATTGTGTACAACTTGATAAATCTCTTTTTATGCTTAGGAGATAGGAACAGTCAGTGTGAAGAATTTATTGTTTTGATGCCATTTAATTCAAGTCCAATATGAAAAAGGCACTAATATTTTAATCCAATTTATCCATTAGTAGCATGTTCTGCCAAATTCAGAGGTAAATAAATTGCATACCTTAAAAAAAGGTGGGGGGAGTGCATAAGCGCACCAATGTGCCTACTGTCCCTGTCTGATTGTTGTTTTTTTCTTATATGTATCCATTTCATGTATTCATAACTATGTTTATACTTATACCTGTTATCTTATAATCGCTTGACAAAATAAATAAATAAACAAACAAATAAATAAATTCAGAGGAACTTATTCCCATATAAAAGTAGAGTTATATATTTACATAATAAATGTCTGGTTTTCCTAGTCAACTAAAAAGCATGCCTTAGTGGGAGATTGTAAAAAATGATGGATCCAATTATTATATGAATTAGATTGCTTGAGAAATACCTGCTAAAGTATTCTCTTATTGTATCTCAATAGAAAAATATGCTAAGTATGTTTGAAAAGGCTGTAACTCTATGCATATCAACACATATTAATAACCCCTTGGTCTAAAATAATGTGCCTTAAAAATGGGAATTTTCTTGCACAAAACAAAGCAATATGCCACACTAACATCTGAACTTTTACTGCAAGCACTGCAATTCATTAGGAGTTCAGAACAGAATCGTTTGAATAGGGCAGGAATTTAATCTAGCTGGCCTAATTATTTCCGGACAATGCATGACAGCAAAGCAATATTCAGCATAATGATGTTTGGAATACTTATCGCTCTCACAATGACCTAAATTGCCTCAAAAAGCAGGGCAGGATGCGAGTCACCTTGCCCTCACCTTGGCTGCAAGGGCAGAGAATTACCAGGCAGCCTAGCAGTATAAAAAAGAGAGCAAAACCTATTAATGCACATGCCGAGGAGAGAAGTCGGTTTGCCGCTTTGCTACCGAGCAAATATTACTCCACGCGCTCCAGAGAGCTACAAACCGGAGGAACATGCTGACCTACAGAGAGGAAGGCGAATGCTAAGAGCCAAGAACAGAACAGACAGGCCCCCTCCGGCTGCCACCCTCGCCATCAGCTAGATGGGAGGCGCTCGCTTTTTACCTCGGATCTATTAGCAACCCGCTCTACGCCACTTTGCTCACCTGTAACCGACTGACTAGGACATAATACGGCGCCATTTTGTTCACTGACAAAGATGAAGTCGCCTGGTAATAGCGTCACGTACCGACGTTTTGTAACAACGTGCTGATGGGCGGGGCTTTTTAAGGCCGTCATCACGCTTTCCTTTCCAAGAACACTGTCTCCTTGGCCCTGGAAGTTATAATACATGTAGTTCCGAAGGCTTGAAAGATCAACAGGAAACAGTTAAAAAAATTCCGCAGTTGTCAATTATTGTATAAAACATAAAGAGACCTGAAAAGCAGAGGAACTCATTTCCCCGGTTGGACAGGGTTACTACCGCTTTACATTGAAAATTTTGTATTTATTTCTGTTTCAAACTCTGCCTACATAAAATAAAAACATTCAAGTGTTATTTTAAATTCAGTCTATTGGCCTCCGATTGCACATGAGCGGGTGAAGTGGGGGACTTTATCATGAAAAGACTGAATAGATTAGTCTTTGAACGTGTATAGCCGGAGCAAAATTTGCAACGGAGCAGCAGAAGGAAAATCTGTTCCAAAGACATGGCAATACTGGCTTATCAGATACTAAAGAGAAATTAAATACCTTATCATGTAATGTGGGAGGGATGATAGGATAAGTGAAAGTCTAGAATCTAAAATTACATATTTATGTCACTAGGAAATCAAATGCAGTTAATCTTGCGGCAAGGTACAGTTTTATACATAGAAATAGTTTACCCTGTGTTCAATGGAGCTTATTCCCTAATAAGTGGATTGTATTCTTAAAGGCAACCTGATTTAATTATGACAGTCCTGCAATTTGCAATGCAATCTTTTAAGTGCATTAAGTAAAACTACATTGACTGCAATTAACGTCAAGAGAAAGAATGCTTGGTACATGAGAGAATAGACACGTTATTGTGCAGAATTTGCCAACCGCTTGTGTTATGATGTTAAAGTTATAAAAGTATGTGGTATTATTTATTGCACAAATAAGTCTTTGTGGATGCCTCTAAAATGGTCAGAAAGGTTTTGAAGGCTGCACATGAAGAATCCTGCAATTAAGCGTTAGATGTGGAACTGCTATAGAATCCGATTCCCCCTCACCACCCAAGCTTTTTTAGGATTAAATAAAAAGTAATTCACTTACACCTTTCAAGGCAAACCTACCCTTTAACTGCATGCTGGCTCCTAAAACTACGAATTACATGTCGATACTTCGTTCTTTATTCCTTTCAAATGTTTAAACGCTTTTAAAAATGCTTGTTTAGATGCACGATTACTTGCACTTAATATCAACTGCATCTTATAATTCTTACAAATTAAAAAAAAAAAAAGGTTCTGACTACCCCTTTCGAGTCTTTTACTGAATCCATCTACAATACAGGGTAACTATACCACCAATGCCGGTAGATGTAAGGGGCGGGCTTTTTCGGGTCCTAGAAGAGAGAGAGAGAGATACAATTTGATAAGTCAAAACTTTATATTCCCCTTCTTTATCTAAATTGTTAGTTCTACAGTATTTTAAAGTTTGAAGCAAGAGGACGTACTTTTCTTTCGCTAAGAGAGGTAGCCCCCTGGTTAATTCGCTGGACTTCTATCGTCCTTTGGGACCTAAAGAGTAGAGGTCACGGGTAAAACGTCGTTAACAACGGCGCGAGAGGAGAACCTGAGGTGATGGCTAAACATCATCCAGATTTAATCTTCTGCCGCAAGCAGGCCGGAGTGGGTGCGTAGTCCGTTACAGAGAGGTCGAGTATTACTCTGCAGCCCATACCGGAAAGAGAGTTTCGTTTAAAAGATGGCGGGCGGGCTGGAGAAAAGTAATGATAAACCATGCATGGTAGCCATTCAAGTTGATTTCAGATATTCGTCCCCAGCCAACATGCTGGGTAGTTCTGCTGTGTTTAATGGCATGTGCTATATAGCTAAAGGCTTTTTGTAAGTCGGGCGGCTGTACAAATTTGATTAGTAATAAAAATTATTATTTGTAATATTAAAATGGGTGAGTTTAAGCCAATCACTTTCTCAACTCAACAACCTCACAGGGTGATGGTTGTGGGAAAAATAGGGAGTATTATGTATGTTCGCTGTCTTGAGATACTTATAAATTAATAAAAGTGGAGTAGAAAAACCATCACCCATTTTTCAGGATCAATGGCTCCAACGTGTAAAAATAAAGTGCCCCAAATGGGCAAACTGAAGAATTTGAGAGTAGTAAGGCTGGGCAAGACTGCAGTATAATGATAAAGGGAATGTCCGAAATTTGAGCATTCTGAAATTGTTCCATTGTATTATGTTAGAATTCTCCTTGAAGTCTTTTGCAATCGAATATGTAGGATTTCTGAGGAACGTGTGATGAAAGTGGATGGCAGGCACTGAAATGAACGAGGAAAATGAATTGAGCCAGAATTTATTTTTTTTAACTGGCACTTGGAAAACCTCCTTGTCTGCTTTCCTTTTTCAGAATGGACTGGAAGGTTGATAAGCAATGACTCGGTTGGACAATAGATTAAGTAGAGTGTTACATAGATTATGCCCTTTTATTTGTATATCATTGTTATATCTTAATATCCTAGGCCAGATACCCATTCTTTCTTACGTTTTCCCAAAAAGCGTATATCAAGAGATTCCCTAACTTCTGACAACTCAATCCAACAGAATTTTATTTATTTATTTATTCAATTTATATTGCTGGGGCAGCTTACACAATGTGAAACCAAATCTATAGAATGCTTGTTGCACCAATGAAAGCTAGAATGGCATTTTAGCAGGAGTATTTTATACTTTGCCGGTTTGCTTTTTGGCATTGCATAGAATGTTTAGGAAATGTGTGAAATATGAAGCACTTCATACTTCGACATTCCGTTTTTAGCATTCTGTAGATTTCCTAGGCATTCTATAATAAACACCTAATTTCATACATTGACAGTAATATAAACATATGAGCGGTGTGCTGGCCTAGTGGTGAAGACACTTGCCTCCCACTTGAAAGGTTTTAGAGTTCACTCCTAGATAGTGGCAAATGTTTTTCTCTGCGATCACAAACTTAGCAACTGGCATGTATTTATGATGGTTGCAGTGTCCCAGGATCACATGATCACCTTTTGTGTTTTTCTGACAAGCAAAGTCAACACGGATGCCAGATTCACTCAACAACCAAGTTACTAACTTAAACAACTGCAGTGATTCACTTCACAACTATGGCAGGAAAGATCATAAGATCATTAACTGAAATATCATTAACTTTCTTAATAACAGAAATTTGGGCCTCTATTGTGATCATAATTTGAGGATTACCTGTATGTCATTACCAATCTCTGACTTAGTGGAACAAAAACCTTCGGTACTGTCTTTAAAAACTATGATTATCTTACTTCACATATGCATGAATATTAGCAAAATAAAGGGAATACATAATATTTAAATTGGTGTTTTGTTTTGATCTCAATATCAATATGACTTTATTTTTTGCTTTTGCAGCTATTGGGAGACTATGTGAAAAATGTAAGTACAGCTTCATACATATTTGTTGTGAATTCATGCCAGATTCTTTCATTTTGACTAAAATATCAACATCTTTATTCTGTGAATATAATAAATTTCTTGGAATAGTTTAAGATAAAATCATTAGTGTTCTTAAAACTTTGAATTTCATTTCCAAAAGCTGTTTTGATGCATGCAGAGGTGCAGTTAAATTCTATTTGCAAATTTTGAAAACAATTCTGGGATCATTTGGCATCTGCAAGAGGTCCAGTTGCCTAAAGCTCTATTTTCATGTGCAAGTAAATTCTATTATGTAGATACTCTTTGGAACTAAATTTCATATATATATATAGCACTTTGAATAGACTTGCAACATACCTGACCAGCAATTCCTTCAACCTAAATCAGGAAAATTTGTTGATTTGGTATTGTGTGTCTAAAAAGCTAGATCAGGCTTGTCCAACCATGCGGCCCAGGTCGCCTCATAATGCGGCCCAACGCCCACCCCAACCTTCATGAAAGATCCAGCGAGGAGGAGGAGAGGCAGGCGCGAGGTGGGGCGAGGCGAACAACAAAAAAGGCGGGCAGCCGCAGCCCAAAAGTCCCGCCCCGCCACCTCCTGCTGTTGCCGCCGCCACCGCTGCTGCTTCTGCCCCCGTCGCCGCTGCTGCTTCTGCCCCCCCGCCGCCGCTGCTGCTGCTTCTGCCCCCCCCGCCGCTGCTGCTGCTGCTTCTGCCACCGCTGCCGCTGCTGCATTTGCAGGAGGAGAGGTAGGCGTGAGGCGGGCGAGCTTTCTTCCCCCCCCCACCCGCAAAATTTGGCCGGAAAATTAATAAAAATAAATAATTTGCAGGAGGAGAGGTAGGCGCGAGGCGGGCAAGCTTTCTTCCCCCCCCCACCCCACAAAATTTGGCCGGAAAATTATAAAATAAAAATAAATAATTTTTAATAAATAATTAATAATAAATAATAAATAATAATTTTATTTTATTTTATTAATTTAATTTAATTTAATTTAATTATTTAATTTAATTATGTGCGGGCCAAACCAAATTTTCATCTTCTAATGTGGCCCAGGGAAGGTGAAAGGTTGGACACCCCTGAGCTAGATAGTTAATTAAAATATGAGAGTAGCCAAAACATTTTATAATTTGAAAATAAAATATTAGAAAGAATGAAATATAACAGATAACAGATAATCAGAGTTGGAAGGAACCTTGTAGGTCATCTAGTCCAACCCCCCGCCCAAGCGGGAGACCCTACACTATTTCTGACAAATGGTAGTCCAATCTCTTCTTGAAAGTCTCAAGTGATGGCACTCCCACAACTTCCGAGGGCAAGCTGTTCCATTGGTTGATTGTCCTCACTGTCAGAAAGTTTCTCCTTATTTCCAGGTTGAATCTCTCCTTGTTCAGTTTCCATCCATTATTCCTTGTCTGGCCTACAGGCATTTTCATAAATAGCTTGACCCCTTCCTGTCTGTTGGCAGCCCCTCAAATATTGGAAGACTGCTATCATGTCTCCCCTGGTCCTTCTCTTTACTAGACCAGCCAAGCCCAGTTCCTGTAACCATTCTTCGTATGTTTTAGTCTCCAGTCCCCTAATCATCCTGGTTGCTCTTCTCTGTACTTTTTCTAGAGTCTCAACATCTTTTTTATAATGTGATGAACAAAACTGGATGAAGGGGGAGTGTGACTTTTTAGATAAACTGTCACCAAATACTGAAGGCTTCGGTAGCTCTTTGAATTGAGCCTGAAAATGGTATAGAAAACAATATAGGTGACAAGGTAACAACATTAAATGAATGTGTCTGCCATTTTCAGTTGATAACTTCCTACCATATTTTAAATCAGCAGATGTTTCTGAATTGTTTTTCAAAGATGGGCTGATACATAATCATAATATGATCAGAAGATAAAGCATAGCAAATCTGTGTCTACAAATGTGAGAAGCAACAAAAAGGTCTACAACTTATATGAAAGCTGTTTTATAGCACCAATCAATAGCTTAGAAATATTTGACTGAATCAGCCCACAGTTGTCACTCTTAATATTGTATACAATATCAAATATTTTGCTAGTCCTTTCAGGCAAGCCAGAATATGCAACATATTTACCTGAAAGACAACCATAGAAAGACCTCTCTGCAAAGGAAAATTGGACCAAGAAAGGCTTATAAACATGCACAGAATTTCTGTGCCAGCTTTCCTACAGATAAAGAAATATCAAATTATTTAATTAGTTCCAGATACTGTAGTTTAAGACATTTATTGTGAAGAATTTTTTAAAATAATGCTGCCAGTGACATGACACAGTTTCCTTGACTCTAAGGTAGGGATAAGTAATACTTCAGTGGATATAGGAGGATGCATTATCATTTAACATCATTTGAATGATAGCCAAAGGTTATCATCATGACATACTTATGGATAGGTCTGCTGTTTCTGTGGTGGTTTGTTTTTAGGTGTGTTAAACTATTCTCAAAAGTAATATATTTATTTCAACCATCTTTATTTTTTAATTGTTGCTGGCAAATATTGATAGTGAAATTCTAGGTACCAAATGACTTCAAAAAGGGATATAAGGTCTGCATACCATATACAGAGTGCTGAATACTTGCCATTATGAGGCAGAAGCAATAGTGCAAGTTAGTATAGACTAGGAAAATATAGTATTTTTCGTTTATGGATAGAGAAATGTAGTTGTTATACTTCCTCACGATCAATTGTTTCATGCCACACTAATGTAAACCAATAATTTTATTCCTTCTGGAAACTAGAAATTGAATGCTGGTGGCAAGGTTTTGAGCAGAGGAATTAATAGTTTTTCCCATCCAATACAAATGGAACTGAACTGCAAAAAGAAGTCACTTGTTCTTTCAGTAGGAATAAACTTACATGAATTAGGGCACAGATAATAAATGTGACTCTCTTCATTGGTAGGTTTCTAAATCTATTTATGTGGTCCAGTGCTTGTTTTATTTATATTTTACAGCCTTCATTGATGTATATCATCAAGTTCATTTTCAACTCCTAATCATCACAGATTTTTTCGATAATAATCTGTCTCCAACCTGATGTTTCAGGTCTTCCAACTGCACTCATCGCCACTGTAACGGTGTCTCTTCACCTTGCTGTTGGTCACGCTCTTCTTTCCTTGTGCCTTGAGTGAGAACTCTGGGTTGATTTGTTTGATGATCCATGTGTTTGTTTGTTTTGGCTATCTATAAGTATTCACTGGAATCTTCTTCAACATCAAAATTAAAAAATGTCAATGCCCTCCTATCCCACTTCAACATTCACTTCCATACTAGGTCACTGGGAGTTTATTGACATGGCCTGCCCAGTACTGTTCTTTAGAGTTATAGAGAGCATGGGTATATCTTTTCCAAGGATTTCATGTCTGCTCTACCAAGTTTGTTGATTGTTGACTCTAAAAGGCAGGTGCTATCCATCACTTCAATACCTTCAGTGATGTGTTTCTAAATTGCTTTGTTAGCATTGCCAAAATGCTACTTGTCCTTTCAGCATTTCTTTTGTGTAAGTGAATAAATAGTTTATAAACTCTTGAGTTTTGTAAGCTTGTATTGACAAAATATTGTTTTGGATTGATTCATTCTATTCGTTTATGCCCAAATTTGATAGTGTTTTTTAAAAGAAAGGAAAAGTTTAGAGTTGGTTAAAGAGTATTCTCTCCCCATATGCTACAAAATGGTAGTTTGGTTAAAGATACGATGAAAGTCACTCATATGCCAATTGCTTCTAAATGCAGTCTATAAATAGTGTAAGGTGATATATTCATATTTTGGATGGTAAAAATCCACTGCAAACATGTTAGGTAGAAGAAAAAAGTCCAGTGACTACCATTCAAATATATTCCCTATGTAATCAATTGGACTACAGCTTCGCTTTGTTTGAATGCTATCTTCTGTATATCTCTTATCTCAAGTGAAATGTGTATACTTTGGTTTTCAGGTGATGGCAAATGTGTTATCTGTGACTCTTATGTACGGCCTTGTACACTGGTGCGTATCTGTGATGAGTGCAACTATGGCTCTTATCAAGGACGTTGTGTGATATGTGGGGGTCCTGGAGTTTCTGATGCTTATTACTGCAAGGAATGTACTATTCAGGAAAAGGATGTAAGTTTTTTAGAATTTTTTATTTTTATCCTTTTAAACATATGTACATACATACTGTATATACATACTTACAGTGCATTCAGAAAGTATTCAGATCCCCTTCATTTTTGTCAATTTTGTTATGCTTCAGCCTGTTTTTATAGTTGCTGAAATTCATTAATCTACACTCAGTACCCCATAATGACAAAGTGAAAACAGAATTTTAGAAATGTCTGTAAATTTATTAAAAAGAAAAAAACTGAAATATCACATTGGCATAAGTATTCAGACTTTTCACACAATACTTCGTTGAAGCACCTTTGGCAGCAATTACAACCTTGAGTCTTTTTGGGATCTTTTGCCATTCTTCCTTGCAAATCCTCTGAAGCTTAGTCAGGTTGGATGTCAACTGTTGGTGGACAGCGATTTTCAGGTCCCTCCAGAGATGTTCAGCAGGGTTCAAGTCAGGGCTCAGGCTGGGCCACTCTAGGACATTAACAGGGTTGTCCCAGGGTTGTTTTGTCTTGGCTGTGTGTTGTCATGTTGGAAAGTGAACCTTCAGCCCAGTTTGAGGTCCTCAGAGCTGTGAAACATATTTTCATTAAAGATATCCCTGTACTTTGCTCCATTCAGCTTTCTCTCAATCATGACCAGTTTCCCTGCTGCTAAAAAACACCTCCACAGCATGATGCAGTCACAACCAAGCTTCACTGTTGGGATGATATTGGGTGGGTGATTAGCAGTGCCTGGTTTCCTCCAGACATAATGTTTAGAGACAAACAATTCGATCTTGATTTCATCAGACCAGAGATACTTGTTCCTCACAGTCTGAGAGTCCTTCCGGTGCTTTTTTGCAAACTCCAAGCAGGCTTTCATGTGTTTTGCACTGAGGAGAGGGTTCCTTCTAGTGGTGCCACTCTGCCATAAAGCCCAGATTGGTGCAGGGCTGCAGTGATGGTTGCCCCATCTCTGCACAGGATCTCTGGCGCTCAGTCAGAGTGACCGTTGGGTTCTTGGTCACCTCTCTTAGTAAGGCCATCCTCCACTGTTTGCTCCATTTGACTGGAACAGCCCTTGGAACAGTCTTGGTTGTGCCAAATGTCTTCCATTTGAGAATTATGGAGGCCACTGTACTCTTAGAACCTTCAGTGCAACAGAAATTTATTGTGGCCTTTCCCAGATCTGTGCTTTGCAATAATCCTGTCTCTGAGCTCTGTAGGCAATTCCTTTGACTTCATGGCTTTTGCTCTGCTACAGTATGAAGGCATCAGCTGTGATGCCTTCTATAGAAAGGTATGTGCCTTCCCAAATCATGCCCAATCAATTTAATTTGCCACAGGTTGACTCCCAATGTAGAAGCATGTCAGCAACAATCAAGAGAAATATGGGGCACCAGAGCTAAATTTTTAAGTGTTTGCTGCAAAGGATCTCAACGTGATATTTTAGTTTTTTCTTTTTAATAAATTTATAGACATTTCTAAAATTCTGTTTTCACTTTGTTACTTGGGGTACTGAGTGTAGATTAATGAGAAAAAAATGAATTTCAAAAACTGTAGAATCCGGGCGCAGCATAACAAAATTGATGAAAGTGAAGGGGATCTGGATACTTTCTGAATGAATATATATATTCTCTCTATACATATAGAGGGGGTGAAGAGAGCATTCTTAAATTATTATTGCTTAATAAAGTGTAAACTTCGTACATTTTAAAGTAATATGTGCCTTTCTTATGTTAAACTACCTAAAAGTGAGAATACTTCTTATTCAAATTTTCTCAAATTAATATTTGGGCATAATTCTATATCTTATTTATGATTTAGATTATAGGAGATTAGAACTAATTGTTTAAAGAAACTCTCAGTATTATAGTATACGATGTCATCAAAAGAGTAAAAGAATTGAAATGGAAATGGGTTGGTCACATAGCAAGAAGAACTGATGGCAGGTGGACCAAAGCAATCATAGTATGGATCCCACTTGATATAAAGCATCCACAAAAGAGACTTAAAATAAGATGATGACATTGGCAAATATTATGGACCCAATTGGCAAAAGAAAGCTTAGGACCATATTAGTTGAAAAATTGCAAAAGATTCCTTCATCCTTCAGTGGATAGACAATGGCTAAACTGATGGTAATGATGAGTTGAACATTAGGGTAGCAATTGAATAAGTATAAAGTAGTTTGGAAAATAATTGGAGAGCCTTTGGTCTAGCATTTAAGGCACCAGGCTAAAAACCAGAAGATTCTTGAATTCTATGAAAGGTAGCTGGGTGACCACTGAGAGCCTGTCACTCTCTTTCAGCCCATGAAGGCTGGCTCAGATATCAAACGGGTTGGTCAATTCCTATCACACCAATGGATCGGTACTTATTTGAATGAAAAAAGCAGACCTTGCACATGTAGGGGAAATGATAGGAAGTAATAAAACAGTTGGAAAGATAAGAAAAGAAATGTGTACAAAAATCTTTCCCATTTTAGCAGAAGCCTTTCAAAAGTCAGTCAGATTGAACTAAAGAAATAAAGTATTTCATAAGGTACAATATAATTCCACAAGCATCATGAGTGGGTTTTTTTTTTAGAAAGTCAGTACATTTGCCATATGCTGTGTCTTACTTTTTTAAAAAGTTGTACTTTGCATATATTATATCCATCCATTTATATCATTACTGGATTTTTCCTCTTTGTTGTCTACTCTATGCTTGCTTCATTTTTATTTGTTTGCTGTTGTTTTAAATTTTACATTCCTGAGTTTCAAGATAGTGCTATTCAAATAATGCACCTTTTGTATAATTACAATTGATTGTAGAATTTTATGGAGAAATTGCATTGAAACAAATCCTACCCTTTTGTATTTCTATG
This sequence comes from Notechis scutatus, assembly GCF_049901735.1. Taxonomy (NCBI): domain Eukaryota; kingdom Metazoa; phylum Chordata; class Lepidosauria; order Squamata; family Elapidae; genus Notechis; species Notechis scutatus. The sequence continues at coordinate 51,204,222 of NC_142014.1, forward strand.
CTAATCTCATCAAATTTAGTGGCAGGTCCCTTTTAAGTAAGTGCTTTGTAAGACTGCAGTCTGTAAAGTACTATCTCTTAATTTGATAGTAGAAATAGGACATAATTATCTATAGACAATATGTGGGTTAATACAGGACAGAAATCTCTCATTCTCACACACACACATATACACTCAAACAAATTTCCCTATTGGAATTGTGATATACAGATACTATGATATTCCTTTTGGAATCTATTAGGCTTAGCTTGTTCTAACTGTTTGTCTTTTGCACCATTCTAGCGAGATGGCTGTCCCAAGATTGTTAATTTGGGGAGTTCAAAAACAGATCTCTTTTATGAACGAAAGAAATATGGCTTCAAGAAAAGATGATCACATCTCCACTGTGGAAGTACTCCTGAAAAATTTTGGACTTCATTTTTATAGGAAAGCAATTAAATGTATTTTGTTTCAATTCTAATAATTTGATGGAAATATTGGTTACTAAAAATTATTCTTGTCATTTTTCAATGAAAAAAATATTGAATTAAATATAATTTGAATCACTAAGAAGGTAAATTGGAATTCAGACCATAGATCTTGATAGATAGCCCTTTTTTCTGACAGAATACTTTCACTGTATATTAAGTCAAACCCAAGTTTTTCTGAAGAATTTGATTAGGTGTTCTGTCAGTGTTATGGTGGATTATACCCCAATAAAGTTTTATAATAGTCTTCTAGTGGAAATTCTCATATGTACATTTCTTGATCTTGGATTGCGGTGTGTGTGATTGTTATTTGTTAGTAACCAGGGAGATAAATTCAGGCATAAATTGGTAGTTGTAGCTGGTAGTGGTCCATAACAATAAAGTGATATAAACAGTAATCTAGAATTGCTCAGTGACTGATACAGCATACAAACTGAATAAATCTATAAAGAACAGCATTTGGTATTGCCCTAACTTGTGTTTCTTGCACCAGTACAATATGATCATACCATAAACAATTTTTTTCTAAGAAAGTCTATCTGCCCTTTGAGATATACTCACTTGCTTATTGCAATGGGGAAATAATATAGTACCTGAAATTCCTGGTGCAAATCATGAAAAGCAGGATTTAAACAGTTGGGTGTGCATCTTTTTAATGTGCATAGCTGCCCTGTTTAAAAAATCATTCACAAATCCAAAATGTCATCTGTTATCAGCTACCAAATTGTAGCCAAATTTTGCATATATGTTGTAGTCCATTTAGAAAAAAGCATATCGTAATTATAGAAACTTAAACCCAAACATAATAAAACGCATATCCACAAATCAGGTTTATGAAAAGAAATAACCTCACATCCTCCTAATTCTGTTTTCAGGCATTCTTAAGGTTTGTAGTAAGATATAATTTTCAAATGATTTTATTCACTTCCAATGTAATGATTTAAGCATATAAACTCACACTGCAGACTTGTTATTCAAATGGTGTTTGGAATAGGACATAACTATGTGATTTACTTAACAACTACATGATTAGGCTGTAATATGGCAGTGAATCAGTACACGGTATTTTCAGCCTCCCTCAAAACAAATATTTTAACATACCTGTTTAGGAAATAGTAAAGAGAGGTTGGGGATCATAAATTATTTTTAATAAACGTTTGGTTCTTAAAATATGCAAATTGCAACCAATTAGGTATTTTTAACACTTATACTAGGAAGAAGTTTATTATTATAATTGGATACCATTTTATTCATAGGGATGTAAATGGAGGAATGTGTACTGTGCAAGGATCTCTCAAGGGGTGGAGCTCCTTTGCAGAGTGTAAATTTTATCATTATCACAATATTCCCTAATGGACTATTACTTCAGTCCAAATGAATGAATAATTAACAATAATCTCTGGTATAATATAAACATAGAAAGCAGGAATGCATCACAAAGTAAGCCAAATTCATTTCTACTCCATTCAACCTGAACCACAATCTTAAGCCCATTTTTATCTATTAAATACCTCTCCTTCTCATGCCCTCATGTTTACCTTCATTTCTTTCACATAGAATCATGATGGCAAACCTACGGCATGCGTGCCAGAAGTGGCATGCAGAGCCACTTCTGCCAGCATGCAAGAGGTTGCCCGGAAGAGCCCCACTGTGCATGTGCGCTGCCTGCCCAATAGCTGATTGTTGGGTATCTGGCGCACGGGAGACATGCACGCATGCACGGGGGTGTGGGGATTCACACGCATTGCCTTCTGGGTACTGGCATGTGAGTGCATGCGAGCGCAAATTTTTGGCATGGGAGCCCAAACAGTTAACCACCACTATTATAGAATACAATAATTTTGTGGATTAGCTCTGAAATAGATAACCTATTCTAAAAAAAAATTGTATTTCTCTTGTGTGTATTTTGCAATAAGTAGAAATACATAAAAATACTAAACAGAAGCACCAGTTATCGGACTGTGAAAATCTTGGAACTTTCATTCATCGCTTAATTAATGCATCTGGACTATCTTTAGAAATGTTTCTAGTTTGGGCTTTAAATCAGGCAAGTGACAAAATATTATTTTTTAAAAAGTGGAGGTATATAGAAACTATTGTCATCTCATCATGAACTAATACTGAACCTAAAAAAATCTGTAGCAAGTTTTAGGCAGCTAGAATTTAGTGCAATGAGATTACATACAGGTGAAACTCAAAAAATTAGAATATCGTGCAAAAGTTCATTTATTTCAGTAATGCAACTTAAAAGGTGAAACTAATATATGAGATATTACATGCAAAGTAAGATAGTTCAAGCGGTGATGCGTCATAATTGAGATGATTATGGCTTACAGTTCATAAAAACCCCAAATCCACAATCTCAGAAAATTAGAATATTGTGAAAAGGTTCAATATTCTAGGCTCTAATCAGCTAATTAAGCCATAACACCTGCAAAGGGTTCCTGAGCCTTTAAATGGTCTCTCAGTCTGGTTCAGTAGGAATCACAATCATGGGAAAGACTGCTGAACTGACAGTTGTGCAGAAAACCATCATTGACACCGTCCATAATCAGGGAAAGCCTCAAAAGGTAATAGCAAATGAAGTTGGATGTTCCCAAAGTGCTGTATCAAAGCACATTAACAGAAAGTTATGTGGAAGGGAAAAGTGTGGAAGAAAAAGGTGCACAAGCAGCAGGGATGACCGCAGCCTAGAGAGGATTGTCAGGAAAAGGCCATTCAAAAGTGTTGGGGACTTTCACAAGGAGTGGACTGAGCCTGGAGTCAGTGCATCAAGAGCCACAGATGGATCCTGGACATGGGCTTCAAATGTCGTATTCCTCTTGTCAAGCTGCTCCTGAACAACAAACAACATCAGAACCTGGGCTAAAGAAAAACAGAACTGATCTGTTGCTCAGTGGTCCAAAGTCCTCTTTTCTGATGAGAGCAACTTTTGCATCTCATTTGGAAACCAAGGACCCAGAGTCTGGAGGAAGAATGGAGAGGCACACACTGCAAGATGCTTGAAGTCCAGTGTGAGATTTCCACAGTCTGTGTTGATTTGGTGAGCCATGTCATCTGCTGCTGTTGGTCCACTGTGCTTCATTAAGTCCAGGGTCAACGCAGCCGTCTACCAGGAGATTTTGGAGCACTTCATGCTTCCTTCCACAGATGAGCTTTATGGGGATGCTGACTTCATTTTCCAGCAGGACTTGGCACCTGCCCACACTGCCAAAACCACCAAAACCTGGTTCAGTGACCATGGGATTACTGTGCTTGATTGGCCAGCAAGCTCGCCTGACCTGAACCCCATAGAGAATCTATGGGGCATTGCCAAGAGAAAGATGAGAGACATGAGACCGAACAATGCAGAAGAGCTGAAGGCCACTATTGAAGCATCCTGGGCTTCCACAACACCTCAGCAGTCCCACAGGTTGATAGCTTCCATGCCATGCCGCATTGAGGCAGTAATTGCTGCAAATGGGACCCAAACCAAGTACTGAGTACATATGCGTGCTTATACTTTTCAGAGGTCTGATATTGTTCTATGTACAATCCTTGTTTTATTGATTGCATGTAATATTCTAATTTTCTGAGATTGTGGATTTGAGGTTTTCATGAGCTGTAAGCCATAATCAACTCAATTATGACAAATCACAGCTTGAACTATCTTGCTTTGCATGTAATGAGTCTATCTCATATATTAGTTTCACCTTTTAAGTTGCATTACTGAAATAAATGAACTTTTGCACGATATTCTAATTTTTCGAGTTTTACCTGTAGGTATTATAAAACACATTAAGGCTACCATGTTTCTTTGGAAGGCAGGGTTGTCAAATACAGCCCCACGGGCTGGATGTGTCATGCGCTGGCCACGCCCTTTGCCAGTATAGCGAAGGAGAAAAAAGTCATGATATGTCACGTGATGATGCCGTGACAACCTGAGTTTGACACCTCTTGTAGGGCTTTAGTCATAATTCAAAGGGAAGTACCAAGTGGAACATGTTAAAATATATGGAAAAATGAAAAAGTGATCTGGAGAAAACACAGTTTTGTCAGGTGTCTACTGTAACTAATGGGCGTTTTCAAAACCAAAACTTTTTCTACAATTCTCATTAATTGTAGTGGCAATATGCAAGACATATTTTGTATACAGTAGGTTCCTTTCTCAATCTATGCTTGTACATACAGGGGTTCTGAACAACTGCCTGAACATTGCAGTATTTGCCCAGAGTCAGACCAAGATGGAATCATAACTATTAAGCTGGGGCTAGAATATCATGAGAGCAGACATGAAAGGATCTATTAGTAATTATCTGAATAATTTAGTCATGTGTCTAATCATCTTTCTGAGTACTGTATATAATGGTTATATGGTTAGCTTAAATTCAGATGTCTCATTTGTTTCTAAAATCCTGCCCTACAAAGCATTTTCAGAACAATTGTCTAATGGTTAAATCTAACAAGGGAATGAAGCACTGAATCACCTGAACTATGCAGATGAATATAAAACCTAATGTACTGATTGGAATAATTTCTTGTCCTAGTGAGAACATTTGGTGCTTCTTCTGTTACAATTGGCCATACCTCCATAGGATTACAAATATCGAAATTGCAAGATCCTCTGCAATTAATAACATACTCCTGTTATATTGTATTTTGCATCTCAAAGTGACTTAATGTGCTTCTTGGCACCTTTCATTTGACAGGCAGGAAAAAACTCATTTCCTTTGGGTTTAAATGTCAGCTGATGAGAAGAATGATGGATGATAAATGAGTGCTAATTACAGCTAATTATAGACTGACTAATCTTTCCTGGTATTAAAACTACTATGATAGAAGGGTGTTTGTTATTGTTTTCTTTCACATTTTTCTTTTAATTGTTCAGTAGATGTCATTTGATGTGATTACTGAATTTTCTAGACTGCTTTAACCATCTATATTACTTCCATTTTGGGCTGGATTTTTTAAGAAAACAAGTGATTCTGTGTTACTGTTAACATGTCTTGATTTAAACTTTTATTAGGAAATTCTTATTGTTTTATGCTATTTAGAAATGACTATACTGAAATACTTGGAAATTTCAGGACTAATTATATTGGAATTTTACAGCAGTTTGCTTCAAATAAAAAAGAAATTAATGGATTTATTAATATATACTTGCTTATGAATATATTACCATTTGTCTTCCTAATTATCCTTAACTAGTTCTAATATAAATATAAATGTGGTGGACTACTACATAGTGATGAGTTACCTACATGAAAAATATGCATTCCTAATGATTGATCAGCATTCTTAAATTCCTTGGAATAAGAATCTATGGCTTTTTCACATAAACAGTTGATTAATTTTAGTCTCAAGTAGGTGACAGGTGGATTTGAAAAAGTGTCCTGGATGTGTCTTTTTAAGGATAAGAGATGGTATCTAATTTCCATTAATTTAGGAGTGTAATTATAGATTGCAATTTTAATTACATTACTTTTCTATGTCTAGAAAAGGAAATATTAATTTAGGAGAGTAATTATGGATTGCAATTTTAATTATATTACTTTTCTATGTCTAGAAAAGGAAATATTCTTTTTTTAAATAAAGTTTTATTGAGTTTTAACAAAACAAATAAAACATCTTATTTGAGTACAGCATCGTTCCGGGTTATCACATTTCCATACAGACACAATTTCATATGCATATTCATCTTATGTATTCAACTTCATATCTTATTACTCTTTTTCCAACTTCTCACTATTTCTCCCTTCTCTTAATTTTCTTTTATGATTATCTCATTTTCTTCTTATTCAATTGTATTTCTTTTACCTAAATTTCTATATCTTTTTATTCATTGTACTTATACTTTCATCTTGTTTATAATTTCATATGTTCTCTTCCAACATTCTTAAGAAGCAAAATTCCCCCTATGATTGCCAATCGAAGTGCAACACCTTTAAATCTTATTATTATCATATGAAATCTCATTAAACATTGAATTTGTGCATTCTAAAATTATAACATTCAAATTTCTAATACCTATTTTATATCATGTAGATCTCATCATGCAGACTCTGCTTGGTACTTCCCCTTGAAAATGTAAAAAGAAAAATTCTAAAAACATAGCAAAAACAATATATATATATAAACATTAGTAAACAGTTATTCAAAATCATTCTAGTACTGGTATGAACCTTGTAAATCTTTCACATTTCGAAAAGGAAATATTCTTAACATTGAACAAATGACCTTTTTTAATCTTCACTATTCATCCAATACAGCTGCTGAGCACAGCTGCTGAAATTATTATTATTTTTTGCATTTGTAAACTGCCCTTTTTCAAAGAGGGCCTCTTATTTTATTAAAATTTTATACCTCTCAGTGGCCAGTCACATTAAATGTCTTAAATTTTAAAATGTCACTTTAAGAATATCAGTGTTTAACAACAATATGTATATCTATGATTACACCTTTCAGTTAACTACTGTATTGTATTGTACAATAGTACTGTGTTGTTTTTGATTTGGGCTTCAAAACAAGGATAGTTAAAGATTCAATTCTTAATGCAATTGGAGAACATGTTTTTACTCTATTTTTATTTTATTCAAAAACAAGGTTAAAATACAAAACTCCAAACAATCCAAAAACCCCACAAAACAATCAAGATGTTAAAAAAAAGGTACATCAAAACCCCAGGAACATATACACACATTATCCCCCCCAATTAATACTGTTTAATATATGTACTACGACATTGATTCTTGAGAATTGGAGAAAATGTTAAATGCTTTTGTAGATCTTGGGATTTTCAGTGATTACGTTTCAACATTTAAAGTTTCAATTAAAAGTAAATATTCAAAAATATCTTTTCCCCTAGATTTAAACCGATTTTTTTTAAAAAAAAAAAAACTAGTTTTGCTTTAAATACTAGATGGGATATCTGGGTCATTTATTCAAATGTAAATATCACAAAAGAATAGTACAATATAATTGAAGAATTTTGTCCCAAGCGTAATAGCTAGGCTATTCAACTAAACACTAAATCTAAGAACTATGCCACCAATATGATTAACTGAATTGAGCTCCATGTTCTTTAGCATTAGAAAATAAGTGAATAAGATTCTGAAACCAACTCACAAATGCTCTAGTATGAAAATATCTTTGAAGAAAAATATAGAGGTCAGTCGACAGAAGCTGGTAAAACACCGTGTTGCCTTCCTTTTGAACAGCGGATCTTCACCTTTTTATCTAGTTGATTTTTTATTGAGAATTCCGAGACCGCTTTTTTAATAAAAACTACACTTCCCATGAACCTCCTTCAAACCGTTCGAATTTTTCCTGCACACGTAGAAAAATCTTTTAGCCACTGGTTAAATCAAATGCCCAATCTGAAGAAACCTTCATGCCTCTGGCCAATCGGAAGGCTGTTGCTACCATGGTGCTGTTATTTTTAGAACTGCGTGCGCTTCTACGCCTTGCAGGCTGTTCTCCCGAGTTCTCTGCTTGCGTCTGAAGTTACGTTGACGAGATGATGCACCGGCGCACTGGTGAGAAAATAGTCCCTAATCATGCGCATTCAGCGAAGGGAAACATACTCCATGAATAGTTAAAATGCCATCTGACAGCCGTGTCTTGTGAGGTTTTGTTTTGGGGATGTGAGGTGATTTGCATATCCTTCAGCATTTGAGAGACGAAAATAAGCAGCAAAATATGTGGGCTGAGGTTAAATATGCGGGCTGCGTGCTTTAAGCGGAGGAGTAAGCGAGAAGATTGGAGGCCTACGCGCAACCTTTATGCTACGACAATGTATTGTTTTGAACGGATCCGCGAGCGACAGGAGCTCAAACGACGAAGTTGAGGGATCATCCAAACGAAGACGCTTAACTAGGTGCTTTAACATTAAACTGATCGACTGGGAAACGCACACATATTGCGCTTCCGTAAACGTTGCTAGTTTTTGTAGATGATACGGTTGACTCCAAACCAAGGCTGGCTCAATCCTGCTCTCTGTGCCAGGTGAGACGTCCCTCCCGCCGTGGAGGAGGCAAAAGTTGAACACCACCCTCCCCACCTACGGACCACCACCAACCCTACTCTAAGGGAAAGTTCAAAGTCTGCTTCACCAGGTCTTTATTAAGAAAGTTCAGGCCTCCACAAAATAGGATACGCTACCATCAAACATTCAGTAAGCAGCCTGTGGTTACTAGAGTACCCTTGGATTTTGCCTTGTGTGTCTGAGAAATTAAGTTTAGGAAGGTCTGTTGGGACTGACTTCAGGCAGGGGTAAAACAGACATACTTTTTTTCCTGATATGTACACATACAGGTAGCCCTCGACTTCCATTTCGTTTAGTGACAGTTTGACAATTGATAGTGAAAACAATGACTTAGGACTATTTTTCACAAAATGGTTTGCAACATCCCCAAGGTCATGTGATCAAAATTCAGGCATTGGGCATGTCCTGGGGTCATGTGATCACCTTTTGCAACCTTGACAGTCAATGGGGACGTCAGACCATGCACTGACAATTGTGGCAAGAAAGATCGTAAAATGGGCCAAAACTCAACGTTTTGCTTAGCCGTGGAAATTTTTGGCTCAATCAGGGTTGCAAGTTTAGGATTACCTGTATATATTGTATGATATTTACATATATATTGGTCAAACATGTCCTTTTCTGCAGAACTTTCTCAGAAATAGGGTAAAAATATGGTTTACTTATAGGTGTTTGTCATATGCAGATATCAGAAACTGAGGAAGGTTTTGGAAAAGCTTGAAATTCTACACATTGGCTACATTGTAGGAGGAGAGTTATATGTAATTTATGGTAACAACTGATTTTTACCTTTTATTAAAAAACATAAGACTGTTTCAAAACCATACATGTAGGGAATTTTCCTTTAAACAGGTAACTGTAATGAATAGGCCCTGGTACCTAAAGGAGTACACTAGAACACTGACCATTATGACTGATAAAGCATATTTGCAGCTCAAGTTTGAAATGAGGGGTCCTTGGTGCTCTATGAGCTTGGTTGTTTTTTTGTAGATTGTTCATTACCCCAATTAGGTAACATCATATGACTCATATTTTATTGGGTAATGAACTGTCTGCAAGGAAACAACCAAACTCACAGAGCACCAAGTACCCTTTATTCTGACTGAATTAAGCCACTTGCTTCTGCTTGCAGTCTTATTTTACCGTTTAAAATAACTTAATACTAATATATTAGAGAAGTGAGAGGATAAATATTTTTGGAAATTAGCCTGAGTAAATTACATTTAGGAATAACCTGTTCTAGGAACTTGTTGAATAAATTGGAAATAGTAATTTATTTGCAATTGCAATTCTAGTTGTACATTGTTGTAATTTACTTTGATTATATTTAGTGCAATAGCATGCCATCTTCTAGCATTGTTGCTTAGATTTCCAAGACATCCATTCATATTTGGATCTTTAAATGATAAGAGTAGATGAAAGAATATATATTTTGTATTTAAGACTACAGTTTATTAATGAGGCAGGCTTCTGCAAAGTTTCCATTCAAACGCACTTGTATATTAAGATCAGCCTTCAGAAGATTGCATTTATATGCAAGGCAGTGGGAAGTTACCATAAACCCATTTATAGTTTTTGTGTCTAATGCAGGGTTGTTTTTTACCAATTCTACCCCATCAGGAGTAAACTATGCTGTTCTCACTTTTCCTAAATTTTAACCTACAAACTGTCCCTTTGCCATTAGAGAAAAATGGAAAATAAGGTTTCTGTGATGCTAATGTGACTTCATTAAAGGTAAAGTCTTAGTTTTGATTTGAGATTCTAATACAGAATCAGCAGCTGGTGGTTATTTCTGATGAAATAACTTAGGTAAAGGTTGAGACCTCTTACAGGGGGTCCAAGCATTTTATTAAGTTATTGGTAGTAATGGAATCTAAATTAAATGATTGATTCATTATATTTGTTCTTATTATACCAATTAATGCCAAAATGACTACTAGATTTACAGTGTGAAGGGGGTTAATTCAATAACACATAGTACTAAAAAATGCTGTTAGCAATAGATCGATTTTCCTAAACATTTGCAACAAGAGCGAAGCGCACTGCCCGGCACTTCGCGAGTTAACTAGAAACCGACGTTGGGGAAGTAGTTCCGGCCCACCCTCCCTCTCCTCCCCTTCCTTGTCCTTTGCAAGTCGCCTCACCATGGGTGTGGAAGAGAATATCCTTGCGCAGGGTTGCTAAGGGTGAAACTTTTCATTTACTTTGCTCACTTTGGGCCAGGGAGAGGGTGGCTTCAGGTTTCCCGCGGAGGGAGGGAGGAAAGAAAGGAAAGAAAGAAAGAAAAGAAGGGCGCTCTCCAATCAATATCCTCTCACCCCACTTCTGATTTGGCCTATAGAGGGGGGAGAAGTTATCGAAATAGCATGCGTACAGTATAAAAATATATATCGAATATACCACATCAGCGCTTTGTGAAAAAGAAACTCCCTAAAATATCTGGAAAGAAAAAGAAGCCACCAAACCACCTTTCCTGGTGCTGAGGAAAAAAAAAAGGAAAAAGGAAAAAAAAAGTAAGTAAATGCTTATGGCTAGACAGGGAGAGGGTGGGCATAATAGAAGAGTATTCCCTATAGTCATACCATTTACATTTCTGTTTGAAGAATGCCTTTTTGACCAAGTTTGCCACCTCGACAGCCTTGCTTTTTCTCCGCTGCTCCTTTATTAAAGGGCGATTTCATCGGGGCCTCTTTCAGAAGCCGCCGCTCTTCCAAGTCGGGTTCTGAGAAGTCATATCGGGGTTCCTTCTCCGCCCGTTCCCCCACCCCACCCCCGGTTCCCTAGGGGAGAAAAGCTCTGCCTTTACAAGAAAACCTTCCCTTCTAGTAATATTGTTTCCCTTAGAACCAGCAACATTGCTGATATTACAGTATTAGTTGGAAGGGCGAGGAAGTCTGAAAACCATTTGGCTTGAACGACTGAAAAGACTCCAGTTCACCATTTTGTCTTCGTTCATTTTATTGGAATCGTGACCCGACTATTAAAAAAAATCCCTATAAAACAGATTTCGGTTTAAAGAGAAAATACTGCGAACGAGCCTGTATTTTTCGCTTTTTCTTTTAAGGATATGAAAATGGTAGTGAATATCAAATAATGGAGGTGGAGCGAAGGGGGCACAATGGAAAGTCGGGGGATAGAGCTAAGGAGTTTAGTTCCATTTAGCTTAATCCGGATCAATGGCCAGCGCGGCTTTGTCTAAAAAGTGGTTCCATCCCTTTTATACTCGAATTTTCTCTCCCCGCCGCCTCCTTATGATTTCGTATGTCACAAACACAGACCGGGGAGATTAGGGTTCCCCACCTCTGTCCCAAGGTTTAAGAGAGGTAAGCTCCTTTCCCAAGGAAAAAAAAAAGGCTGGACTGTGAGCCGGAGAGGCTCAGTCAAACGAAATCGCTGTAGTCGTTCCCGCAGCAATACTTTCTGGGCATCAAAAACGCACTTTCCGGTTTCCATCGATTCCGTTCGTGAGGTAAATTAGACTCGGCATTTTCCTTTGGGCCACAAAGAGATTCTGGGGCCTAATCAGCGCCTTGGACGCCGCGCAACCCTGGGATTATTTGTTTTCTCCCAAAAGAGAGAAGCGGGGATGACCCTTTCAGCCCCGAAGGGAGTTAGAGGTAGTCAGTCGGTTGAGCAGATTGGCTTTTAAAGAAAATGCGGCCAGCCTTCCGAAAGGAGTTGGGCTTTGGGCTGCCCTGGGTTTCTTCTAGGCAGGCGGTAAAAGGTCAGGTCTCAATAACCTTCACTCGGGCACGGACTTTTTTTTTGTTTTCTGCCTTCGGAAGGTTTTGAATGTGTATTTATGCGATTCCCCTTAAGAGGGATTAGGGCCACAAGTGTATCTTGACACTTGCATGAGCGAAACGGAAGCCTCCGCGAGAGGGCCGGCAAAATAGCTCTCTTGCTCTGTGGTAAAAACGGCAAAGTGGCTTCTCTGCTCCCAAGGAAGGCTACATCTCGAGACTTGCTCTGCCTCCGCATGCAAAAGCTTGGAAGGAAGGGTGGGGATGGGGTTTTAGGAAAAGGGTCCATCCTGGGGGTTACTTCCAAAGAGGGAGGATTGCGCTGGGGTTTGGGTAGATCTCTCATTGGCCTCCAGCAAAGGAGGAATTGAAAGGGTAGAGTTGGGGGGAGTAGGAGCTGCTGTGCTTTGCCAAGTGCCTGAGATTTACTCAGCCGGCCTCCCTCCTGCTCCATATGCCTTTCCGCACACCAGAGAAGAAATCGGCGATTGTAGCTGAAATGCGAATATGGCCAAGAGGGGGGGTAATTGAGCAATAGAGCGCAAAGGGCGCATGCGCCATGGAAAATTTTACACGGCTTAGCTGAGCAGGCGCTCGCCTGGGCCAGCTTTGGCGCAAAGCAAATGGAGAAGGGTAGTTAAAAGACAAAGTAGGTCACTTACTCGGGCGTTCCATTTTGTAACAGATGCTGAATTCATGAGGTAGTACGGCTTCGGAGACACCCGAATTGGGAGGAGGCCAAGAAACTGTTCGCAGAGGTAGGGTCATTAGGGAGGCTTCATCAGCGAATGTTGGCAACTGCGCCGGAGGGGGAGGGGCAGGCAAGCCGGCCGACCGAGACGTTTCCGGGGGAGGGGGAGGAGGTCCCTCGGGAGAAAAACAGTACATCAACTTCGCACGTGTAGGGAGGCTTGGGAACGAGTTGGTGATTTGGCCATATAACCCTACGGAGGCAACGGATTTTGGCAGAAGAAATACTAGATTGGGCAGTTGTGGTTCCAGAACGTTTCTAGGATTCGCCTCTCTGTTCTTCATTAGTCTTTAAAGCAGAGAACTTGGGTTTCTATAAACAGCGGATTGGTGTGAGGAGTCGGTTGAACCAAGGCTCCTGTTCTGTTGAGATGTCTCCTACAAGCATATTTTTTAATTGGTCAATGTGGCTTTTGTTTTTTAAAGTACTTATGATCATCAGCCTAACAAGCTACTCAAGATAATTAAGAACATTTTTTTAAAAGTTGTCTAATATTCTGTTGAGTAAAAAGGTATTTTACTCAATACTCTCTGACTGGGCAACTATACTGTCCTCCCAAAGAAATAACTATAGTTTAACTGTTTATATGCAAAATCATTGAGTAATATGGAGATTGTTATTTAATTTGTTGTCTCATGGATATAATTTTTATATGCAGAATAAACTGCAATTATATTTTATATTCTAAAGATAATTGGCTATTCTGAAATAATTTTAATTTTATTATTGAAGTTCTATAAAAAAAACCCCAAAGATTTAATTTGTTATTAGTCTCTGAAGTTGTCTCACTTGTTTCCAAATTAACAATCTTAAGGATTAAGGAATTCTAATGAATGCAAGTTTCCTTTGCTAATAATTAAAGCTGTGGCATTATTTTTTTCTTTTTCAAAAATTGCTGTACCAAATTTGGAGGGTTCTTTTATATTTAGTGATTTTTACTGATTCTATAATTTGAATATACTAAAATATCCACAATATTGTGAAGGGTCCTTTAAAAATATTTCTTGGTACTGATGCTGACCACATTCTATTCAAGAAAAATTCAAAGCAAAATATAACATCCTTGAATAGAAACATAATGCCAAGTGACTTGGGCTGATTTGACTTGCTGCCTTTCTGTTACTTGATCTAATTACTATTAATAGATCATTGTGTAGGTTATTATTTATTTCTTGGTTTTCAAGACCAGATTAAAACAACACCGGGCAGTTTACAATTTTTAAAATAATATTTTTTTTAAAAGCACATAACATTTATGTATATTTTAGAACAAAATGGATTTCTTTAGATCCAAATATTGCTGTTCTCATTACATTTATTTGGCAGTAAGCCCCTTTGAATCTGGAGGGATTTAAGCCTAATTATTCAGAAGTGAGCTCAAGGTGATTTGCTGCCTGTCCTTGAGAAAGTGGCAAACAAGAAGAATTTTTTCTGAATAACATTTTTCTTTTTGTATGTTTCTTTAGGATGATTGGCAGGATAAATCTTTAGTCATAAATTATGGTATGCATGTTATAGACCATAGCCTTGTGGCCCCAAAATTAAAAAAAAATTCACAGTCATAAGTTACTTTCCTAAATGTTCTAGTTTCTCAAAACAATAATTCACAAGACACAGATACAAACCATTTTGTATACTTGAGCTGATGTGTTAGTTGGTCTTGCCTCCCAATTTAAATAGGCATTTTCCAATAGCTTTGGTACAGCTTATCATAGTTGCTCCTGGAGTACAAACTCTAAGCTTAGTCTTAGATTCTGCTATCAGAAATAATTTTATGGCTATCCCCATTCAGATGGAATTATTTCAGAAGAAGCTCCTGTTTTAATTTGCGATAATATGGGTAATCCTCAATTTACAACTATCTGTTTAGTGACTGTTTGAAGTTACAACACCACTAAAAAAGCTGATTTATAAGCATTTTTCATACTTACAAACATTGTAGCATCCTATGGTTACATGATCAAAATTTGCTTGGCAACTGGTATGTATGTATGGGGGTTGCAGTGTCCCGGATCATGTGATCACCATTTGCGACCTTCCATCAAGCAAAGTCAGTGGGAAAGCCAGATTCACTTAACAAGCATTTTACTAACTTTATAACTGTAATGATTTTCTTAACAACTGTGGCAAGGAAGGGCAAAATTCACTTAACAACTGTCTTACTTAACAATGGAAATTTTGGGCTCAATTGTAGTCATAGGTCCAGGACTACCTATATGCTTGAAGAATAGATTTTTTAAATTCTTGTATATATGCTCCCATTTACATTTTGATGCAAAGCCCTGCTTTATATTTTAAGAAATTTGCTGGGTTAAAACAAAGGCCTGTTTTCTCTAATATCTTAATTTCCCACAATGACTTAACTAGATACCTATGGAAAGTCCACAAACAGGACATGAGGGCGGTCCTCTTCTCATTGGTTCACAGCAGCTGATAATCAGAGGTATGCTTCATGTTAACCTGGAGATAGCAAATAACCTCAATTTAATAGCCATTTATCATTTATTCTTCATAAATTTATTCCCTTTGGCAGTCTCTTAGTATTCATTTTTTTAATTATTGGAAGAGGAGGATTTATTGCCCATCTTTCTATCACTTTCCAACAAATGTACAATTCCCATACCTATCAGCTCCTTAAATACCAGAAGGTCAAGATGAAAGGAATGACACTGGAGCATGCATTTTTATCTAATTTTCACAAATTGAACTGACATTTGAAGGATGCTGTCTCAGATTACTGTTTTGTGGGAAATTCCATAGTTTAATTACTGTAAGAGATGATGGTTTATTAAATACATCACCTTATGTCCTTTTGCCACACAATTTAATATGCTTTCAAGTATTGGTACACAAATGCAGTTGCAATTAGAAATGGCAGATATGTTGGCACAGATGTCTAAGAATGAGATTGAAAAAAGACAATTTTTCTTCCTGGTCCTCAATGGAATGCTGTTCTAGTCCCAGGTTTTCCGTGGGCTTCTAATTTATCAGAAGAAATATTTGCCATAAATCACCATATTTGTTAGTGCCTTATTGAAATTCAACTTTAGTATTCATTTTTTGAATATTTTATGGACCTAAAGCAGGCTGTTGACTAAGGTGGCAATTTAAAACTGGATCTGTTACATTGCAGGTAAATTGATGATGCACATACAATCCTAAATTTAAATAATCTTATAAATTTTTTCTAGGCACTTAAGAGTATTTATTATTGGATAGAGTAAAACAATATGAATTGAAGTATTGAGAGACAACAGCAAATCATTTGGTAGTGTAACCCCCCTAAAAGAAGAGAAGTTTGGTTAAGAATTTTTTAAAGTAGTCTGCATGCCATACAGAAACCTTTAAAAGCATCATTAGATATTTGCATCTTTAAAAATGACAGTTTAATTGGACATTCCAGTAAGTACTTGTTAATTTCTCTCCAATACTATTTTTTGTTTATATGAAATGATGCTAATGAAATAGTTTCAAATATTTAATTGTTTGCTATTAGAACAACAGGGATGGAAGGCATCACAATTTGCATCTCAGTTTATCTCCTTAAATGTATTGAACTGCTATATCTAGTAGCTTAAAATGAAATTTAAATGTAACTTTGACTGTTACATTTAGTATCAGAAATTCAGAAGGTAGGTCTATCAACACATCAACATACCATAAATTGGGAGCTTGTGGTAAATGTGCTTATTTACACTGCTCAAAAAAATAAAGGGAACACAAAAATAAGACATCCTAGATCTGAATGAATGAAATATTCTTATTAAATACTTTGTTCGTTACATAGTTGAATGTGCTGACAACAAAATCACACAAAAATTATCAATGGAAATCAAATTTAGCAACCCATGGAGGTCTGGATTTGGAGTTACACTCAAAATTAAAGTGGAGAAAAACACTATAGGCTGATCCAACTTTGATGTCATGTCCTTAAAACAAGTCAAAATGAAGCTCAGTAGTGTGTGTGGCCTCCACATGCCTGTATGACCTCCCTACAACGCCTGGGCATGCTCCTGATGAGGTGGCGGATGGTCTCCTGAGGGATCTCCTCCCACACCTGGACTAAAGCATCCCCCAACTCCTAGACAGTCTGTGGTGCAAGGTGGCGTTGGTGGATGGAGCGAGACATGATGTCCCAGATGTGCTCAATTGGATTCAGGTCTGGGGAACGGGCGGGCCAGTCCATAGCATCAATGCCTTCATCTTGCAGGAACTGCTGACACACTCCAGCCACATGAGGTCCAGCATTGTCTTGCATTAGGAGGAACCCAGGGCCAACTGCACCAGCATATGATCTCACAAGGGGTCTGAGGATCTCATCTCAGTACCTCATGACAGTCAGGCTACCTCTGGCGAGCACATGGAGGGCTGTGCGGCCCCCTAAAGAAATGCCACCCCACACCATTATTGATCCACTGCCAAACCGGTCATGCTGGAGGATGTTGCAGGCAGCAGAACGTTCTCCATGGCATCTCCAGACCCTGTCACGTCTGTCACATGTGCTCAGTGTGAACCTGCTTTCATCTGTGAAGAGCACAGGGCACCAGTGGTGAATTTGCCAATCTTGGTGTTCTCTGGCAAATGCCAAACATCCTGCACAGTGTTGGGTTGTAAGCACAACACCCACCTGTGGACGTCGGGCCCTCATACCATCCTCATGGAGTCTGTTTCTGACCGTTTGAGCAGCCACATGCACATTTGTGGCCCGCTGGAGGTCATTTTGCAGGGCTCTGGCAGTGCTCCTCCTGTCCCTCCTTGCACAAAGGCGGAGGTAGCGGTCCTGATGCTGGGTTGTTGCCCTCCTACGGCCTCCTCCACGTCTCCTGATGTACTGGCCTGTCTCCTGGTAGCGACTCCATGCTCTGGACACTACGTTGACAGACACAGCAAACCTTCTTGCCACAGCTCGCATTGATGTGCCATCCTGGATGAGCTGCACTACCTGAGCCACTTGTGTGGGTTGTAGACTCCGTCTCATGCTACCACTAGAGTGAAAGCACCACCAGCATTCAAAAGCGACCAAACCATCAGCCAGAAAGCATAGGAACTGAGAAGTGGTCTGTTGTCACCACCTGCAGAACCACTCCTTTATTGGGGATGTCTTGCTAACTGCCTGTGCTTTCCACCTGTTGTCTATTCCATTTGCACAACAGCATGTGAAATTGATTGTCAATCAGTGTTGCTACCTAAGTGGACAGTTTGATTTCACAGAAGTGTGATTGACTTGGAGTTACATTGTGTTGTTTAAGTGTTCCCTTTATTTTTTTGAGCAGTGTGTATCATTTGTATCTGTACAGAACATACTGTTCCAATGTTAAATACCCTGAGTGTCTGAAGATACCAAGTAGATAGATAGACAGACGAGGGGGGAGCGCAGTGTGTCAGTGTAATCATTTGGTGTTGTGACATAAAAGTTTAATGTTTAGATCAATCGATGCGGTCATTGGGTGTCATGTGACACAAGTTTAATGTTTTATTGTTGTTATAAAATAAAAATGTTTCCATGCTATTTTGAAGAAAAAGAAATTGGGTAACAACTTACAAAATGAAATTAAGCAGTTCAGAATTTATATTTCTTATTTCCCTAACTGCTCATCTCTTAGACAAGCTCTGGGCAGTGTACAATGTAATAAATAAATGCAGACCAAATATAGCATGTATATAGGCTAAGATACATATTTTTTGGAAGCAATAATAGTACTCAGATCCAGATTGAGTTATTTATTTACAAGATTTATATGGCCGCCCATTCACTCTTAATGACTCTGGGCGGTTTACAAATAACAGTGATTACATGACTAGAGCTATAGTTTTCAGATCAGGAGAAACAGCATTCCCAATTCTTTTCTGTGCAAATCAGCTCTTACCTGGAAGACTTGCATTTAGTTTTTGAAGCTGCATTTTAAGAAGTACACAGATAAACTGGAATGTGTTCAAATGAAGTAAAACAATACAATTAATGTGGAAAACGAGTCATCAAAATTATGACAAAGGTTTAGCCAGTGGATCATAGATTTGAATTAAATCACTTAAAAAAGCTCTTTTCAGTATAGTAACATTATATATTCACACATGCATATGTAAATATATAATTTGCATCTATATTGTACATTATAATCAGCACATTTTATTCTTTTCCAGATATCCTGGCTTTCAAAATCTCAGATAAATAACACTTGGCACATGAGAAAAAGTAACCTGAATTTTTTTATTAACTTTGGAGACAGCCCAATAGAAAAAAGAAATGTAGTGCCAGTTTATACACTCAAGACAGTAATGCCTATTTTCTGATTTCTAAATCACTTTTATGTCCCAGTTCACAAAATCCATAAAATTATTTAAACAAAGTTGTATATTTGATTGAAAAATCAATTTCTTAATATCATAATATCATTCTTAATATAATATCAATATAATATCATGTATGAATTTGAAATCCCATGTAAGAACCATAACAATAGCTCTGAAATTACATACCATTTAAGACATAGCAATTGCTTTAGCTAATTTTTGAATGGTTTTAAAACGGAACTATTGCTCTAATAATATTAAATATACCATACTTAGTCCTTTTCTTCCTTTTCTCTTTTTCCAGGATTGTTTGGCGCCAAAATCCATTTATGGTTGTATCCTTTGTCTATTTTTAATATACTGCCCTAATTTGCTTGCTGTAAAGGGAGTATGCATCTAGAGATCAAAGTTGCTCTGAACTTCATCATCTCATATCTGTACAACAAGCTTCCACGGAGGCGAGCTGACCTGTTTGGTGAAGAGCTAGAGAGGCTGCTGAAAAAGAAATATGAAGGTCACTGGTATCCAGAGAAACCTCTGAAAGGTTCTGGCTACCGTTGTGTTCACATTGGAGAAACTGTGGACCCCGTAGTGGAAATGGCAGCCAAGCGGAGTGGACTTGCTGTAGAGGATGTGCGAGCCAATGTCCCTGAAGAACTCAGTGTTTGGATTGATCCCTTTGAGGTCTCTTACCAAATTGGCGAGAAAGGGTCAGTCAAGGTCCTTTATCTAGATGACAGCGAGGGCTGCAGTGCAGCTGAATTGGACAAGGAGATCAAGAGCAGTTTCAATCCTGATGCACAGGTGTTTGTACCTATTGGAAGCCAGGACAATTCCTTGTCTAATTCTCCATCACCATCTTTTGGTCAGTCACCTAGCCCTACATTCATCCCACGATCTGCTCAACCAATTACTTTTACCACTGCTACATTTGCTGCCACAAAGTTTGGCTCAACTAAGATGAAGAAAGGTGGAGGAGCTGGAGCAAGCACCAATGGTACAGGGGTTCCACAGCAGCCACAACGCTTGGTCCGTTCACCCACCAATAGCTTGCTGAAGCACAAAGGCCTTTCCCTGTCTATGCATTCTCTGAACTTCATCGGGGGCAGCCCAGCCCCTCAGTCTCAACTCTCTCCCAATGCCAAGGAGTTTGTTTACAATGGTGGATCACCAGGAGCCAGCAGCCTCTTCTTTGATAGTGCAGCCACTGAAAACCAGGCTGGTGCCATTCCTCCTGCATCACAATTCAGCGCCAGTAGTGGCAGCAGCTTTGACATGGCTCAGGTTTTTGGTGGAAGCACCAACAGCCTTTTTCTGGAGAAGACACCCTTTGTGGAAGGACTCAGCTACAATCTGAATGCCATGCAGTATCCCAATCAGTCGTTCCAGCCAGTGGTTTTGGCCAACTGACCATCCTATGAGTATTCTGGGGAAAACCACTTCCAAAAAAAAAAAGAGAGAGAGAGAGAAAATAATTAAGAAATATTTGAAATCTTATAAATATAACTTCTTGGAAAGAGATGAACCTTAACTTGTTGTGTCATGCCAGGGAGCGCTGCTGAAGCACTGATTCTTTTTAAAACTTGTATTCTGTGCTCTTTCCTACCTATTGTATGTTCAATGAAAGAGGCTATCCTTGGCCCAGCAGTGGTTGGAACCAGAGTTACTTTATTTAATCTCCCATGCTGCTTATTGAAACTGGTCCTCAAATATGCTTGCTGTAAGGATGGCCTTGTTCAGGTGCTGTCATGTTCTTCATACCCAGATGTCTTGAATTTTCTCTGTTTTTCAGGTGGCCTAGGGTAGGGATGGGGAATGATTAAATACCTCTGGTTGTATAACATCTCAAGCAGTTCCCAGGGAGACTTGTGGTTTGTTTTCATACATACATAAATACATACACATATATATGTGTGTGTGTGTGTGTGTATATATATATGAGAGACATAGATGGTGGGTTAAATTAGTTAAATTTCTTAGAACTCTCCGATTTTATAATCCTAGAGCAGAAAACAAAGTTTCTCTTATGCTAACTGGTGATGACAGGGTTTTGTAGTGAAAATATTATTTCCCTGGAAATTCTTCTTATCTAGAGGATAATGTGACATCTGGGACAGTATTTTGCCTCATGCTTCCTATAAGCCTCTTTTCTTCTCTAGTCTTAAAAGCTAGATTGTGGTGGTTTTAGGGAAGTTCAGTCCTGTTTGCTAATAATATGACAAATAGAACTCTATGAAAATTCTTCTGACCTGCAAAAAAGAATTATCCTTGTATATTGCACTCATTCTCAAGAGTAAAGGTGAATGTTTTTTTTTTTTTTTTTGGTGTTTGTGCCTGAGCAACATCTGTTGATGTTTCTCTGGATTAATCAGTTGGAAATTTTGCCAGGTTCTATGCTCTTCTGATTAGTAGCTGATCATTTAGTTACTAGTTCTCATGGAAAACATGGTTCTCCTACTTTCAAATATTATAAGCACTACTTTTGACAGGGATGAAGGAGTTATTGTGTAGGCTATTCTCTGAAGGAATGGTTAGAGAGTTTGCACTTTGAATTTCACATCTCCTAGGACTTTTGACCAAAAATGTTACATTTTTCATTAGAAAGGAATCAGGTATTCTTGTATAGAAGAGTACCTCACATACCTGTTCCAGCTTGAAGTTGTTCCATCTTAAGGCTCTGCATCAGGGATGAAGTGGGCTTGCCATAGAATATCCAAGTGATTTGAATGTGAAGAAAGCGTTCACTGATAGAAATATAAAGTCTGTCATTATTGTTGGTGAGCTAGCAATCCCAATTGTATTCCGTATTTCTCCTTTTTTCGACGGGAGAGGATGGCAGGAAGAAATAGACAATAGTGGCCTTCTAATGTTGGTTTTTTTTGCAAACTAATTGACAGAATTTGCCTTAGATAGGAAACGTTCCCCATCTATGCCTTATGGAATGATTATGAGTCCCAGAATTTACCTGGCTATGGTAATAAGCAATCTTTTTAAGGAGTTAAATGAGTGAGCAGTGAAGATAGGAAGAGGAAACTGGCTGTGGAATCCTATTTAGGCAGTTTTACATCCTCCATTTTATGCTCTCTTCTATAGCTCAGTTTGGGTTGTATTAAATCTTGCTTCTGTAATTTCTCTGGCAAAGTCTTGTCAAATAGATAAGCTAAAATATGTTCTTCTAGAGCTTGACTTTTTAAGTTTCCCTTCCCCACTCCCTCAACCTAAATTAAGGGTTCCTTGCTAGAATATATATGAGCCTTAACTTCCAGGTGCACCTATCCTCCAGAGAAGGGTAACTATTTTTAATGTGTTCAGTATCATGGGTGTAGTTATGGGAAATGTTTCCTACCTAGGCACATTGTGGGATATGTAGGATATTTTAATATTCCCCTAAATTTCTTTGTTTCCTCCCCTTTCCTGGGATGAGGAAAGAAGACACTAAAAGTATATTGAGCACTCTGCCTGTTTTCTGATGCACTTAGTGGATGAAGAGGGAAAGTACACAGAAATGGAAAGGCAAAACTGCATAGGGCTGAAACTTCAAACCTGAACAAGACTTACAAACTGTTCAGCTTTCCCCTTGTTCATGCTTTCCCCTTAAAGTACCACTGCCACCCACTTGCCCCTGTGGAGTGTATTGTAATGTAGACTGCCTAGTTATTACACTGGACTTGAACCACATCTTCCTCCCTGATAGAGACTATCCACCCAGCCTAATCTCCTCTGTTAATTTATTCCTGTAGCAGAGAAAGATGCATACCCTTCTAAGGTTTAGAATAATAGGGAGGAAGTCTCACTTAGCACCTGCAATTTGCGATGTTTGACACTGCTTTATTATACCTATTGCTTTTGGAAAAGAAGTCTACATGCACAAGGAAGAAGGGGGAAGGGACCAACCTCTATTTCCTAAAGGAACACTTAATGAACACATAACTGTGCTTCAGAAGCATTTCCAGTGCTGACAACAATAAAACTCACGGCCTCTTTTTTGGTCTTCTTGTCTCAAGAGTTAGATGTTTGGCTTCAATTTTACTTTTAAGACCTGCACTAATTTACCTGGTTTCATAGGAAGAAAAAAGAATTTTTTTTAATTTTTATTTTTATGGGTTTGTGTTAATTTTTTGTTGTCTGTTTATATTGAATAATTTGCTACATTTGTAAAATGTAAGAGGTATATATAATATATGTATATTTCTAACGTACAAAATGAAACTTTTCTTTTCAAAAATTTTTCTTAGAGAAAAATATTTTTTCAGGAAAATTTTAAAAAAGTAGTAAAAGCTCCTTTTTCCCTTGCTTCCCTCCTTCCTGACCCTTTTTGAAGAGTGAATCAACAACATGTGATCTAAAGTGGACAGATGAACACAAAGAGGACATAATTATGTATGTTTTTTAATGCAGAGGTCCATGCTGTTCTTGTTCGTCTCTTTGGTTTTCTTGTTTTTGTTTTGTTTTTTACAGGCAGAGGGCCATTGAGTAGGGATTCAGAGGGGGTGGGGTTCTTTTTTTCTCTAGCAAAGGAGGAATACAATCAGCGTTTTGTATTCAGAATGTTGTGCAATATTTTGGAACAGGACATTGGCATGTCTAAAGATATAGTTAAAACAACAAAGGTTGATCAAATCTGTACAGTTTCTATTGTTCCAGATTTTTTTAAGTTTGTATTAAAAGCATGATACATAATAGCTTCTTGTCCTGTTGTTTGTACAAGCACATAATGTTTAAGGATGAAGAACAAAACTTTCTTTTTGGATTTGAAAATAGACATGATTCCACATAGTACTGTGGTATACAGGATTGTGGAAAGCCTGGAGGAAAAAAAAATTGGCTCTTTCTCTGCGATGTTCCCCAGAATAAATGAGGTCTAGTTTTAATATCCCCAAATTGGGCTTGTTTCTGTTAATTAGGATAAAATCAATAAGTCTGAAGTAAAACTAATGTATGACAATTTAAAGTTTTACAATTGCATAGTTTAAAAAAGGTCAAAACGTATACATAACCTATATTTGTCTCAAATATGTCTTTTTTAACAGCAACGCTTTGTTTATATGCAACTACGCTCCACCAAGTTCAGCAGAGTAAAAATTCACATTTTGTGTGTTTTCATGTGATCTTTTATAAAGAGTTCATTATGTTGTTGAAAGCTTTGTTCTCTGGACCAGATTTTCTTTTTTAGGATTTCTCCACTTAAAATTGTGGTACTTTTACTTGCCACATTAAAACTATCCTGTTACGAGAGTAGAATGAAAACCTGAATTCTGTCCTATGCCAGGATATATTTTTTCCCTATGGAGGACCACTAGAAGATGAATAGTGGGCATGGATATCCCCAAACACATGGGGATATCTTCCTGGCTTGACAAATACTTTTTTTCTTTGACAGTCTTCTCCCATGCAGTAGGTTACTGAACAAGATAGTTCAGTACTTACTGGTTACATAACATCTTACTGAACAGAGTAGGTCTTGGGCAAATTCAGCTGCAGCAAAGTGATGCCTGGTGTAGCCTGATGCTGCATAATCTGGGGCTTCGTAGGTAACAATCCATAAATTCAGCCTGGAAATTTGGCAGGGTTGTCCCACAAGCAATCTGGCTCCTGACCACTTGTGATTTCTGAGTTATCTCCAAGAATGCATTCTAATGTTCTTTGGGAATTTCTTTCTCCCAAGACAGGTTATGGAATGGTATAGACATCAATTCTGATGGATGCTCTTAGTAAGGAAGGACCTTCAAAGTCTGCTACTGGAATAGATAATAGTATAATCAAGTCAATGCCATTGCTTCTCAGGACAGCAATAACTTTTTTTAAAAAAAGGCAATTGATGTGGCAGCATTCAGCCTATAAAATATTAGGTAAATTGAAATAGGTAGACTGCTGAAGATATCAATTTAAATTTTTAATTAACATGACAGGTTTAGCAGAGGTTGCATTTCCCACATAGGGAAACAAATATCAAATACCTAACATTGTTTATAATTGGACAAGTATGTTTCTATATGTGTATTTAGGGAATTTTTACTTCACTATTGGGGCACTGGCCTCAGGAAGGATCTCATCAGTATCATTTTGATTGGCGCAATATGCTCTTCTAGGGTCAGTTGATTTTGATTGCTAGCATCTCATTTTTCTTCTGCCTGATATATAGTATCCTCCTCAATTCCAGCTTGTGTAATTCAATCAGCATCTTCAGAAGTGTACATCTTATTGGCTTCTATGCTTTTATGAAATTATTGCTACATTTTATGCCTTTCATGGGGAGCAGAGATTGACATTCTTACTTCTGTGCAGGATCCACATTCTGTAACTTCCTTCTCTAAGGTGCAGTATGTTATCTTCCGCCTTACATCTACCCTATTGTTCAGAAGTTAAAGAATGTGGGGGAAAGGCCATCTGGCTCTACTGTTTTCCCCTTTTTTGTGCTACTTCAGAAAAAAACCCTTTCCAGTTCCAACTTTTAAAAAAGGTATTAAAAAACTTCCACAGCAAGAAACAAAATCCTTAACATTCAGGCTTGCTTTTTATATTGAAATCATTGTTTTCTACAGCAATCTCTCCCACACAGGTTTTTTTTTTTTTTTGCATGTGTGCAGACTCATACATAGGTATGTGTAAATAAATAAAATAGTCCCTAGGCACAGAGCAGTTTATACAAGTCCCTAAATAAACCAAAGAATTCCATCTAACTCCATTTTTTTTTTTTAGACTAGGAGTGTCAAACTCATGGCATCATGGTATTGTCTCATGATGTATCGGGAGGTTTTTTCCCCTTTGCTAAACCGGCCATGGCCAGCCAGCACATGATTTATTCGGTTCACCGGCCAGGAGTTTGACAGCCCTATTCTAGACTAACTACATCCAATTTACCAATCTACATTCCAGGTATGGGGTGGCTGTCCTAACATGGCAGAAGCCAATTGGGAATTATTTCCCTCTGCTGTGATGGAAGATACAGAATAAAAGTCAAGCAAGCCACCTTTTTAAAGTCCCCCTGAGTGACAGAACAACTGACTACTTCTGATTTGTGATGGCTGTCTAGAGTTTGAATTTCTGGGTTTTCTTCATTCCATCTTTTCTCTAGATTGTCTTTCATACGTGACTGAGCACATTTTCTCTTATGTTACAACTCCACCACCACCACTTAAAACCCAGGGAGAAAAAAGCATTTACTTACTGCATGAAATTAGGGCTGGCTCTTTTTGAATCTTAGCAAAAAAACAAAAAGTATAACAATACGCTTTAAGAAAAGGGAAGACAGAGCAATTCCCCTCCCCCTCTAATATCGGATTCCAGCACATCAACTTTTCAGTGGTGCATTACTAGCGCTGCCAGTAATGTCCTTCAGAACGTAAACATTTGTTTTCAGGAATTGCCCAAGGAAATTATTAATATGTTGCTTAAATGCATAACTAGGTAATGGGTTCTATCACCTCTATTGGAACTAGCATTTCTCCAATGCCTACAGCAGTGTGTCAAACTCAAAGTCCGCAGGCCAGATCCATCCCGTAGGGTGCTTAGATCTGGCCCACGAGGCTGACCTGGAAACAGCAAATGATCGACCCATGGTGCCTCTGCCAGCAAAAACAGAAGGGACAGGAAAGGAGAAAGGGAAAGAGAAAAGACAGAAAAAAGAAGGAAACGTGGGAAGAGAGCAAGGAAGGAAAAAGAAGGAAATGTGGGAAGAGAGCAAGGAAGGAAAAAGAAGGAAAGGGGAAGGAAGGAAAATGGAGAATGGAGGGTCTTGGAGAAGTCCTGCATTGACATTTGGCCAGCACAGTGCCCCCAACGCGAGTCCCATGCCACGTCCGCCCCAGCCATGCTCACCATGGCCACGCCCGTCCTCCTGCCCTCCAAGGTCAAACACAACCTTGATGCGGCCATCAGTGGAATAGAGTTCAACACCCCTGGTCTATAGTATTCAAAGGCTGCTTGATGTTCCTCCTCCCACTTAGCTGGTTGGGGTTTTTAACTTTTAATAAAAAAGTTAATGGTTGTTCTGCAGTTGTCAGGATAAACGTTTATGAAAATATCTCACCATTCCTAGAGATGATTCCACCTGCCTCTGTCTTGGAAATTGGCTATTTCACTTGTCTACCTTGTGACATGACTGCTTAAAGTCAGATTGATAGTTCTTGGCCTTAATAATCCAGCTGTCTCTCATGCATTGCAACACTCCCTTGAGAAGTTTAATATGTTCCTTCCATGTAATTGGAAAAAATGGCCATAACATTAGTTTATGGAACTATAAAGTCCTCTAGGCCAGGGTTCCCCAACTCCTGGGCCATAGCCCACTACCAGGCCTTGAGCCCCTGGAAATTAGGCCACGGAATTGGCAGGTGAGTGCATGTGCAGGTGAGTGCATGTGCATGTGTGCACATTCCTACTTGCACATCCCCACTTGCAGGAGTTCACATGGAACATTCCCACTTGCATGAGCTCATGCAGAACCATCCCCACCCCCAACCAATCTGCAAAGCCAGAAAGTTTGGGGAACTCTGCTCTAGCCCCCTGAGAATTTGATTTACAGCCTTTGGAAGATGACAGTTAAAGATCTTTAACCTCAAAAATAAAATATTAATGTTGTATAGGCCTTGTGGAGTGATTCTGGTAGAAGATTTCCGGATCTTGTTATTTCAGGAACACCAGTCAGTTCTAATATAGCAATAAACTCTCCCCTTTTCAACTGCTCCAAAAATTTATCCATCTGAGACATCAAACAGGTCTCTGGAATTTCTTGTTTAATTCTGTATACTCTCTCCACCAACCTTGTTTGTGGGGATCATGACTGAGTTCCAAGGTTTCTGAAAAAGTGTTATGATTCCTAAGAGGCTGGGCAGCTCATTGGCTTAATAGATGCCAAGAGAACGTCTATTTTCAGATGGTTCAAGTTCTACTACCACATGATGGAGTCGGCTCCTGTCACTTGCCTCATCTCCTGCCAATCTAGCAGTTTGAATGCATGTAAAATGCAAGTAGATAAGTAGGTACCACTTCAGTGGGAAAAGCTAGCAGTGTTTGGTGTTTCATCATAAGCTCTGTGCTGTGCTATGACATCATGCTGGCCATATGACTGCAGGAATGTTTTTGGACAACACTGGCTCAATGGCTTACAGAAATGGAGATGAGCACCACCCCCTGAAGTTGGCTAAAACTAGTGGAGTAAAACTTGCAGGGACACCTTTACCTTCATCTTATTATTCCCATTCTTAACATCTCTCTAGTTTCCTTTTCCATGATTTTGTGCCAAAAGTTGAGCACTTTATAAAGTCCCTGGAAAGTGTGGATATTTCACCTGTTTCAATAGCTTAGCTGAGTTCTAAGTTGCAAACTGGTAGCATACTTGCTCAGTCTTGATTCTCTGCTTCACTATTAGAATAAAGCACCATGAAATGTCTTCCATCCTTCTCATTTGATAGTCTCCAAACAGTGGTATCTCTCTTTGCCTTTAGTTCAATGTATGTAAAACATATGGGTTCACATGACAGACTCTAAAACGAATGTTGTACCTGGGATTTCAACTAAATAGACCCCAGTTGTTCTTAGACATGGTACAGCTGTGCTGTTTGTCCTGTTCATGTTGGGAGCCCAATACTTAAAAGTTTTCTCCCATAAGTAACAGATCTGTAATAGTCAGAGAGAGTGCTAAACAATAAACAATGATTTGTAAACAATGAGTCTGATAGGACATTTTCTGATCAACACATTTTATTAAAAAGCATACACATGTTGAGTTACAAGTATAATTCATATAACCTTATTCCTTTTAATACAATGTGTTGAAATACACTAACACTTACGCTCGCATAATCCTTATCACAAAACACATTGAACCATTAACTGATTAGCCTTGCATAACATACTAAATAAGAGACAATAAAGTTGTAGCCTAACATGCTGTGCAACCCCAGTCAGTAAGGTGTGTGGGACTGGTGAACCTAGTAATTGTTAATCAGCATTTTCTGAATTAGGCATTTATCTTGAGGAAACTAAGCTGAGCTCTCAGTCCTTCTGCATACAAATTCACATCTGATTACTCATGTTTTTATTTCTGCATCCTACTTTAGGTAGAAGAATATTTAGCTGTTGGGAATGGTAACACCAATCTACTGAAAATCACTTGAGAGTCATATCAGAAAATCACAGTCCGTAGCTTTCTAAAACAGCATATGGAACTTATCTGAAATTAGAAATGGCTTCCAAAAGATGTATCAATCTTTGTGGATGGACTTTGCTGCTACATTGGATACAGAATAGAATGGTAGGGGAAGTGTTAGTCAACAGAGCTGTAGTTTTAAATGTTTATTTGCTCCTTTTTGCTGTCCTATATAGCACTAAGGTGGCTGGCCAGCATCGGTCACTTAAATTAGTTGTTCCGCTCCTACTATTTCACTCATCAATATTTTTAAAAATGCAGGTACATTGAGGATTCACTCACAAAACAAATGAGAAAGCTGTGTTCCAGCATACATAATAAACGGTCCATGCTCATTTTGACCCTCAATCAGCAGACTTGCAGGAATTCTATTCTCTCTCCACCTCATTAAAAGGCATGTCTCAAGAATTCAGTGCCTAAAATTGTTTTTAGTTTTCTTTTTCACACCACCATAACAATATAGGAATGTAATAACTCTAATATTGCACTTCTAACCAAATAAAACCAGAATAATTTATAAGGGAGATACAATTAATCACAGTACTAAAATGCTGATTTTTTTATCTGCAGAGGTCACTGATTTTAAAAAGATCAAAGTAGTTGAAAAACAAACTGTATTTTTTGGCTAAAATAATTTATTTATTTTATTGGCTAAAATAATTATTTCAAAATTATGGATAAAGAAAAAAACTGAACACACACGGAAATTTTGCATCTAATTACACTATTGATGTAACACAGTTAAAACAGGTTTTGTTTTGATCGTTCTATTTTTGAAGATGGAAGTGTAGCATCACCATTTTTGGGCTAGCTCAATAAGTAGTTTGAGGTTGTTTTTTGTATATATATGATTGTTTTGGGAATAGACAGCATTTCAGGGTAACTTCAGCGGATAGCTTGTGTTAAACTCAATAATTATAATAGTTTTGAAGCAGAAGTCCTTAAATTACTGAAGATGAAGATATTGAATATTTTTGATATTAGATATATTGTCAATAGGAGCAGTCCTTAATAAGGAAAACCATTGATTCCCCATTTGTAATCAAATGGGGACAGATTGATGCAGCTCAGTATAGTTTATAACAGCATGTTATCTGCATCATGGATTGCTCAAAGTTACTATATTTTCCTGTATATCCTAAAGGTGCTTCCATATGTGACCTAATTTTTTTCATATTATACCATCATGCAAAATGTTGTGCTTATCCAAATAATGTAAAATCTGAATATAACATAGTAATGTTTCAATATAGGTATATTCAAGCTTACATATACAGACATAAATCCTTAGTTATGTGTTATTGGAATGAAAGGAAGGAAAATAATACCTCTTTGGTATTACCCCTATGCATGATCCTCCCCTACCATAATTTCATTCCACTAAGCAGCGGTAGCCTAAGTCCAGTAGATAATATTTTTATTGTATGTTTTCAGCCTTAAATATTTGTCTTAGTTTCCGAGTCAAATATTTAAGTTAATCTTACTAAATGCAAATAGTGAATTGTGCTTAGATCATTATTTTATGGGACAGATACCATGTTACTGCTAGATTTTATTTGATATTTAGCCAATTGTAGGAGTTTAGCCTTAAACCTAATGACCCCAGATATTTATATTATCACAAATATATGTCATACAGGAAGGCAATAGTGCAGATAAAAAATAAGGAGGTATTATATACAAAATAAATATTGGGATACACAGGCTTTGGTTAAAATGCTTAGAAAAGCATTTTTAAATCATTTCTTCTTCAAGCTATGCTTGTTTTGTACTTCTTACTTATAATCTAGACTAGGACAATAGTAATTTAACATCTCTTTCTCCATAACATGCCCCTTTCATTTGTCATCCAACTGCAAAGTTTTTTTTTTAATGAGAAAAACAATTGGTGACTGGACAGAAGGCCTTTTCAAGTTTTGGTTGGGTTTACATACAAGTTAGAATGTAACCATTGTCATTTATTCTTTTGATTTTTAACTTGCACATCAAAATAGCATAGTCAGCAAACTATGAATAAAAATGAAAGATGACTTGAAATGCCTGTCAACCTTTGGAATATCTTGTGGTTTCTCATCTAAGTATTAAGCAGATTCAGAATAATAGAAGGAACCTTGGAGGTCTTCTAGTGAGTCCAACTCTTGTTCAAGGAGAAGATTCTATTCCATTACAAATGGCTGTCCAATGTCTTCTTAAAAATCTCCAGCACCCACAACATCTGAGGGCAAGCTATTCCCTTGATTGGTTTTTCTAAAAAAGAAAAGAAAAGAAAAGAAAAGGACCTATACATTGACTACAGAGCTGATTGTATCAAAAGTAAGTCACACAACCCACAACTCCGCATCCAACCCCACCCCATCCAATCCAACATCACTCAAAACTAGGCATGCACGCCCCTAACTACCTCTATTCCAACCACAACTGGCCTTAAATGCAAGCTACTCAATGCAAGAAGCCTTGTAAATAAAATACCTGAATTTCTCCTCTTACTAAATACAGCTAAATCCGACATTATATTTGTCTGTGAAACATGGCTCAACGCATCTCTCCCTGACTCCATTACCACAGTAAGAGACTATCATGTTTACCGATCAGATCGTGAAATCCGTAGAGGAGGTGGTGTTGCTATCTTCTATAAAAAGTCCCTACATCTAAAAAACATCCAAGCTTGCTATTCCAGAGACCATCGTCTGTGAACTGTCCTTAAATATCACATTTCGGTTCTTACTATGTTACAGAGCCCCTGATTATGACATCGAACATGCAAACAAGCTAAATACACTACTAACATGGGCAGCATCCTGCCCACACGCTTTTATCTTTCCTGGTGACTTCAATCTACCTCATATTAACTGGACCCTTAATGAATGTACCAACAACACTAGATTTAACAACTGCCTCGATCTCATCTTCTGCAATAGTTTGAATTCAATTTACAGAATACAAATTAAAGAACCCTTTTCCAACAGTGACCACAACATGATTGACTTTTGTCTCAACATACGTTCACACAAAAATAATTACAACGATGGAATCCCCAATTATAACTTCAAAAATGGCAACTATGATCTTATAAACAACGATCTCTCATCCCTTGATTGGCAATTTCTATTCTGTGGATGCAATACTGTAGAAGACCATTACAACATATTTTTACTTGAAGTCAAAAGAGTCATCAAACTATATGTACCATTAACAACTCCCAAAACCAGAAAAAAACAAATTACCCAAAACAATAAGGAAGCTTCAATCCAAAAAGAAATCACTGGCGGAAAAACAAATCTGGTCACGTTGCCAACTTCAAAAGCCGATACAAAAATTTATGCCACCAGATAAAAACTGAATGCACCAATTATCACATTAAACAAGAAGAAAACCTTCTACGCACCAATTCCACCCGCACTTTCTACAATTTTATAAACAACAAACTAAAAGACTCAAGGTCCATCCCGCCCCTGAAAGGACCTAATGGTAAAGACTGCAAGGATGACACCATTGAAGCCAACCTCTTTAACACATTCTTTGGCTCAGTATTTGTAAACGGCAATGGATCATGCCCAGTATTTCCTAGTTGAACCACAGACAACTACAATGATCTAATACATATCAATTTTACAGAAGACATGGTTGAAAAAGCACTACGCAATCTAAAACCATCTCTATCTATTGGACCAGATGGAATATATGCCTACTTCTTAAAAAAGCTACCCACTGCCATAGCCGAACCTCTAAGCATAATCTTTGAAAAATCTTTCAGGACCAGCTCCTTGCCAAAACTATGGTCACAAGCCACGGTCATCCCCATCTTCAAAAAGGGAGACCCCAGCCTAGTTGAAAATTACAGACCAATCTCTTTATGCTGTGTCACCTGTAAAGTCATGGAATCAATTATTAACCAATCCATCATTGTCCACTTAGAAACAAACCAAACAATTTGGTTTTAGGAAAAAAACTATCATGCAATCTGCAACTCTTACACTGCAAAAACATATGGACTACACAACTCGATCAGGGCAAAGCAATAGTCACAATCTACATAGACTTCTGTAAAGCCTTTGATTCAGTGGTACATGACAAACTACTCCTAAAACTAAAATCTTACGGTGTCTCTGGACAGCTGCATAACTGGATAGAAGTATTCCTGTCAAACAGACAACAAATGGTCAAAATTGGGAGCGTCCTATCAAATTCTGTACCTGTCAACAGTGGGGTCCCCCAAGGCAGTGTTCTAGGACCAACTCTCTTCATACTCTACATAAATGACCTCTGTGATCATATCAAGAGCAACTGCGTTCTCTTCGCTGATGGTGTAAAGCTATTCAACACCACTGACAATACTACTACCCTTCAAAAAGACCTTGACTATGTATCAGAATGGTCAAGCAAATGGCAACTTCAAATCTCAACAAATAAATGCTCTGTCCTACATATTGGCAAAAAAAAAATCAGAAAATAAAATACAGGCTGAATAGTCAAGACCTTGTTGATGATCCAAACTCTGTCAAAGATCTTGGAGTACTCATCTCAAATGACCTAAGTGCTAGAGCCCACTGTAACTACCTAGCCAAAAAGGCATTAAGAGTTGTTAACCTAATCTTACGTAGCTTTTTCTCTGGTAATAATACACTAATAACTAGAGCATACAAAACATTTGCTAGACCAATACTCAAATATAGCTCATCAGTGTGGAACCCACATTACGTATCTGATATTAACATAGTTGAGAAAGTCCAGAAATATTTCACAAGAAGAGTTCTCCACTCCTCTACTCATTGCAGAATACCTTATGCCACCAGACTCTAAATTCTAGACCTAGAAAATCTAGAACTACGCCGCCTTCAGTCCGATCTAAGTATAGTATATAAAATCATACATTGCAATGTCCTACCTGTCAATGAATACTTCAGCTTCAACCATAACAACACTAGAGCAAACAATAGATACAAACTCAAGGTTAATCGCATCAAACTTGATTGCAGGAAATACGACTTCAGCAACACAGTGGTCAATGTCTGGAATACTTTACCTGACTCTGTGTTTTTCCCCCCCAACCCCAACCCCAAAAACTTTAACCTTAGACTGTCTACTATTGACCTCACCCCTTTCCTAAGAGGTCTGTAGGGGGCTTGCATAAGCGCACCAACGTGCCTTCCCTCCCTCTCCTATTGTTTATTTTATATATATTTTTATTTTTCTTAAATGTATCCATGTATTCTTAACTATGTTTTTACTTATACCTATTATCTTGTAAGCAATTCACAAATAAAAATAAATAAAATAAATAAATAATTGTCAGGGAATTTCTTATTTCTAGGTTGGATCTTTCCTTGATTAGTTTCCATCCATTGCTTTTTATCTTGCTTTCAACCGCTATGGAAAATAAAGTTGAATCCCTCTTGTTTGTGGCAGCCCCTTAGATATTAGAAGGCTGCTATCATGTCACCCTTAGTTCTTCTTTCATTAGACAAGATATACCCAGTTCCTGCACCTGTTCTTGGTAAGTTTTAATCTCCAGTCCCCTAATCGTTTTTGTTGCTCTTCTCCGTACTCTTTCCAGAGTCTCAACATATTTTTTATATCATGGCAATCAAAACTGGATGCAATATTCCAAGTGTGGTTTTACCAAGGCATTTAAAGCAGTACTAACACTTCACATGATCTTGACTCTATCCCTTTGTTGATGCAGCCTAGGACAGCATTGTTGGTTTTTTGGTGGCTGCAGGACATTGCTAGTTCAAATTTAGGTGATTGTTCAGCGGAAGTCACAAATCCCTCTCAGAATCTGTTGTTAAGCCAGCTACCACTAATTCTATACTATGCATTTGGGGTTATTTTGCCTGTGTAAAACCTTAGTTTCTCATCATTTAATTTCATTTTGTTGCATAGGGTCCAATGTACAAATCTCTTTAGATCCTTTTGGATCTTGAGCCTACCTTCTGGAGTGATGGCTATTCTTACTAGCTTGGTGTTGTCTGCAATTTTGATGAGTTCCCCTTCTTTCCTCTCATCTAAATAATGTATGAAGATGTTAAAGACAATTGGACCTTTCTTTCTGCGCCAACTCAGAAAGCTCAAACTGCCCAAGGAGCTGCTGATACAGTTCTACAGAGGAATTATTGAGTCTATCATCTGCACCTCTATAACTGTCTGGTTTGGTTCTGCAACCCAACAAGACAGACTCCAGAGAGTAATTAGGACTGCAGAAAAAACAATTACTACCAACCTGCCTTCAATTGAGGACCTGTATACTGCATGAGTCAAAAAGAGGGCTGTGAAAATATTTACAGACCCCCTCACATCCTGGACATAAACTGTTTCAACTCCTACCCAGAGGTGGTATTCAGCAGGTTCTGACAGGTTCTGGAGAACCGGTAGCATAAATTTTGAATAGTTCGGAGAACCAGCAAATGCCACTTCTGACTGGCCCCTCCCACATCTCTTCTCTGCCTCCTGAGTCCCAGCTGATTGGCTGGTTCTTCTTTGGTTGCCCTTTACAGGAGACCGGAGCTGGAAAGCAGATTAGTGGGGTGGGGAGGGAATGGGGACTTTGCAGTATCTTTCCCCGGCCATGCCCACCAAGCACACCCACCAAGCCACGCCATGCCCACCAAGCCACACCTACAGAACCGGTAATAATTTTTTTTGGATCCCACCACTGCTCCTACCCTCAAAACGACTCTATAGAGCACTGCATATCAGAACAACTAGACACAAGGACAGTTTTTTCCTGAACGTTATCACTCTGCTAAACAAATAATTTCTTCAACATTGTCCAACTATTTACCAAGTCTGCACTATTACTGTTAACCTTCTCATCACGCTTTATCACCCATCCCCTCCCACTTGTGACTATATGACTGTAACTTTGTCACTTGTATCCTTACGATTTATATTGACTGTTTCCTAGTATGATTTGACTGCTTATTGTACCCGATGACTATTATTAAGTGTTGTACCTGATGACTCCACAAATGTATATTTTCTTTTATGTACACTGAAAGCATTTGCACCAAGACAAATTTCTTTTGTGTCCAATCACACTTGGCCAATAAAGAATTCTATTCTATTCTATTCTATTCTAAGACAGAATCTTGAAGTACTCCACTGTATACTTCCCTCCATGTAGATGCAGTTCCGTTAAGGACATGTGTGCGATTGGTTATCTAGTTATTAATCCATCTGCTGGTGATGCTGTTTAACCCATATTTTTTCTGTCTTTGTACAACAGTCAATTTATAGAGGTTGTGGGTTCTCTGTTCTTGGACATTTTTAAGAAAAGACTGGGCAGCCACCTGTCATGGATAGTTTAAAAATTTTCCTGCATATTCCAGAAGGAAGAGCTAGATAATCCTTGTAGTTCCAAATTGATTATATTATGACTTACAACCATCAATGCTACCACAAAATTAGAATTGTGAAAAGGCATTTGCTGATGCTTCAATATTTCAAAGGATAGAACTGGTAACTAAGATAAACAATGGTAATATGATATTAGAGGCATTTTACTTTTCTACAAATTATGTAATTTTGAGTGAAGGATCATAAATGCACAGGAACTGCTTTTAATGCCATCCTTCTTTGTTTCAAAAAACTTACCAGAGATTGTGCTAACAAAAAAACACCCAACAACAAAACCCAGAAAATATTTTTCAGTTTATGTGCATATCCTGATCTGACCATAAACCAGAAGAGTTTCCTCCTCTCATAATTTGTTTTAAGGCCTGTACCACAGCCTGGAACATAAGCAGAGTGCCATTCCCCTCTTGCTGACTTCCATGCACTTGGAATTGAAGGGTAATACTTTGGAATTGTATGACATAAATTAATAATTTAGTATAAAGCTACATAATGTGTTTTCTGATTCTCAGGAGTACCTGTACTATGCGTTAAAGAAACTATACTGGTACCAGGGACAGCTTACAGACAGAGGAAGGTGCGCCATTTAGTGGAAATATGGAGGCAGTAAAGCTGAGGGAATGGGGTAAAATGAGGAAGAGTCCAAAGACAATTGGTACAAGTGAGCTGGGTCCAGTGGTGAGACAGTTACTTGCCCCATTAAAAACAAAGAAAATTTTGCAAGCACAAGGGACCAAGCAGCCACTTTGTGCAGCTTTTATTCTATTTGGAACAGACCTATAAATAGAGTCCTCTATTTTGGCCTGCTTGACGTCACACTTCAAAACTCTCTGCTAGTCTCCAGAATCTGCAGCAGGAAGAATCCTGAGCTGCATGTAGGAAGAGAGGAAGAAGTCCTTTCTCTCTACAGCTGATTTTTTTTATTGGTCTTTCTTTGAAGCATACTGCTGTTTGTTATTTTTCAAGTGCAACTGCTGAAGATTCTAAATAGAATGACTCCATAAACAGGCTACTGATATTGATAAACAATCTAGTAATTTTAGCAAGGAAGAGAGTTTGAAGGTTAACAAAGCCTGGTTTTCAGCTCTATCTGACATCAAAATAAAACAACCCTTAACAAAACACCATGTAGATAGAATCAGTTGCCAGCCACAGTTGCTGGCAAAATGTCAGGGTACCAGATAAAAAGAACCAGCCTATTAACTCAGAAGCTCATAACTCCATACTGTTGTACTGGATTGATGCTGACTGTGAAAGCCTTCACCAATATAATCTGAAGTATGTTCATGTTAAATAAACATATATAGGAAACCCAAGGTAGATCCAAAAGTGTGCATTCTGAATGCAAACTACTTTGAAACTGCAATTATACACAATCTGATTGTTAAGAAATGCAGATTCAGAAGCTTTCTGACCTAGGATATCAGATGGGAGTTGTGAAATAAATAGCTTGAGAAGTCTTCAATTAGTTATGGATAAGGGCATATAAAGATCTCCTGTATTTATAATGTCAGCAGGAAGAGGAGTCTGACTTTCACTGTTATGAGGCCAGCTGAGGTTAATTTTTGTTTTCATATTGTAGTCTGATACAATTCCATGGGCAGGAAGGAAAAGGGATTTTTTTTTGCCTTAGTAAAATTGACTGATGGGAATAGAATTTTCTATTTTTTCTTGCAATTGACAACATAGTTCTAAGTTCAGCATATTATTATCTTATTTTTCAACCTATCCATCAGACATTTTAGTGTGTTGCATATTCATATACACTGTAAACTAGATAGCTTGTTAATATAAACTACAAACTTGTTTCAGCTCCTTCACCCCCTTTAGCTTTGCAGAGCAAGCTTTTGCAAAATCAAAACAGTAAATTCAGTTTTATGCAAAAGTTTAGATTAGGGTGCACAAATTGCATGCTTCAGTGAACCCCTGAATGAAAGGAAGCTATCACAATCTCTTCATGGTACAAAATTAAAGATATTTTTCTGTAGATCTAAAAGCATAACGTCTATTTATGTGCAGCCTGCTAGAGTTTTGCAAGCTGCAGCAGTTTAAGAAAAGCTGATAAAGGACAACCTTTGCTGTTTTCCTTTCTTCTGACTTTAATGAATGAGATGTCTTTCAAATGAAATGAATGATACAAAATGATGCAAAAGTAAACCACCTTGTCCTTTCCATTAAAAATGTGGTTTAATATTTTTTTTCCTTATTTCAAATGGCTTTATTTATAAAGTTTCAAGTGTAGAACCTAGTATAGGATCATCCAAGGACCATGGTGTATGCAAACCACACTTCTACAGGTCATGAGACAATATCTTCCATGGAACCTAAGGCAAGAGTCCAGCTTAGCTATAGAGCAGCTTATTTAGTCCATTTGACTCAATCTTCTCAACTTGTCTTCTCTCTCTTGCCTAGGAGATGGGACCCATAGCATTCCCTACCTCCCTGCTCTGATGGGTTGGGTTTAATTAGGAAAATACAGCTCTTCAAATAGCCTGGTGCCAAGCCATGAAGCGCTTTGAAAGTAACAACCAGTACCTTGAATTGGATCTGGAAGGAAGTCGGCAGCCAATGCAACACCCACAGGAGAGTTAACACATGAGCAAATCTGGGCCTGCACAAAACCAGCAGTCTGCCTCATATTGAACTAATTGAAACCTCCAGATACTTTTTAAGGACAGCCCCATGCAGAGAGCATTCCAATAGTCAAAATGAGAGGTGACATGGGTGTGGCTAGGTGTGAGCAGGAATTGGTGGTCCAGGAAAGGGTGTAAACTTTGTACAACCTGAAATTGTGAAAAGGCCCTCCTGGCCATGTCTGCTACCTGTTCCTCCTGTGATCTGACCATGACAGGGGGACCAAAGATAGGTCCATCAATTCCATGTCGCATTGTCACTGCTTCGACAAGAACACCAAAACAGGTGTGTGACCACTATTCCTAATTGGGTCATGGTCAGGCACATAGAAGTCACTGTTTCCATGAAATCCTGACCTACCTCCCACCCCCATGAATGGAAGACTGAAGGCCCTCAGAACAATAAGCCTGGGGAACACCACTGTATAAATCCTGCAGTGGGTTCAAGCAATCCGGGTAGGGAAGCTGCCACTGATCCCTCAAGCCCAACAATAGAAAAAGGATCTCACAACCAAGCACTTGTGGATCCTTGCTCTGGAGGCTGCCAAAGATTCTCTGATGACAACAACCGTACCCTCTCCCTGGCCATGTAGTCTAGGTTGGTGCCATACTTCATAATCAGCTGGGCACATTTCTGAGAGAGCAATGCTTCCTTCCAGGCCCAGCCAGATCTTAGTGATAAAAGAAATATTGTTCTAACCACTCTATGCATCTGATGAGATAAGCTGCAGCTCACAGAAGCTTATGCTTTGTAATAAAATTTGTTAGTTGAAAAGGCTGCTACCACACTCCTTATTTTTGGCCACCATAGACTGACATGACTCTTTTCCTACAATGCCCATAATATATAACAGCATTTTAGTACATGTAGTTATGTTTCTCATACTCTGATTGTCATTCAAATTTACCAAAAGTCATTCCTGACTTTTCTGTGTCCCACTCAAAGGAAAACTCTTGCACATGATTCAAAAATTTAAAAAAAATGGAAAGAAGCAAAAAAAGAGAGGAAATAATAAAAAGCTAAACACATAAGCTGAGGAAGCCTTCTGTGGGTAACTGTTTCCCTCGTCATTAAGGTATCTTCTTGGAAATTAGATCATTCTTACTAGAAATGCTTTATGAACAATTAACAACCAAGATACTGAGAATGTTATTTATAAATCCAGCAAGGCAAAGATATTCCTGAG
The DNA here is from genome assembly GCF_049901735.1 of Notechis scutatus. Taxonomy (NCBI): domain Eukaryota; kingdom Metazoa; phylum Chordata; class Lepidosauria; order Squamata; family Elapidae; genus Notechis; species Notechis scutatus. The sequence continues at coordinate 51,244,814 of NC_142014.1, forward strand.
GGACTAAAAATTCCACCTCATCCCAGTTCTCTTCTCTTGGGTCTCATCAAAGCTCTCTCTGAGGCAATTGTTTCAGCGAAGCGAACTCTGCTGCTTACAGCAAAACCTAGTTGCTTATAATACATGTAAGGTCATCTTTTGAAAATTATTGGGAACATGCTAGGTGGAAAATGGCCTGTACAACATCTTGGGGCAATTTGATTCATTAAGTTATAAAGACAATCCTCAACAACAACAAAAACTAGCCTTAACTTTACAGAATTGGTTTCTCCAATTTAGTATTCCCAGGTACATTGAGGCTAACGTCTCAAAATATTGATTTTCTATGTTTTAATTTTATGTTAATTTTAAGCCATTCTCAAAAAAAGTGATATAAACTGAAATAATGCTAAATAAATAACTCATAATTTCAGAGGGAGAGGTCCCACAATCAATGCACCTTCCTGTAAATAAAAAAAAGGGGGGGGAGAATGGTTAAGGGGAAATAAATTGCATAGCTACTCTTGGCCCTTTAACGTAGGAGCAAAGAGCTAGAGAAATTAGCTCTTCCTCCTCCTCTTCCTTCTCCTCCTTTGTGCAAAGAAAGACCAATCTCATACAATGGAACTTTATTTTTTAAAAGTAAAGAAAAATATTTTAAAACATTGCTTTTAATTTTAAATAGTGAGATGGAAAACAATCAATTACTGAGGGAATAAAAATATCAGGCTGCTCAAATTTACAGACAGCATTCGGAAGAATTTCCAAATAAAAATAAACAAAGGTTAACAAAAATATACAAGAAAACCAAAGGTTCTGAGCAGATCTCAATATGGCATAACAACTTTGATCTAAAGAGGTGCCAGTCTATATTAAATCCACAAGGACTGACCATGCAGCAAGAAAAATAATTACCAGAGAGTTAAATACATAGAAAAAGAAACAAAATTTAATGCAAATGCTTACTCTTCCAGAGAACAGACAACCCTTAGAACAGATGTAACTTCTATGCTGGTTTGTTATCTGGAAAATTCTCCCTGCAAATTATAATGTACTGTATATCAAGTTTGGAGAGGAATCTTAGCTCTTTCTTTACAGTCTTAAATTCTGGAATCTCAATTTATGAATCACAATCTGATTTAAGCTGAATCATGACAATAATAATATTTGTACTATATATCTACTTGATAAACAGTTAAGAAGTAGGCACCCTCACTCCTGTTTGGATTAAAGGCTGGATCAAAAGAATGAAAAGATTGAAATTAGTACTATATTTAATACTAATCTCTCTAAATTAAAAGCCATCATAAATTTCTGCATAACTGCTTAGAATAAAAGGGCCCAGCTTAACACTTTGATCTGATTTTCAATCTGCCCAGTATCCCAACCCTGCAGTAGGATGATTAGCAGGGGATAGCAAAAAGAAGAAGAAGAAGGAATATATAGACATTACAGAAGTCAGAATTAAGGTACACAGAAGGAACCACTCTTTACTTCATCACAGAGATACTATGAACCCGAAAACAATTCCACATATTTAATATATACCCAAATATCAGAAAATCCTTGTTTTTTCTTACAAAGATATCCATTTTACAAAGATAGGTTTATTTTGAGAAAATACCAGCCCTCAATCATATAGCTACTTCCTAAGTTAAACCCAAACTAATCTTTGGTTCTTTGTCGTGGTGTGATTTCCCCACTACAACGTTTCTAACCAGACAGCTTAGTTCTGACTTTGTGTTTTCATACACTACATCTACTACATCCATTCTCTCAAACAATTTTGTTTTACTGCCAGTCCATCCAAGCACATTTCACAGCTGCCACTTTTAGATGCAGGAAAGCAGTACATTGATGCTTCACACTCATGCTGGGGTCCTATCAGCCTTTTAGAAACAGAACTCTCATATCCCTGCTTCTCTATTCCAAAGCTGACATGATGCTCAAATGGGAATCAGGATGGAACAGGGAAACCTACACACATTGAGTGAAAGAACCGTAGCAATCTAAGAAAGATGAGAGAGACAGAGACAGACATTACTAAAACTCTCTTTCCCAAACTTTTTAACTGGGCAAAACAGTGCACCATAGGACAAAACCAGAGGTGGTATCCAGCAGGTTCTGACCAGTTCTGGAGAACCGGTAGCAGAAATTTTGAGTAGTTTGGAGAACCGGCAAATTCCACCTCTGACTGGCCTCGTCCCCATCAATTATCTGCCTCCCAAGTCCCAGCTGATCGGCTGGCTCTTCTTTTGTTGCCCTGCACAGGAGAACGGAGGTGGAAAGCAGGTTAGTGGGGTGCGGAGGGAATGGGATTTTGCGGTATATCCTTCCCCTGCCATGCCCACCAAGCCATGCCCACTAAGCCACGCCCACAGAACCGATAGTAAAACTTTTTGAATCCCACCACTGGACAAAACATTTTGAACCAAGGTACTTCCTATGAGCTAACTTACAGAACATGTTCAAAATCCAGGACACATAACTCCCATGGAACTGAAATATAAAACATGTTATGACATAAAAATTATCATAAAACAATATAGGACATGATACAAAATGTCATAAAAGATTTCCTGAAGTTTGAGTGCTATACTGTTCAACAGGGGCTATTTTCAACACAAATACATCTTTTGATTGTATCCCAACTTTTCCAGGGAAGGAATACATTTGAAGTTATGTCATTGTTAAAGGCATTGAGAAATTGGCTTTGTGATTGAGATGCCTGTGCCTTTGTAAGAATGTGTCCTTTAACATTTTAATGATTGTTGCCAGATTCTTATGGGGTCATGTAGGGAGCATGGCTGGCTCTACAGGCAAAAGAGCAAATACAAATCCCAGGTGTTTGTCTGAGCGAATCTTGTCAGCTTTGACTTGCCTAATTGTATTGCTTATTTGGAGTCTCTTTGTTTATGAATAGATTGGCTCAGTCTTTCTGAATAGATACAAAATCTCAATTTTCTCTTCAAGCTTCTGCTTGAGGCTGTTTCCTATGACAGGAAGATTGGGACTGCTTTCTGCCTTTGTTAAGATTTTTTTTCTCCTCTTTTCATTTAGGCAAAATACTCTATCCTGCCACTTTTTAATATTAAGAATAAATAATATTTGAATCTGGGGAGGGGCTTCCTACGCATGCTCTTTAATCATATTAATTTCCACTTGTAAATGGATATCATTATAAGTAGATGACCATGCTTAAATATAGAAATGGGGCCTGCTGTTTCCTAGGGTCTTTGTGCACTGCAGGGAGTCTTTCTAAAAGTATAATTTTACTATAAAAATGACAAATAATAGTTGGTGATTATTGATTTAACTATATTTAATTTGATGTTATGTTAATTAATTACATTGAAATCAAAATTTAGTTTTTATTCTCGCTGTACTCACATTTTAAAAATTAAGCACATTACTAAAGTATAACCCTTTAGATCGGTGAAATCTCCCATGTAAAGCCTGTTAGAAAAGAAACCTTTAAAATAAGTAAAATATGTAAATGAACAACTACAAGAAAAAGATGAGAATCTAATTTTTTAAAAGCATACCGAATTACTACAAGTGGGATGGGTGCAAGTGTATCTTTTCCCATAATGATCAAACACACAGTAGTTTTGAAATGTGATACACGTAGTTTAAAAAGGAGGAAAATGCCCAGCATATTTACTGAACATATCAGCCCACCCTTTTTCATCCTGATTAAAAAATGAAGAATATTGGAAAGATAATCCTATCTGTTGTTCTTTAAACAAGCAACTATCTCTGTTGCTCAGTGACAACAGGAACACTGTTGGAAACTTGAAGGACCAGGATGAGAACAGACCTACCTAGACAAAATATCTGTGTGGTTGCTGAGTTTTGATGTGAAGACATATCATTATCATCTCTTTGCTACCCTAAAGTATGCTGTTAGAAAACACAGTTGTAGCCAAAGTTTGTATTGCTTCTTAGTGAAAATTGATACAAAAAGCTGTATAATTAAGAGAGCTGAGAGATAATATTTCTAAAGAAAATAAATATTATTCTGGATAAATCAGTACAAATCAGGTTTGAAAAATTGTCTCTGAATTTAAATCATTAGGGCAATAAATCACCTAACATAATATATCCATATGTTTTTCAATGTCAGTAAGAATGTGTTATAGAACTATATTTCCCCATATTCTCTTTTCTGCCATTTATCGTAGCATCTTAATAATGTTGTCTATAAAAAGCAATGAGATGTAAATGCTTTACAGTAAAAACAGCACTGGCAGAAAAATTAAAAACCAAGAGTTTTATTATTGATTAAAAGTAATCAATCTAAAAAAACAAAGCTGAATAGCCAATGAATTACAATACCTAAAAAAAAAATATAAAGAGAGCATGCCAGGGAAAATATTCCAGAGTTGGAATCTATATCCAAAAAAGGGCTCCACATGATAAAGATTTATTATATGGGTAGTTTTTTAAATGCTTTTTATTTTAAGGGCTTTTTTGTGACATTAGCTTTTATCCTGTTTTATTTTATCCTATTTTAATAATAAGCAGTTTGGAAATACCTTAAAGAATAGATAATTGTCTTATAATGCCTATAAACAGTCTGCATAAGTCTGCCAGGGCTATTGCCAGTTAAGAATTTCTCGGTTAATTCTAAATCAATTAACACTGATAAGACCTCTCAAAGGTAACATATATAAAACATTGCAAAAATCTTATCTTCTCTTTATTCTAATGCAAAAGGGATCCATTATGGCCAAGCTACATCTGTTTCAAAAGAGCCACTGTGGCAGGTAGTATATACAGAGATTAAATACAATGAATGCTACAAGTACCACAAGGTATTTTCGACCCGTAAGGAAACTAGAAGAATTGGTAATCCTGAATAAGAGCCTAATCATTTAATTTCTAACCCTGTTGACATTTAAATATTCTTTGGATATAATTACAGAATCCAGGTGAATGAGATTAAAAAGCAAAATCCAGTATTACTAACTTTTCGTCAATATGGAACCCCCATCTCTCCTTCTCCTTACTTGGTATTTGGGCTGCGCTGGAGCCCTGGGGCTTCAGAAGAATTCCTGTTGTAATCCAGTGCAGTTTAAGGTACTTTTGATATATAGTACAACTTATGAACCAACATGGTTTTTTTCCCCCCAGTTAAAGTAAAAAAAAAAAAAGCACCGTCCAAAATCAGCTCTTTATATAGTCAATACTATGGTATAATACAAAAGTGATGGGAAGTAACATTTTGTACAAAGATGTGATTCCTGTCTTGTGACATGAGAATGAAAAAGATAACCCTGTGAAGCTGTCATACAGCTATAAACAGAATTTAGTAAAAGATAGGAGGAGCAGATCGGAAATGAAATAAGCAGGGCCAGGCAACTTGATCTCCAGATGCTATAGAATCATGATGGCGAACCAATGGCATGTGGAGAAGTTGCCCAAAAGAGCTCCACTGTGCATGCATGCGTGCCACCTGGCCACCAGCTGATTGTTGGGTGCGCATGCGTGAGGGGCAGGGATGTGCAGATGTACATGCATGCGCAGACGTGCACGGCACATGCGGGGTCATGCAGGCATGCGCAAGGGGCATGGGGGGGTCCGCATGCATTGCCTTGTGGGTGCTGGCACGCAAGCACAAGTGCAATTTTCGGTACATGATCCCAAAAAGATTAGCCACCACTGCTATGGAATATAACTATAGTATGAATTAACGCTGCATGTTATTTGATATTTTCAGAGTTCATAATCCAACATTTTTAGAGGACATCAGGCTACCATTGGAACCTTTTGCACTGGAAAGGATTAGAATTGAATTCTTTCCATTTTTTTAAAAAAATCCATCAAGGCAGATAAATATTTATTTGTTATGTGCAATCTGAAGGAAAACAAGAACAGGTATACAATCTCAGATACCTGGATCATACTACCATATGTGGTGGACATGTGCGGAAGCTAAAAGATATTGGACTAAAATACACACACGGATGGACAAAAATGACAAAACAGCATAAAGATTTAAAACCAGATACAATTTTAATGGGAATTTTACCTGATAGAGAATTGACATACTTGATTATTAATGTTTTAACTGCAGCTAGAATTGTACTTGCTCAAAATTGGAAGAATGAGAAAATTCCGATGGAGGAGGAGGTGATTAAGAAAACAATGGAATGTGCAGAAATGAGCAGATTAACATTAGCAACTAGAGAGCAAGAAGAACAAGAGTATTATAAGATATGGGATTTGTTTTACCAATGGCTAGATAGAAAAGTAGGAAATCAAAGTATAATACAATAGGAACGATATGTTACAACTATTTTGGAATAAATTACAAATGAACAAAAATTAGTAAGAATTGAGATTTGCTCTAAAGGATAATATGGATTTGAAACTAAAGTCTGAGGATGGTGTAACAATAATATAATATGATATGGAAAGTTGATTAATGTTATATGAATGTAAATCTAAGAGGAAAAGACTATAGATATTGTGCACAAGAAATATGCACCAACTGACACACTGTATAACTAAAAGGTTTTATTTGTTGTTTTATGTTTATGTTTGTTGTTAAAAAAATTTAAAAATTGTTAAAAATAAAAAAACTTTTTATAAAAAAAAAGAACAGGTATACAATCTGTTATAAACCCATTTTGTTTTCTCACAATAGCCAAGGTAAAGATAAATGAAGACGCTTAGAAAATTTGTATCTGTTTCTTCACTGACAATCCTCAGGCTCTTAATATATCACATTTTTTCTCTGAGGGCTCTATCCTGTTCCCCAAAGAGATATGACCTAACAGAATACAGGTCACCTTGAGAGCCCTTTTTTTACCTTGTAAATCAAAGCATTTTTCATGTGTTCACTTTCCTCAAAGCTGCTCATTTATCCAAATAAAACTCACCAAGAATGTGTAGTTTGCCAGAATCTTGGCCTGATAATGTAGCCAATCAGGCTGTTGGTTTGAGCCCCGAGCTTGGCAATTTGGTTGCAAATGTTTCATCATCATTCGTGGAGACATAGTCAATGCCATATGTAGCCAATGTCACCAAACTGCATTTAGGCTGGATTGGTGGCACCAGATAAAGCAACTTGCTTATCTCATGTCCTCCTAAATTTCATATGTATAACTTTAGTTTCCTGAATTCCACAGGGTACCTCATTTAAATCTAAAGCAATAAGGAACACAAATGTTAAACAGGAGAGGTTTTACTGGACAGTCCCATCTTTCTTTAAAGCAGGGGACTCCAACCTTGGCACCTTTAAGACTTGTGGACCAACTCCCAGAGCTTTGCTGACTGAGGAACTCTGGGGGTTGAAGTCCACAAGTCTTAAGATTTCCAAGGCTGGAGATCCCTGCTTTAAAGGATAGTTCCACCCTTCTCCACAGAGAAGCTACAGATAGAAGGCATAAGGGACAATCTTTTCTGCCACACACACCCAGCCTTGGCATCAAATTGCCACGGCTGAGTAGAAGCAGAATACGCAGAAACAAGTGATAGGCATTGGAGAAGAAGTTCACTCAGTATCTATTGGCAACTTTGGGAGCTACACTTTAGCACTGAAAAACACTTGACATGTTGCTTTTCAGCTTGGTTGAGGGGCCTTGGCAAACCTTGGGAGACAATTCTTTTCCTCTTCGCTTTTAGCTGCGAGGGGAGAGGATACAGTCTCCAATCCTGAGGAACAGAGCCATTTGACAAGAGACCTGGTAGATAAAAAGAATCTCTCCCATAATATTCTGCAGATGGAAATCTGATAGGTAAATGTATGTAAATAAATGTTAATATTTAAATGTAATATTAACTTTTAACAGGGCTGTGGGTGCGGGGGAAGAAACTTTGCCCTCAAATGGCAGTGAGAAAGCTGGCTGGATGTGGCAGGTCTCTGAGCCAAAAGATTGCTCAATCCTGATGCGTATAAGGGAAAAATAGAAAGAAGTGGACTCTCCAATTTCCAGAAACAGAATGGCTCTGGAGGGCAATGTCTAGGGACTGGAGGAAGGCAGCAGCTTAAAGTGACCAATAGGAGTTGACAAATCCCATCCTCTTACCTGCATCACCAATGACATCATCTGTGAGGCATCCTAAATTGGATTAGGTCCATGGCAAACGTTGTGTCAGGAGGAGAGGGAGAATAATAATTGAAAGCTGAAATTGCAAAAGAGGACTTGAAGCTGATTCTGCTAAGGACTATGCATGAGAAGAGGCAAAGTCATCCAGACATGTCACATGAAAATATTTACTGGAGCATCTTTATGCAGTGATTAGGGGGAAACACAAGGATGAACACTTGTTTTGTTGCAATATTGCCATCTAGTGTCAGGCTATTAGAAATTAAAAAGGGCACATATTATTCATGTTCATTTCATTTGTATAGAACTGAAAGTACGGATTAAATGATTTTAGAAGAGGAGAAATGTGTATATGTGGAGGTGGAGGGAGAACAGAGTCCTTCCTTGTCTTATCTATCTGTACTGTAGCTCATAAGAAAAACTCTGTGCCTGGAAAATGATTCTACTGTAGGCGCTCAAGGGTAAAAATGGCCAAAGGCTAATTATCTTTAAAAAAAAAATAGCAGGGGAAACAGATTCAAGTCAGGCAAGGAGTGAGCCTGCGTGTTTCCTCAGGCTGATTATTCTATTTATTTTCTATCCCAACTTTCTACCTAAAAAGCACCTAAAATGTATAGCAAATACAAGCTTGTAAATAAAAAATTATTCAAATTCTTACTATTTGCAACTTGGCAGGTATAGTTAAAGGAAGGTTTTAATTGCTTTCCTGGGGATGGATAAAGTAGGGGCGTAATAATCTTAGTTGGGAATAGTGTATGAAAAGCTTGTCCTAGCCCTTTCATGCCAATCTTACTGCCTTATCAATGCCACCCTGAAATAGACAGAATTGTCCCTCAAATAATTAGGCCCAAAAGAATAAATTTCCATTATTATTTACTGCATTATTATTCTTAACACAGAATACCATAAAACTGTTTTAAGAATTGCATTATTATTCGTTATATAGAATCTCATAAAATTATCAAAGTCAATGCTTTTTCCTCAAAATCACAAGGCGTAAGTGTTCGTTGTCTTTGAACTTTGATTGCATTAAACAGTATTTGGAAGCACTTTGAGTAGCTGAAATTGTCAACAATTGACAGCCACATAAATCATAAATATGTTCAATTCTTAAGAGAAAATATCTTGTGTAAAGATATCGGATCACACCTTGATAACCATGCCTGAACTACTGCCGGTACCTTTACTCTGAAATCTTGCAACTCCCATCTACCCACTCAGTTGCACAAGCTTAGCTTTCTGGGCAAGTCTCCTTTCAGAAAAGGAGAAATCTGCAAGGACAACTCTTTAAAAACCATTTTCTAGAGCTCAAATAGAACAAATAAAAGTGTTCTTATTTCTATGAAGGAATGAAGATGAACAATTCTAGTAAATTCTAAACAAGAACTGCTTTGGTCCTATTGTTTGAGGTACCTTATAGTTTTATTGGAAACTGACCAAATAATTATCATAATGAAAACTGACTCTTGGTATTCTCTCCTGCTTTAGCCTTCTATTTGCAGACACATACAGTTCTCGATTTACATGACTGGCATCTAAGTTCCTTCATATTTTAAACAATTTTGTTTGATACTTAAGATTAATGCACTATTGATTACTGATACTTTAGAGAAAGTGAATAAATCCTTCATAATCAGAAACTGTATAATTTATACAAAATATTAATATACTATTTTCTACATTGTTTTAAATGATGATTCAGATATGAAATATTTGTTGTAAATTGCTTCAGTATTTGAGAGAGGGGCATAAGCTGCAGCATTCTGCATCTGTGCTGTCCACATGTTTCAAGGAGAGTATTGGATTTTTTAAAATTCCCAGGAGTAGTAGTCATTGTGCTTATATTTCTTGTGTACTCATGCTATATATAAATGTGAAGAAAGGCAAAATGAAGGAAATCTTTGTATCATAGCCTACTTAAAATTCTAGCAACAGATCAAAACATTACTTTCAGTTAGTGGATTAGGCATACAATATATTGGTAGTCACAATATTTAAATTTAGTAGAATATACTTTTAGTTTATTTTTTTGAGAAGGAAAAATATACTAACATAATTCAATACAATCAAAATGTTACATTTTAAACAAAAACATTACAAAAAACACTTTAGCAGAGACTTTAATATATTCAGAAAATCCAGCCCTATTTCACACTCATAATCTTAATTGCATCCTTTAAAAAAAGAAACAAATAAAAATGGATATCATATATACTTTGATCACTTAAATGTTACTTCCTTTCCAGAACAGTTTAAATCAGAGGTAGGCAATCTATATTTTCTACATAATTAAACATTTCCATAATCAAAATCTCTATGTATAGTGTTATGATTTATGAGAATTATATTACCTGAATGATATCAGACTGCCTACCTGTGCTTTAAACTTTTTCACTTGCCATTCATTAAGCTTTTGCATATTTTGTAAAAAAATAGGATTAGAGTATTTGCAGAAATAACAAATATAGCATGATATAATTTATCTCAGCTTTTTAATGGTAATAATCTTGTTGTGGTGCTTTTATTCAGAATTCAATGTTTACATACGCATATATATATATATATATATATATATATATATATATATATATATATAAATTGCTCTTCATTCACTACAAACTAGACATACGAAAGAGAAATGCAGATGTTGAAAGTATACAGCAACACAAGTACACACTTTTAATATTAAAATTATTCATTTTTATAGTTTGTCTAATTTCCCCCTGATGATACATGGGACTAAAAATATTCTATTAGAAAATAGGAAGAATTTAAACTAAATGAATTAAAAAAAAACATCCTGTACCCACGATACATAATTTCATGTTATTACATTAAAGATAGCTGATTACTTGCAACATTGTGAAATTTTGAAATTTCCTTAAAAACTTCTTACCTCCACTAAATTGTTTTTTTATTGTTCTTTCAAATCATGGAGTTTGCATGCAACTGTTTTCAGTACAAAATATTAATGTAGGACAAACTGAGTTTTCAAATCTATATTATATTCTGCCCAAGTTTCCAAAATAGTCAATTAGGTGGTAAAGCATTTTGAAATACTACTCTGCCATGAAAAATCGGGCAACTTTTCCATTTATTAAAATGTGATTAGAGCAGGAATATAAGTGCACAAAATGCGAGGCATAAGTCCAATTTCTTATACTTAAATGTTAGCAATTTAATTCAAGATATAATACATGGTAATTTGCTGCATATTGATGAAAGGTGCAAATTAAGGCAAAATGCAGAGGTTCTTTGATTTTGAAATCACCATATATGTTTGTCAATGAGATTTAATATGTGAGAAAACTGCCAGTTAACTTTTGCTCTCAAACGAGTTTGCTTTCAGTACTATGTTACTATGAATAAATTCAGTAATCAAAGAAATAACTTTCATCACAATTCTTAACCCTAGAGATTTAATTAAATGTTTTTAAATAAAGAGCATTACAATCCAAACTCAACATTTAATTTTGTTTTGATATTTAACGTGTAAAAAAATTACCTTAAGCCATGCTACATTAAAACTTATTACACAAGTTTGCAGAGATTGTAATGGAAGCACCTATAACTCCATGAGGACTGAGATTTAATATTAAAGTGTATTTACATATTTGTAATACAAATGCAATATTCCAATAATGTTAATTAACCACCATATTTCCGACACTAATATAACATTCATTTTTGGCTATTTTGAAATCTACTAAGTGTTTTTTCAATTAAGGTTTCAAAGCTCAAGTAAATGATCCCAGTTCAGCCAAAATAAAATAAAATAAAGCTACCTTTCTTCCAGCTTCATTTGTCTTATTTATGAATTTAGATAAAATTCATAATTAATAAAGTCCCATAGCAAGAAAGATGTACCTAATGGACCAAACATGGAAGGAAATAGTGTCTTTTTTGTTATTGGATTCTAAATGTTCACCAGAAATATGATAAAAAAATTTAAACTTTCGCATCAAAAGCCATAAATGAATCCAAACTAATAAAATTAGGATTCCTAAGAATGGCTATAGCATGTTAACATACCTATGTTCTCATTTTTATCGTTTGTTATCTGTTTCACCTATGACCACACACAAACATAATTTTTACGATGCATTTATATTGCAAAGGAAAGGAGGCAGAAATATGAAGGATGTCCATGCCTCACAAAGTCATTTAGGCTATGAGCGCCTATTCCATTAAAATTACCTGAAATTTTATTAATTTCAGTAATCTCTTAACTGCATTTGACATTATGATGTTGGTATTTTTAAGATACTACAGGTGTCAACATCTGCAGATAAAAACATTTCTTCAGCAACCATTTAAAATTACAATGGCACTGAATGCAAGGGCACATGACCCATGCCTGAAGTTATATAACCGTTGAAGTGCCCCCATGGTCATAAGATCAAAGTTTGGGTCTTTTGCAGTCCAGCCACACTTAACGACTGCAAGGGCGCTGCAACTACCAGCAAGCACTTCTCTCTTCTCCCTTTAGGCCCACTGCCGCCCTGTTTCGCTGCCTTGGCTGATCTTCACCACCATCTTCTTGCTCCTACTGCTCAGGAAGCATGCCTGGCCTCCCTGCTGGGCCATATGGGGCTAATTTTGTGCTGCAAAAAAGAAAGGGAAGCAGAAAGCACCTTTGTCTAGAGCTCAAAGCCAGCCCCAATCCTGCCCAGAGCTCTTTGAAACTGAGCTGCAAGACAAAAAGGTGTCGCTTGTTTTCTTTTTCTCAGTGCAAAGCAAACCCCAAGTGCTCCTAAATGGGGCTGGAGCTGACTTTGTGCTGGGAAAAAGTGCTTTCACCTTTTTTTTTTCTTTTTTCCCTGTGCAATACCATCTCCCAAATAGCTTCTGGGACGAGAATTCAGAAGCCTCTCTGCTCTGGGGTTGAAAACCCTGCCTGGATTTTGACACAGACGATTTTCAGCTCCACTACAGAACATTTTGGAGGAGGGATTCCAAAAGATCACGAGACTAGCGCTAGCTTGGAAAACAGCACGAGGAAGCCTCTGTGAGAAGGCTGCATCTCACATAAGGTGGGCACACCTGTCAGCAGCTGGAGGAAAAATGGCAAAGGTAAGCGGGGCACTCTGCATGCACTGGTGGGCTATATGGGCAATAAGGCTTCCCAAATCTCACGGCTTTGCCTGGGCTTGTGAGCCAGGTGAGTAGTGAGGTTTTCATGGATGGCTGCCACTCAGTGTCACTGCAGCACCCCCCAAACTCATGGTTTGCCTGGCCCTCTCAGGGTTTCCTCACTTCAAGGCAACCTGCATTCCTTACCTGGGAGTGATTAACAACTGCAACTGGGAATGCTAGCATCTCAGTCATTGAGCAAAGCTGTCATGCTTAATGACAGCTGCATTCAATGACCAAAATTCCAATTGTGGTTGTAAGTCAAGGGTTACCTGTATGGGGAATGCCAGAAGCTTCTATGCCTACAAGTGCAGACCTCTGACTGTTGATAAATGTTTGATTGATAGTTGTGGATGCAGAGCTAAGAAGCAATTTTGTATCTTTCTTCTACTTTCTGCTTTAGGCAAACTGCTTGTATAACTTGTCTTTAGAGTTACGACTAGAACAGGGAATAAAAAATTCATCATTAAGTGATACACTCATTAAGAGATGTATCATGTGACTGCACCTGATTTTACAACCTTTGTTGCTGTGGTTGTTAAAGCAAGACAACCCCTGCTGGTTTCCCCAATGACTTTCCTTATCAGAAGTCAGCTGGAAGGGATCACATGACTTTGGGATGCCATGAATGTTGAAAGTGTGACACAGTTGCCAAGCACCCTGGATTGCAATCATATGACTAAGGGAATAATTGTTAAGTGCAGGGACCAGTCATAAGTCACCTTTTTCAATTGCAATTTTAAATGAATGGTCATGTCAAAGACTACCTGTACTGTAATTAAAAACTGTAAAGGATTTGGATGTAAATGCATTTCACTTGTGCATTGAAGAAAAGAACTGTTAAAATGCAATTTGATTTGATTAATTTGAAGCTAAAATTTGGGGATTGTATATCAAAAACAAGAAAACAAAATACCCAAAGCAAAAATATTATGAGTATTAAAGTGCAGCATCAGTTACTTTTGGTTATTCAAAGAATATTTTTCTAAAAATTTTAAAATATATTTGCAAGCTTTCCTGCTCATTCTCTTCCACTTTCTACATCTAAATATTTGATTATTCCAGACAGCAAAATACAATATAGCTCAAAAAGGACATGGAAAAATGCCAATAAATATATACTGTACTTTTAAAAAGCTACCAATTTCGCTGATTTTTTGCAATCATACAAAATGTCAACAAAGATAGCATAGATTAAATATCAAAGCTCCGAGAAGCTTCAGAATTCACAATATAAGATAAATGTCTCATCAACTATTTCTTGAATGAATTATACCAAACTGAGAGACTATCAAAATTTTACACAAAATCTGTACAGAGATCACAGAAAACTGCAAAATCTCCTTTAAGACAAACCAAAGTAGAAGGTTCACACAAATATTCAATATTTTTTTTTAAAAAAATACTATGCTATGCCTTCTCAAAAGAATTATTTAGGAATATTAGTTTATAATTTTTAAAAATGTTAAAATAGGTATATGGATAAAATTGAATTAAAAGGGATATGTTATTCTCCACAGTTGTCATTGAAATGATAAATATAGACAAAATGGTAAAATATTGTTTTTGAATTGATACTGAATGTAAAAAAGCAAAGGGAAACCAATGGCTAAACTAGCTAAATAAAATGACTAAAACTCCCAGTATCACTAAACCTCTTTTGTCAAGAAACTCAAATATTTGGTAGCTGGTATTTAGCAAAGAGTGCAATTTTTTTTTTATCTGTAATGGCAATGTTTTATATAGAAAGAACCCTATGACATACATTGTTTTAAATATTTTTAAAATATTTTTCTTCTTACAGTCTTTCATTTGAAATCATAAGGAAAACTGAGGAAAAAAGATAATGCATGGCAGGCATGGTAAACTCTAAAAACACACATTTCCTACCAAACAAGTAAAACAACGCTAGGAGACTTTTCTCTCTATTTTGTGAATTCAAATTTATTTAAGAAATGTTTTGCAATTTTGTCTAGAATGCCATGAAAATCACTTATTCCTATATTATTTCATGAATTTTTCACCCCAGTACTTAGAATAAATTTCATAACATGTGGCTATTCAGTGGCAGGTGAATAAAACCTGAATACCCATATAAAACTCATTGTTGCCTACAAATTTTTCCTATTGTCTACCGTAGATCATACCAGTTTGTAAAGGAACTGGTAACAAAAGAGTTTTCTCATCTGCTATACTGCCTTCATTTTCCATTACTTATTTGGATATATAATACTAAGAATTACATCAAATGAAGAATATATTTCTCTGCCACAATGGAATTACCAAGAAAGAGTTACAAAAGATGGTGGGCCTATTTGTGCTTATAATCTATACCTATTCTCTTAATTTACTTTCTCTTCATTTTCCTAAATTTGTTTTTGAATTGGGACAATGTCATTTCTAACAAAATTCAGAAATGTTATATAACTTCACATAATTTTGTAGTTAAATATAAAGTGATTATAAGACTTCCAAGCAACTAACAAGCAAGTCAAATACTGCAATTTTCCTGCTGTATAGATATTTTTATAGCATGGTATTCAAACATAGTATGTTACACTACTGAAGGCTTATATGTGCAGGCCATAAATAATTAATAGTATTTCTGCTACTGAAGATTTTTAGTGACATAAATATATACAATATCATTTGACATATTCCTACAACCTTTGCTAGATTGTATTATATTGTTCATTCATGAAATCTTCACAAACTATAGCCAAAGAATGTAATGAATATCTAACATATAGATTATTATAAGCTGCATTTGTATGATAGTAAGTAAAGTTATTAGAAATCTGGCACCAAATGCAAGTTATAAGAATTTGCAGCACAGTCTTTAGAAAAGCATGAGATAAGATTGATATTATGATTACTTGGTTCTAATTTATATAAATTTTCTCAGATTTTTACAGTCCACTTTCATAGAATTTGAAACAGCATCTTTATTTTCTTATTAATTAGAAACAATCAAACCTGCATTTTAGGAAAGACAAGTTCTAGCCTACCTTGGTTGTCCTGGAAAGCTAAGCAGGATCTTGTTAGGATCAGAACTGCAAATTACCAAGGAATACGAAGTCTAAGCTAGCCTGAGAAGCAGAAACAATATTCTGTATTGCTACCATGAAAACTGTGGATAAGTCCATGAAATCGCCAGGAGGTGGGTTCAATCTGAATAAGCTTTTACTTTACCTTTTGAAATATACTAGAAACAGCAATGTTCATCTCTTATATGCTTTTTAAATAACTTAAACTGAGTGATCACCATTAATAAATCCAACTATGTATTATTTTGACATACCACAACTTACTGTAGATTACAACTCTAATTTCCACAGAGTTGTAATTCCCATATCATCATTCGACTTTTGCTATGTGGTTTATCAACTATTTCTACAACTTCACAGGCATGTGTCAGAATTACATTTCATTATTCTGTATGATATTATTATAATTCTAAATTAAACTTTTATGAAGGTCACAAATTCTTTAGGAAATATAAAGAAAGATGACAAGTAATTCCATTATTATTATTTGCAGTTCAGAAATCCAAAAAACTACTTCTCCTTTGATGGGCTAGTACAAACTGATTCACTGAATAAAGAAAATTAGACACTGAGTTCTCATCTCTCTCCATCTCCATTTAAAATAGAGAAAACGTGGACCAAAATTATTGCATCTTGCATCTTTTAATCTGTCCTTTATTAATTATAATACTAGTTTTTTTTATTAAATAGCTATAAGCTAAAAGTATGTTTAGAAAAACAAGGACAAACTGCACTACATTTATTACAAAGAGCATACTGTGAAAATGCATCAGCTCATCAGCACAATAATCTCACAAGAGTGTCATCAGATGTTGGGAAGGAAAAATGCTAACTTAGAAATCATGGGATGCTTGCACAAATCTATCTTATCTCTCCTATCCGCGGCTCTCATGAGTGAAATAAGACCTAATGTCAACGTTTATGAATGACAAAAATAGCTACCAACATTTGATAATATGCAGTGCATTTCAGGTGCTTGTTTTTTTCACTGATTGGATATTGAATTGGATATTGATATTGGATATATTCTGGTCCATTTCTTATATTTTCTGTTTCAACAGTATTATTACTTAGCAATGTTTAGAGGCAATATCAATACCCCTTTTCTAGATTAAAACAGAATGTTTAATTTTTTTATTTAGTGAAGTGATTTTCAATTAAAACTTGTTCTTTCCTCCTAAGAGTTACCTTGCAAAGCTATGGCTTGCCCAGGCTATTTTCCGAATCACAAGCACCATATGTGGTTGAAAAGAAATAAACAATGTACTGCAAATTGCCTCAACAAGGAAAAGAGCAGTACAAAGGGAAGTGTAGAACTAGAGACCTTCGTCTTTTCATCATGCTCAGCCCTTTAGGTAGTTCAAGGAGATACTTGCAGGGAAGCAGTCATCAGATGATTTTTTGTAGAATACCTCATATGTCTCACTGTTCACTTTGATGGCAGGTGGTTTCATATGTAGTTTTTAGTTTCTTTGTGATTTTAAGAGTCTTTAAAGATGCATCATTCGGAATCGGATAAGTCACTTTAAACAAAGCAAAGCAAGAATATAACTATTTATAAGACAGTACTTCGTTACATTGCACTTCCAGTGATGTCACCTACTATTTTATAGTATCTTTTCATTTATTGAAGGAATTTTAAACTAACAATGAAGTGCAACCAATTGCACCAAGAAAAAGATAATAAAAAAGAACAATTTCTCATAATCGCATAAAATCAAACATTCACTTCTATTGAGGAACAGTATTAAAATTTAAAATAATTGTTGATCCATATCTGACACTAGCTATTGGTATGAGAATTGTAGATTTTTCTATGAAACAGATTGAAAAATAATACGTACATCAGAAGATAACCATTGGCACATGCAGATTAGATTATTCTAAAATAAAAGTAATAACCCAAACATTATCTTTCATTATGTCTAAAAGCCAATTCAAACATTTAGCTTCCTTCTCTCCTTGATGCTGCATTATAAAGAGGAACTCTAAAAAAGGGGTTGCTTTTTAATAAATACAATTATATCTATATTTGCTATACAGGTAGTCCTCAACTTACAACCACAATTGAGCCCAAAATTTATGTTGCTGAGAAATTTGTTAAGTGAGTTTTGCCCCATTTTATGACTTTTCTTGCCAGTTGTTAAGTGAATCGCTGCAGTTGTTAAATTAATAACATGGTTGTAAAGTGAATCTGGTTTTCATATTGACTGTCTGAAGATCGCAAAAAGGGATTACTATCAAACTACTTGCAAGAAGGTGGAACTTTTTCTTATATTGAACAATAAGCCCTTTGTAAAGAATTGCTTTAAAAGATTTAAAATAATTTCTATACTCATGCTACTTTCACAGCATAGTTTACAAATCATTATCTTTTAAAACTTTTAATTAAAGTAACAAAACTGAACTCTTTGAAAAATGAAGTAAGTATTTTGCTATATCATATGTATCTGGTATTCAAGAGCCTTGGAATCATATAGCCATCATTTATGTTACCTTAAAAAAACTAGCACAAATGAATAAGAGGTAATTATTGTGAGTTGAGATAAATATCCAGGTTTTCCAACTTCCAAAGGTACTTTTAATATCCAAAATAAAATCTCAATAGCATTGTTCCTATAGAGCAGGGATCTTTCAAACTTGACAGCTTTAAGACTTGTGGACTTCAACTCCCAGAATTCCTCCTCCAGTCATGTTAGCTCAGGAATTCTGGGAGTAAACTATAGAGACTAAAAATAAATAACTTGGGTCTGAAATATATACTTTCCTCAATATAGTATTAGAAATTGTGTTAATTATTTCAGATTGCTTTATACTTTTGTTAATGAATAAGGGAACAATTCTCATGCATCATTTATTCCACATTATACAATATGTTATAAAGCAAAATAAAATAACTGTTGCATTAAGTATTTTCTTTCCAATACCAGAATCGGTTTAGCAAACCCAGACAAGCTTGATTCATCAAATTAGCCTGTTTTATTACAAATGTCAAGCTCTGTAAATGTGTTGCTGTTTAAAAATATTAAAAGTGACATATTACAAAATGACATACTCCAACACAAAAATAAAATCTGATCAAGTTGTGTTAGCAGATGCATAGATTTGGTTAAATTACAACAAAAGTGTCTTATTATTTCTATAAATCTTTATAGAAAACTAAATAATTCACAGGACTAAATACAGTAAGGGAAAGAGTTTGCTTACAAGGATCCATATCTGCTCTCATATTTAGAGACAATAGTCTTGCATTTTCCCACTTCCTTCCGTAGTTCTGCAACTTCGGTCCTCAAGGCTGTGTTCTCCTTCTCCAGAAAAGCAGCTCGGATTGTGATCTGATTCTCTTTTAGGCGCCGAGCATCCCGAGATCGTTTGGCTGCCACATTGTTTTTCTTTCGCCTTGTCCAATATTTTTCATCCTTATGTGGAAATAATCAGGTTGACAGTTTAGTATTTAGCAGATATTTCATTGATTTGTGATTTATTATTTTGTTTTTCTTATGACCAAATATGACTGGACTTTTTGCAAACTACTACCCACAGTTGTTGTTATCCATGCTAGAGTAACCTTCAGATTAGGCTACCACAATGAAGTGCAGAAGGCTACATACAAGTGAAGATTACTCAGAAATATGGTCCAGAATATTATGATGTAACTGATATGGAAAAATGGGAATAGGAACTGACTAAAAATACTATGGTTGACCATAAGTAGTCAGGCAAAAATACCACACCAATTGTTAAATTAAAATGAAAAAATTAATTTTCTGACTACCTTTCAACTAATGGCAACTTTTGTTCATCTACATGAGAAGACACTAATTCTAGTATGGCATCACAATGCTCTCAAAATCAATTTATAAATCAACTGAATTGAATTGATAAAAATCAGATTGTGCCTTTATTGGATTTTTATCCCACCTTTATTACTTTATAAGTAACTCAAGACAGTGAACCTATCCAGTGTGCCTTCCTCCTTCTGTTTTTCTCACAACAACCCAGTGAGGTGGATTGGACTGAGGAAGAGTGACTGGCCCAAAGTCACCCACCCATCTCATTCCTAAGATGGGAATAGAACTTATATCTCCTGGTTTCCAAGCCAGCACCGTAACCACAATACCAAACTAGCTCTTGCCTTTTAATTCCATCAAGGACCTTTAGGAAGGTGAATTTAATTTCTGATTAATATCTAGCTACTGGTAAAGCTTAGACATACAAATTGAATATTGTCCTTAATTTGGGAAAGGAACAGTCACTTCCCTCAAAGAGGTTGGCTTTCATATTGATTCATTCAACAAACTGGTAAGCTTTGCTTAGAACAGAGAAGAAAGAAGAAAAGCAAAAGGAACAAGATGGAAGAAACCCACATGATTTTTCTTCATCTTCTCCACAAGTTTATTCACTAAAACCCAAAAACTTATTCTGAGGTAATACTCAGTGGAGAATCAGCTTGATGTAGTAATTAAAAGTACTGGGTTAGAAACCGGGAGACTGGTCCTGTCTTAGACATAAGTGCAACTAGGTGACTCTGGGTCACTCTGTCTCAGCCCAAGGAAAAAGACAACTGGAAACTTGCAAAAATTGTTGCAAAGGAAATTGCTAGAACTCATTCATGGAGGTGCTAAGAGTCAAAACAGACTTGGGTAGGTGAGTAAATAAATACATTAACTAGGTTGACTGCATTGATTTTAATTCATTTTTGTATCAAAAGATTTAGCTTAATTAATATAAGGAAGTTTTCATTATAATCTTCCCTATATACACTATACATCTTGTGCTTCAGGTTGTATACAAGATTGGTAAACCTTTTATAGTTGTGGAAATTACTATTCTTTTTTATTATTTTTCCAGACCCATCTCCCCCCACCACCCTCTATTTTCTTGAAGCTGAACTGCAGCAGAAAATCCTGGATAGAAAAGCAAAGAATTCTTCAGAAGGATAGATCAAGGGACAACAGGAGGTTCAGCTTGACTAGTTGCAGTTTATAATATTTATCTTTTACTGGGGAAGCCTTAGAAAACGTTTTATATTATTCTCCTTCTGGATTTCCACAATATGAAACAAATGAAACAAAGTATCCTTGATTAAATCCTTAGCAATGTTATTAAATTACATTCTGGGGACAAGAAGATGGTAAATTGCCATTCCTCAAGAAATTCACACTAAATCCACCAGAATTTTACAACAAATAATCTGCTGATTAAAAAGACTCAATTGTGGGAAACTCCAGTGGCATACTTGAAAATGTACTTTGCAGCCAACAAACATGATTTCAAATACTTCTGAAATACGATCATTCATCTACACAATAACAGAATAAACACAATTACCTTTTGATTTTCTGGGACAAAGACTTTCTTGGCTTTTTTAATCATAGGCTGTGGTTTCAAGTCCTCTTCAGCAAACTTGTGCTTTCTAGGATTAAAGAGCTCTCCACCAGGCACACTGGACAGCACTAAATCAGCAGGGTCAGGGTTGAAATTCACATCAACCTCAACACAATCTGGATCAACAGGGCTAGGAGTCAATCTTTCCTCATCATCTGGAGAGGACTCTGGAAAAAGGAAGACAAATTTAATAGTGAGCAGCATGAAGAAGATAACTACGATTAAACAGAAATATTAAAAGGGCCCCTTATTCAATGTATCATAAGTAGGAAAGAAGGAAACTGGTAAAATATTTTCCTCTCCTTCACTATTCAGTCTGAAACCCAGTGATAAAAGCCTTTAATATAGCAGCATATAAGGCAACATATATTAATACTAATCAAACAAGACAGATTTGACAATCGTTCTTCATTCTACATTCTTCACTTATTTGAATTAAAACAACATATTGCCAGCAAAAAGTAGCATACATAGTGCTACCACTTGTTTACATAATATTAATAGAATCAATAATGGGAACCAGTGAAATATTAGTTGTTCTTCCTTGTAACTTGCTGTGAATTTATGTGTTGTTAGATTGTGTATTACTGACCTTCCCATTTCTAAATTCAGGTTTAATTTTGCATGACAAGCAAATTGCTCATTCTAATCATTTCATTATTTTTCTGATTTCTGCATTGCAATTAAACTAATAACCCAGTTAGGCAATGTGGGCAACCTTTTTTTTGTACAGCATCCTTTATAACCCCTTAACATACCTGAATTTTTGGTAGTTTCTGATAGATTGAAAACCACTGTGGAAGATGATGCAGATGGAGTGGTAGCAACAGTGGCAGATTCTTTTCCTTCCAGTTCAGCCACAGGCAGGAGGGGATTCTGATTCAGATCTAGATGAGCAGGACTGGAAGGGATTCCATTTTCCAACAGGAATTCATCAAGATCCATATACTCCAGATGAAAAGACTCCCCATCATAAGGAATAGTTTTATCCCAAATGGGAGGCATGAGGGAGGCAGAGACTGCCATTGTACTTGCAGCTGCTGCTTCATCTTCTTCAAGTTTTTCCTTCTTCTCTTTATCTAGAAGAAAATAGAATGATATTAGTCTAATGCAGAACTATATTTAACCATTTCTTTTTATATGATGATCCAAGAACTGGAACCATTTGCTGTATCAATCCTACAGATGAGAGCACCTAGCTGACCATGGCTGATTCCCCCAAAAGCTAGTAGACTCCGAACTGGTGCCAAAACAACTTACATGGAGATTAGCCAATTTGAACTTGCTGAAGAAATCTGATCAGTCACCTTTGAGTATATGAACCAACAGAAAATAAAGTTGAAAATTTTTTCTATATTAAATAGCTCATTTAATATGCAAATAATAATGTATGAAATATGTGATAAAATGTTCATTTCTAAGTACTAATTTTAAGACGTAAAAATGCAAAGATGCATAAAAGTTGCAAATCAATACCAAAGGTCAGTTATCCCTCTGTTTTCAACTAATTGTATTCTTAGTTAAGTAGATATAGGACTGGCTCAATAAAAAAAGGCATATCTTAATTTAACAGAATATTTTTTCTGCATTATTAGCACCAGAATTTAGTTCTTAATACGGTATAATAGCAAGAGCACTTAGACTTATATACCGCTTTATAGTGCTTTACATCCTTCTCTAAGTGGTTTACAGAGTCAGCATACTGCCCCCAACAATTTGGGTCCTCATTTTAACCACCTCGAAAGGATGGAAGGCTGAGCCAACCTTGAGACTGGTGAGCTTGGAAAAATGTAAAATGCAAAATAAACTATAAATGTTAAGATATTAATTCAAAAGAATATGAATTTCAAAAATGTAATCTTATTTCAAACACATATACCAAAACAGAAATGAGCAATAAGATAAAACATTATATTTTCAATATCAAGTCCACAATGCTGCTGTTTCTTTAGAAGAGGGTATCAGAGTTACTTTCATATAAATGAATATTTAAAACAAAGATTTGGTTATTGAGGAACAAAGTGTTGACAATTAAATCACCCACTAACGTTTGCTGCTGAGTTTAACTATTACTTACTACTTTCTTCTCTTGGTTAAAAAAAAAAAGACTAATTCAAAGCATTTAAAAAGAAAATACATGTAAATGCATGCAAAAGTCAGCAAAGCATTCCCCTCACAGATAAGGGAAAGAGATATATGACACTACACATCCAGAATCAAAGAGAAAGAAATCCCCTCCCAGACTAAATGTGTGTGTGTGTTTTTGTGTGTGTGTGTGTGTGTGTGTGTGTGTGTGTGTTTGTTTGTTTGTTTGTTTCGCGCCTATACTTTGCTGTTGGTAAAGTGCAACAGTCGGATCCGGCACCTGAAATCCAACTGCTTCCCCAAAGGCAGATGCTCTATGTGCTTCCAGCACCACTTCGGGGCCGATAGCCCTATTCGCTGTTATCACAAGGAAGCCCCGCTCCGTTAAGAGGAGATTACTTCCAAGAAAACAATTCACGGACTCGCCGCCTTACGCGCTGAGAGCTTCAAAAACAGCTCCGGGTAAACGGCAATAAGCGCCGGGGGCTGCAGGTACCGGGCGATGAAGCGCTCCGCGGCAACAACCAGGAGCAACCCCAGCGCCCGCCAGTCCACACGGCAAAATGGATGCGACGTGCCCGTCCGAACTGAGGCACTAGCCGCCGCCGCCGCAATTCCCTCCCCACCGCCTCCTTCCCGTCCATCGCGCATTTCCTTCTGCGGAGGGCAGAGTCCAACCCGAGACGCTCCCGCCACCCTCACCCAGGGGTGCGTCCCGCGGAGGATTTTCCATCAGTTTCTTCAGCACCAAAGGAAAAGCGCCCGTCGGGCCCCGTTCTTGCTGCACGGCTCCCGCGGTCCCCGCCGCCGCCGCTGCTACCTCCTGAGGCGCGGCACGGCTGGACATGCTATTGATGCGTAGGGGACCGACCGGCGGACCTCGAGCCCCCCGCCAGAGGCCCAGAGGGAAGAAGGAGGCGAGAAGCGACGCCAGCGGAACGGACGCCGCGGAAAAGAAAAAAATAATAATTAAATCTACCGTTGTCCCCCTCGAAGCTAACGAGAGCGCATGCGCCACTTCCCTCGGTGCGCCTCCGTCGGCCGTGGAGACATTTATTGTTCATGACCGCCTTTAAGTTGCTCGCGCGGTGATTGGCTGGGCCTGGCGACAGACGGAACTGGCTTGGTACCGCAGCCACTCCGCGACAAGCTTGAACGGAGGCCTGGCACGTGCCGCGGAGCGAGGAGCGTTCAGCGAGAATGTGGGCGCCGCCCCTTTCCCTCCGCTGGCGTCAGTACCTCCACCGAGACTCCCATCGTTTAAAACGCGGCGAGCGCCTCCAGCGCTAAACCTCAAATGACCCCAGAGGGCGCGCCAACCATCGGAGGAACAGCGGCAAGGCGGAGCTGTTGATCTGCAAGGAACTCTGAGGCGGGGCGAAGTGGGAAAAGGAGCAGATAGACTCTCATACCTCAGCGATTGTCAGGACGCTCCGTAGGCCTCCGCTTCAAAAGGAAAGCGAGGCGTGGAAAAGCCCGGGGTGAAGGAGAGAGGAAGGCGCTGGTTGAGTAGGCTATTCCAACCTGTGGCCCGCCAGTTGGGTTCTAATATATTTCTTCATCTGGGATGGTCAAAAGCCGTGACCGGCTGGCAATTAATTAAAATTAATTAAAATTAAGAGTTGTTAACCTAATCCCACGTAGCTTTTTCTCTGGTAATATCACACTACTAACTAGAGCATACAAAACATTTGCTAGACCAATACTTCAATACAGCTCATCAGTCTGGAACCCACATTACGTATCTGATATTAACACAGTAGAGAAAGTCCAGAAATATTTCACAAGAAGAGTTCTCCACTCCTCTACTCGTTGCAGAATACCTTATGCCACCAGACTTGAAATTCTAGACCTAGAAAACCTACAACTATGCTGCCTTCGGTCCGATCTAAGTATAGTACACTGCTCAAAAAAATAAAGGGAACACTTAAACAACACCATGTAACTCCAAGTCAATCACACTTCTGTGAAATCAAACTGTCCACTTAGGTAGAAACACTGACAATTTCACATGCTGTTGTGCAAATGGAATAGACAACAGGTGGAAAGCATAGGCAGGTAGCAAGACATCCCCAATAAAGGAATGGTTCTGCAGGTGGTGACCACAGACCACTTCTCCGTTCCTATGCTTTCTGGCTGATGGTTTGGTCACTTTGGAATGCTGGCAGTGCTGTCACTCTAGGGGTAGCATGAGATGGAGTCTACAACCCACAGAAGTGGCTCAGGTAGTGCAGCTCATCCAGGATGGCACATCAATGTGAGCTGTGGCAAGAAGGTTTGCTGTGTCTGTCAGTGTAGTGTCCAGAGCTTGGAGGCGCTGCTGGGAGACAGGCCAGCACATCAGGAGACGTGGAGGAGGCCGTAGGAGGGCAACAACCCAGCATCGGGACCGCTACCTCCGCCTTTGTGCAAGGAGGGACAGGAGGAGCACTGCCAGAGCCCTGCAAAATGACCTCCAGCGGGCCACAAATGTGCATGTGGCTGCTCAAACAGTCAGAAACAGACTCCATGAGGATGGTATGAGGGCCCGATGTCCACAGGTGGGGGTTGTGCTTACAGCCCAACACCATGCAGGACGTTTGGCATTTGCCGGAGAACACCAAGATTGGGAAATTCGCCACTGGCGCCCTGTGCTCTTCACAGATGAAAGCAGGTTCACACTGAACACATGTGACAGACGTGACAGGGTCTGGAGATGCCGTGGAGAACGTTCTGCTGCCTGCAACATCCTCCAGCATGACCGGTTTGGCAGTGGATCAATAATGGTGTGGGGTGGCATTTCTTTAGGGGACCGCACAGCCCTCCATGTGCTCGTCAGAGGTAGCCTGACTGCCATTAGGTACTGAGATGAGATCCTCAGACCCCTTGTGAGACCATATGCTGGTGCAGTTGGCCCTGGGTTCCTCCTAATGCACGACAATGCTAGACCTCATGTGGCTGGAGTGTGTCAGCAGTTCCTGTAAGACGAAGGCATTGATGCTATGGACTGGCCCGCCCGTTCCCAGACCTGAATCCAATTGAGCACATCTGGGACATCATGTCTCGCTCTATCCACCAACGCCACGTTGCACCACAGACTGTCCAGGAGTTAAGGGATGCTTTAGTCCAGGTGTGGGAGGAGATCCCTCAGGAGACCATCCGCCACCTCATCAGGAGCATGCCCAGGCGTTGTAGGGAGGTCATACAGGCACATGGAGGCCACACACACTACTGAGCCTCATTTTGACTTGTTTTAAGGACATGACATCAAAGTTGGATCAGCCTGTAGTGTTTTTTTCCACATTAATTTTGAGTGTAACTCCAAATCCAGACCTCCATGGGTTGCTAAATTTGACTTCCATTGATAATTTTTGTGTGATTTTGTTGTCAGCACATTCAACTATGTAATGAACAAAGTATTTAATAAGACTATTTCATTCATTCAGATCTAGGATGTCTTATTTTTGTGTTCCCTTTATTTTTTTTGAGCAGTGTATATAAAATCACACATTGCAATGTCCTACCTGTCAATGAATACTTCAGCTTCAACCATAACAATACAAGAGCACACAATAGATACAAACTCAAGGTAAACCGCACCAAACTTGATTGCAGGAAATATGACTTCAGCAACAGAGTGGTCAATGTCTGGAATACTCTACCTGATTCTGTGGTTTCTTCCCCAAACCCCAAAAACTTTAACCTTAGACTGTCTACTATTGACCTCACCCCTTTCCTAAGAGGTCTGTAGGGGGCGTGCCTAAGCGCACCAACGTGCCTACCATCCCTGTCCTATTGTTTCTTTTAATTTTTCTTATATGTATCCATTTCATGTATTCATAACTGTTTATACTTATACCTGTTATCTTATAATCACTTGACAAAATAAAATAAAATTTAAAAAAATGAAGTTGATCTGTGAATATTACAGTAGATAGAATCCTTCTGCTTATATTCCTTCCAGCTTAAGCTAACAAGAAAAATCCCAGGGTGGTTTGTGTTGTGTGTGATCAACAAATTGTATTCAGCCATGTTTTTTTCTTGTTAATGACACACACACACACACACACACACACACACGTTTTAGCAGAATTGTCTTCCTAAACTTGTGCACGGTGCCATTTTTTTCTTTCCAATCCTTTTGAAGCTTGTTTATCTATATTGGTCTCAGCAGATGGCAGTGTGCGACCAGTCTTGTCAAAATTCAGAGGCTGAGCCAGGTTCACGTTTGGATGGGCTTCTGGGGACCCCAGGGCTGTAGAACATTCCAGAAGAAAGCAATTGCAATCCTCTTCTATATTGCTGTTAAAATCCTTCTCCATCCTTAATAGATGTGTCAATAAAGACAACACCAACTGAATTTGGCATACAGGAGACCATGCCGTGTGTTTTCCTTTCTATGTCAGAGCCAACCTTATTATTAGGCAAGATGAGGTGGCTAGGTCAGGCAAGTGGTCTGCCCATAGGCCCAGTGAAGATGCTATGCCTTTGAACACATCAAATGAATGCTCTGTTGGCCATCCAACTGACTTAGGAAATGGGCTAGGAGAGAAAACACAGTCTTATCCTTCAAACAGCAAAATGTCTTGAGCAGCTGTACACTCTTGGGACGGAACCTTCAAACAATAGTGAAAATAATGAAAAAGAAAAGAAAAGGGTCTGCATATGCACTCAAACCAGTTACCCTTTCACTGATTGTTCTTGTCTTTCTTATTGCCCATTTTGAATATAATTTCCTTGGGAACAAAAAGCAATCAATTTCCCTAGATTGATAAATGTTGCAGAAACAGTAATTCATTGACATGTGATTGTTTAAAATGCTCTTTTAAATAAATATTAAACATTACAGGTCATAGCAAGTAACTGAGCTATAGGATCAAATCTGGCTAGTCCTTGAAAAGCAAGTCACCAGGAAATTATCATATGATAAACTGGAACTTGAAGAAAACATCCCAAAAGAAGATAATTACATACTCTTTCTACATTATTGCCAAGAAAACTATGTGTGGTCACTAGGAATTAAATTCAGCTTAAGGGAATTTTTAAAATTAAATATTACAAGTGAGCAGAACATTCCATTATTTTAGCACATGGGTTATTTTGATTGGCATTAGTATTCATATTCTCTTACCCTACTATAATAATTCAACAGGTATTAATAAAACTTTTAAAGAAACTGAGAGGCAAAGACTAGTTTTCTAGAATACTAGTCAAGTCAGCACAAAATAATCTATACTAATTCATTTTGATTTTAATTCCTTTTGATGTAAGCTACAGGCTTGCCTTGACTGCACTGATTGGAATCTTTTCTAAGATACCTCTGCAGACTTGGATGAACTCAGATATTGTAATATCATATGTCAGTTTTTGTGAAGACCTATGTGTGCCAACCAGAAACCTGCAAATATATACTAACAACAAGCCTTGGTTTACAGCTAAACTTAAGCAGCTATGTGGTGCCAAAGAAGAAGCCTATAGAATGCTTCCTATAGCAGGGGTCTCCAACCTTGGCAACTTTAAGACTTGTGGACTTCAACTCCCAGAATTCTGGGAGTTGAAGTCCACAAGTCTTAAAGTTGCCCTCTCCTATAGGCTATATAGGCTATATTCTATAGGAAGGCGATAGAATGCTGTACAATCAGGCTAGAAACCAGAGGTGGTATTCAGCAGGTTCTGACCAGTTCTGGAGAACCGGTAGTGGAAATTTTGAATAGTTCGGAGAACTGGCAAATACCACCTCTGGCTGAAGATTTTACAGTATCCTTCCCCTGCCACACCCACCAAGCCACACCCATAGAACCGGTAGTAAAAAAATTTGAATCCCACCACTGCTAGAAACGTATTAACAAGGGAGATCAGAGCAGCAAAAAGAAGCTACTCTGAAAAGCTAAGGAATCAGTTCTCAAAAAACGAAACAGCAAACATGGAAAACTCTTAAAAATATCACTGGTTATAGCAAACTTCCTTCCCATGCTGAAGGAAATCAACAACTGACAGATAACCTGAATATGTTTTACTGAAGGTTTGAGAGGAAACTACTACCATCTATTCCATAATTCCCATCTCAGACACACCAACAACAGTCAAGCTTTCTACAAACTAACCTATCTCCTTCTACTTATGACTATAACCTTGTTGCTTGTATTTTTACGATTATATTGTTTTATTTAGTTTCCTAGTATGATTTTGATTGCTTATTTAATATCCTATGACTATCATTGTGTTGTATCTTATTATTCTGGATGAATTTATTTTTTATGTACACTGAGAGCTTATGAACCAAAGACAAATTCCTTATGTGTCCAATCACACTTGGCCAATAAAGAATTCTATTTTTTTATAATTAATTCCAACATCAGCTGTTTCCATATTTTTGAAAAATTCATCTGCATATTGCATGTTCAGTCCCACTGAAAACTCTTTCTTGTCAGATAATAATAGTAACACCACCTCCAACAATACTTTTTAAAACTTATCTAGAGCCTATGTAAACAAAATTGAACTTTCGCTGAGCAAGAAATTTGGATCTCAGAATAATACAATTAGTCATAAGATTTCTATATTCTTAACATATCCTCAGCAGAAAAATGACATGATAATCAAGATATGTGCCTTCTTGAGATTTTGGCTGAAACTGTTATTATTACTATACAGATGACACCCAATTTCTTATTTTTTATTTATTTATTTATTTATTTATGTCAATTGCTTACAAGGTAATAGGTATAAGTAAAAACATAGTTATGAATACATGGATACATATAAGAAAAATAAACAAAAATAAAAGAAACAATAGGACAGGGACGGTAGGCACGTTGGTGCACTTATGCACGCCCCCTACAGACCTCTTAGGAAAGGGGTGAGGTCAATAGTAGACAGTCTAAGGTTAAAGTTTTTGGGGTTTGGGGAAGAAACCGCAGAGTCAGGTAGAGTATTCCAGACATTGACCACTCTGTTGCTGAAGTTGTATTTCCTGCACTCAAGTTTTGTGCGATTAACCTGGAGTTTGTATCTATTGTTTGCTCTTGTGTTGTTATGGTTGAAGCTGAAGTATTCATTGACAGGTAGGACATTGCAATGTATGATTTTATATACTATACTTAGATTGGACCAAAGGCGGTGTAGTTGTAGGTTTTCTAGGCCTAGAATTTCGAGTCTGGTGGCGTAAGGTATTCTGCAATGAGTAGAGGAGTGGAGAACTCTTCTTGTGAAATATTTCTGGGCTTTCTCAACTGTGTTAATATCAGATACATAATGTGGGTTCCAGACTGATCAGCTGTATTCGAGTATTGGTCTAGCAAATGTTTTGTATGCTCTAGTTATTAGTGTAATATTACCAAAGAAAAAGCTATGTAAGATTAGGTTAACAACTCTTAATGCCTTTTTGGCTATGTAGTTACAGTGGGCTCTAGCACTTAGATCATTAGAGATGAGTACTCCAAGATCATTGACAGAGTTTGGATCATCAACAAGGTCTTGACTATTCAGCCTGTATTTTATTTTCTGATTTTTTTTGCCAATATGTAGGACAGAGCATTTATTTGTTGAGAATTGAAGTTGCCATTTGCTTGACTATTCTGTTACATAGTCAAGGTCTTTTTGAAGGGTAGTAGTATTGTCTGTGGTGTTGAATAGCTTTACATCATCAGCGAAGATAACGCAGTTGCTCTTGATATGATCACAGAGGTCATTTATGTAGAGTATGAAGAGAGTTGGTCCTAGAACACTGCCTTGGGGGACCCCACTGTTGACAGGTACAGAATTTGATAGGACGCTCCCAATTTTGACCATTTGTTGTCTGTTTGACAGGAATGCTTTTATCCAGTTATGCAGGTGTCCAGAGATACCATAAGATTTTAGTTTGAGTAGTAGTTTGTCATGTACCACTGAATCAAAGGCTTTACAGAAGTCTATGTAGATTGCCTCTATTGCTTTACCCTGATCGAGTTGTGTAGTCCATATATTTTTGCAGTGTAAGAGTTGCAGATTACATGATAGTTTTTTCCTGAAACCAAATTGTTTATTAGAGAGTAGGTTGTTTGTTTCTAAGTGGAGGTTGATGGATTGGTTAATAATTGATTCTATGACTTTACAGGTGATGCAGCATAAAGAGATTGGTCTGTAATTTTCAACTAGGCTGGGGTCTCCCTTTTTGAAGATGGGGATGACCATGGCTTGTGACCATAGTTTTGGCAAGGAGCTGGTCCTGAAAGATTTTTCAAAGATTATGCTTAGAGGTTCGGCTATGGCAGTGGGTAGCTTTTTTAAGAAGTAGGCACATATTCCATCCAGTCCAATAGATAGAGATAGTTTTAGATTGCGTAGTGCTTTTTCAACATTGTCTTCTGTAAAATCGACATGTATTAGATCATTGTAGTTGTCTGTGGTTCGACTAGGAAATACTGGGCATGATCCATTGCTGTTTACAAATACTGAGCCAAAGAATGTGTTAAAGAGGTTGGCTTTAATAGTGTCATCGTTGCAGTCTTTACCATTAGGTCCTTTCAGGGGTGAGATGGACCTTGAGTTTTTTAGTTTGTTGTTTACAAAATTGTAGAAAGTGTGGGTGGAATTGGTGCGTAGAAGGATTTTTTCTTGTTTAATGTGATAATTGGTGCATTAAATTTTTATTTTAATCACATTTTATTTTAATCACATTTTATTTTAATCACATTCAAATAAATCTGACTGATATAAGTGATATCTGGAGGCAGAAATCTGTATGAAATTGTATGAAATCTACAAACTGAAGATTGGTATGGAAGAGATGGAGTTTTTTAAAGGACGCATCTTCAGGTCTGGAAAAAGTTGTTCAGCCTCTGCACACCTTGTAAAATATCAGATTATGAATAAAAAATACAGTAACAAGATTATGAGCTGGAACTTCTGCACAGTTACAAGGATGGGGAGCATCTGGCTTCATAATAGTATATATGAAAAGAATTTTGAAATTCAAACACAATTCAGCTGTTGGTCTTAACAAACAAACAAACAAAAAAGCCTAGAATTTATAGGCCCGGCATATTTATAGCCTATATCTTCCAAGTTACTTTAACCAGACTATTTATTGTGATGGATTGAAATGAGGAGTCCTTGGTGCTCTTTCAGGTTGGTTTTCTTGCAGACATTTCATTACATTGATGCTACCTAATTTGGGTAATGAAACATTTGCATGAACACAACTAGGCTCAACCCACCAAGGGCTCCTCATTGCAACCATGAACTACAAAAATTCTCCTCTAATGGTACTGTGTGTTGTGCTTGAGAGAATGACTTGGTTATTCTCAGTTTGAAAGATGAAGGGTACAGGACCAGAGAAGCAATTTTCTCCATTATTGCCCTGATCTACTGGATTAAAATGCCTATCCCCTCCCCAAGATATCTAGTTGGCTTCAGTCTCTACTTGAGTCAACTTTTGGAAAGCTATCAAAACCTAGCTGTTCTGACAAGTCTTTGGAGATCAATATCTGTTCTTTGCCTGCCATCTGTTTGGCAGTACTGTATGCTATCTTAAATTTACATTGTTTTAATGAATGTTACATTTTGGCTCTACGGTTTTATTACTGAAAACAGGTTTTAAGATATTTTCAATTATGGTAGTATACATACAAATAAAGGAAGGCAGAGATGATAGATGATAGATAGATGATAGATAGAGATAGATAGATAGATAGATAGATAGATAGATAGATAGATAGATAGATAGACAGACAATAGACAGACAGACAGAGACATAGAATCAATGACAACCTGAATTTGAGCCAAAGGAATCTTAATGTATCTAGAAAATTTTATATGATGGTCTTATATGATCTGATTTATGTTAACTGTCTAGTCCAGGCAGGGGTGGGATTCAACCAGTGTTACTACTGGTTCAGTGACTATGTTTTGCATGCGTATGCATGCTTTGCGCACACACACGCATGATGTACGCTGTGCGCACGTGTAAAAAACCTTAGGCTGTGCCACCCAGATAGCTGAAAAACACTGCGCACAGGTGTGCAGCATTTGAAAAGCCACTTTTTTCCTGCTTTTTCAACCTCAGCTGTGCCGCGCAAAGCAGCTGAGGTTGAAAAAGCAGGAAATAAAGGACAGGTAAGAGCCCAGGCGCGGTAGGACAAACAGCAGCAAACACAGAACCAGTTTGGTGTCTGCTGCTCTTCAGAGCTATCGGTTCTATACAGCTAGGCAGAACCAGTAGCATCCCACCCCTGGGTCCAGGGTCACAGTATTAGGAAGTAGGGTGTTTCTTGCCTTTATTTTTAAATGAAATATGTAAATAGTTATAGAATAGAATAGAATAGAATACTTTATTGGCCAAATGTGATTGGACACAAAAGGAATTTGTCTTGGTGTAAATACTCTCAGTATACATAAAGAAAAGGTACATTCTATTCTATTCTATTCTATTCTATTCTATTCTATTCTATTCTATTCTATTCTATTCTATTCTATTCTATTCTATTCTATTCTAGTGTCACCATAAATTTTTCTTTCCCCTTTGTATGCATCTCCTTTTAACCCTTCCTGCTTTTATCTCAGATTTCTGATTTCCCTTCTCTTCATATGTTTCTGTCACTCCCAATTTTCTTTCATCTCCTACAGCTTTCTAGACGTTCACTTCTCTTTTTACTTTGCCAATCGCCATATCTTCTCTTCCATATTTTATTTTGTAATATAACAACATAGTTCATTTTTGTATGCAAGCAATTCATATACATACACACAGGTAGTTTGCAAGAGAAAATGGATCCTTTTGTGTGGATAATTGGTATAAAACAGAATAGCATTTCCACTTGGTGTCCCTTGAATCCAAGGAAAAAGATAATCACTGCTTTCCCCTGTGATCTGAATAGTTGAACAAATTCCCAATAAAAATATTTGGAATTCATCCAAGATATAAGAAATAATCAAAAATGGCTTATAAGCACATGAACACATGTGCTGCAGACTGTCTCAAGGCAAAGAAAAAAAAAAACAGGTAATCTCACTGACTGTAAGAAAAAGCAGAAACCTATTACGCACTTATAAAACTAACAGTAGTAACAGGAAAATGAAAAAAGTTCAAAGAATTTACCCAACACATCAATCTTAATAACTTTGATGATCTTAGGGAACAAGACTTTTGTGGATATTCTCACCTAAGCAATTTATCTACACATCAAGCACTCTCTAAAGCTTAACCAGAATAGTTAAATAAATATCAAATATAGAAAAATTCTATACAGCAGGGGACAGTAATGTACAGTGCTCCAGAGTAAGTGGTCAAAAATGTCCAGTGCAAAAGAAACCTCTTTCTTGCATTCATCGTTTAATTATTCCCATAGGTATTATACGTGCCATGTTAGCTTTATTTCTCACCTGCCAATAAAAGCGGCTCTATTATTAGAAGCTGAGGGATGATTATCTTAGAAAGAGGCCTTGATATGAAAATATATTTGAATGGAATAGCCAGGATCCCAAAGCATCATATTCAGTACGTCAGTAAAGACGAAAATTATTTCTTTATGAGATAGGATGACCACCCTTAAAGAGTGCTGCCATGGCATCATAATCTGAAAATGCAATTTCAAATAGTCTAAATAGATACTTTCAGAGTTCTCACCATTTCCCTAATCCCTGATTCCATAGGATAAATTCCTTCAGATCTATTTTACCAGAGAACAGATACTTGGTTCGCCAGCCTCATATTGAAAAAGAGGTGGAGACTGGAGCAATCTCTTTCAATATTTCTGTTACATTGTTATGGAGTATTCTTATTCAAATTCAGTACCTTAATTTTATAACTAGCTTAGACAAGTATTCAGACAAGTATTAGCCCGGTATTCAGGAATGCAGGAAGTGAGCAAAATTGTTACTGTACCCTCATCAGAAAAAGAGAACTTCCATAAATGAATGAGTGTTTCAAAACTTGTAACTCTCGCCAGAAATTCATTGTTATAACACTTTTAAAGAAAGTTTCTCTGGAAAAGAGAATAGAAAAAGAGAGTAGCTGAACTGCTCTCAAAGTACATAGCAAGCCTGAGGATTGAAATAGGTCAGCAGCGGCCCACAATCCTGCACCTCGCCGTCTTCCTCTCCACCCTTTCTTACATCTTTTTCGGCTCCTATCCCGCTCCCCAGGCTCCCTAGACCTTATATTGCTGTTAAACTGCCTATTACGCCTCGCATCACCTGCCGTTTCCCCGATCGCGGGAAATTCCCGAATTGTCAGGCGCTCAAACTATCGTAACAGAAATCGAGATACAATTCACCCCTTCCCTCCTTACAGCCTCGGGAACAGTTAGGCGTGGGGTTGGCGGTGTCTTTTTCCTACCTTTCAGAGCGCCCGTCCAGGGTAAATGGTATTCCAGAAGCGATTTCAGGACCTCGGGTAAGTCCACAGGACCGGCCCCGCTATTGTGGTGGCTAGTCATGGCCAATCGCGGGACCGGCGGGAGGAGGAAGAATTCCCCGAAAGGACCCCCGGGTTGCTGACTGAGCCCCTGAATGCAAAGAACTTTTTTTTTTTAACCTATAACAAAAGTAACTTGAAAGCTTGAGCTATCTTTAACCACATTGCTAAAATCTGTAATCTGAAAATGAGGGAGGAGTTTGAGAAAGGGAAAGCCAATCAGAGGTGAAGCAGCATTCTTTCACCGAATTTCTACCCCCCCTCCTTTTAATCAATCGGCCAATGATAAAAGAGGATTGGCTGAGCCGCCTGAGCTGGTTTATAAGGTCCGCCTCAGCCAATCAGAATACAAAGAATTGGGACAGTTACCTAACTAAGGAGTGGAAAGCGTTTGGTCGTAAGAAAGGCATTATACCAAGCGCGAGAGGACAAGCAACGTTAGCAAATGAAGATCTGAAAGGATAATAAGCTTACTGCAATAGATCGATGAATCAAATCTGAGGTCCAGACTCTTTTATAATAAAATCAGTGCTGGCAAACAAAGAATATTCATGTATTACTATAAAAGCCCAATTTCTTTGAGGCTCTGAAAAGGCTTTAGTAATTACTGACCAGCCAGTGTATTTTTAATTTATCTCACAACATTAAAAAAAAAATCAGCTACTTTGTGGGAAGATCATAACTTGAAAGATCAATATTTGGAGTCTAAAATTAGACAATTCTGAATATGAAAAGTAACATTTTGCTATAATCTGTTGCTGAATAAGTCAGTACTTATTACACAGTGGTGGGATTCAAAAATTTTTACTACCAGTTCTGTGGGCGTGGTGTGGCTTGATGGGCGTGGCTTGGTGGGCGAGGCAGGGGAAGGTTACTGCAAAATCCCATTCCCTCCCCACCCCACTAACCTGTTTTCCAGCTCCGTTCTCCTGTGCAGGGCAACAAAAGAAGCTGGGACTTGGGAGGCAGAGAATAGATGGGGGCAGGGCCAGTCAGAGATGGTATTTGCCGGTTCTCCGAACTACTCAAAATTTCCTCTACCGTTTCTCCAGAACTGATTAGAATCTGCTGAATACCATCTCTACTATTACAGTACCTATTACAGACTGATACAATAGAAGACACAGGTATTTGGGAAGATGCTGAATGCCCCACAGAGTATTTTAACTAGATTGGTCTGCCTGCTGTTTAATATATTTGGTTATTATTGTTGTTGTTATTATATGCTTATGGTTCATTGCATAGTCAGCCAGATATTCAGACTGGATTTGGCATTTTTGTCTACCTATCAAGTCCTTTCCAAAGATCAGGGATAGGCAGATGTAAACGTTTGATGGTGTTACAAATATTGTTGCAGGATGTTATTATTATTTTTTGTGCTAATTGTGGATATATTAAATTGTTTTTGATAGCATGTCAAACATTTGTAGTTGAATAAATAAATAGTAAAATAAGGATACAGCAATACTAAGTTTCAAATGGATTAACACAAATTGATTACTTCCAGACCAGTTTGTATTTTGGAAACCTAACTGAAAGTCAAATCAACCAAACTGACCAGTCACATGTAAATACAGGGACCTTGGGATGTATCACATAACATTATAATGGTTTATAGACAGTACTTATTCCAGGCAAAATGTCCTATCACATATCCCCAAGGGAATATTTCAGTTATCCGCAATTTCAGGTATTACATTACTCACACTGTACAAGTTGTTTTTTAATCAATAGTTGCTACTTGAATATTTCATTTTTTTAATCATGGTAGCTAAAGATGGGCTAGAATTATTTTCTTCCTAAGGCTTTACATATTTATCTAATATTTGTCTAATATTTATCTAATATTTGAATGTGCACTTTAATGTTCATTAACAGAATGTACATAAAGAATATCCACAGAAATAAAAGAAATTATTATATAACAGCATTTTTAAACATAAGAGAACAATTAAATACAATACAAGTGTCAGAAAGGAGGGAGGAAAAAACCTGATAGTCACATCCAAGAACATCCATGGGTTAACTTGGCTATGACATCACTTCTTAATGAAAAGCTGGGTAGCAATCCATTGCCTCACAGAAATCATGTCTGTTGGGAAAGGGTTTGATGACCCTGCACAATGCATGCAGAAACAAAACCACAAAAACCCCACAATTACATTAATCTTTCTGAACTGGCATACATTCTGATTAATCCATTGGTGAAATTGACTATGCTAAAGTTGGATGAGTGCACAAAATAATTAATAATTTCCAGCTAAGAGAGAAAAGTAATCTGTATCCAATTGCAACTATTTGTGTTGGTGGGCATGAGCCTGATATCCTTCATTAGAATCATAGAATCATAGAGCTGAAAGTAACCTTGGTGGTCATCTAGTCCAGAGGTCCCCAACCTTTATTGCTTGGTGGCCCAGCAGAGGGGAGAAGGGAATTGGCCAGTGCAAGCGGTGCGCTAGTGTGTGCATGTATGCACACGCCAGTCCGCCAGTCATGGGAGTCAAGCTGCATGCCGCCAGCCTGCACGTTGCATGTGCTAGCCCACCACTTGCGCAGCCCACTTCCGAACCAGCCACAGTCTGGAAGTGAGCCACAGCCCAGGGGTTAGGGACCCCTGTTCTAGTCCAGCCTCTGCTCAAGGCAGGAGTCCTTATATCATCCCAGACAAATGGCTGTCTTTCTTCAAAACTTCCAGTGATTGAGTACCCAAATCTGTGGGAGGCAAGCTGTTCCATTGATTAATCATTCTCACTGTCAGAAAATTCCTCCTTATTTCCAGGTTGGATCTCCTTCTGACGAGCAAGGTTCCACCCATTGTTTCTTGTCCTACCTTCAGGTACCATGTAGAATAAAACAACCCTTCTTCCTTGTGACTATTCTTCAAGTATTGGAAGATTGCTATCATGTCTCCCCTAAGACTTCACTTCATTAGGCTAAGCACATCTAATTCCCGTAGCCGTTTAAGCTCCAGACCACTTATCATCTTTGTTACTCTTCTCTGAATTTTTTCTAGGAACTCAGCATATAGATCCTGGGGACAAGAAGAAGGGAGCAAGACTGTTCCTGGAGGAGTAAGATCAATACAGAAAATATTATTTAGCTTAGGGAGGAAGGAAATGTGAGAAAAAGACATAGAATAACCCTACCTTAGTTACACATAATATAAGTTGATCTGGAGAACTGCTTTGCCAGGGTTTCAAGTTTCTGCTACATGCCCCTACTAGTAGTAATAAAGATCATAAGCGCACCAACGTGCCTACCGTCCCTGTCCTATTGTTTCTCCTATTCTTTTATTTTTCTTGTATGTAACCATTTCATGTATTCACAACTATGTATACATTTATACTTATTATCTTGTAAACAATTGGCAAATCAAATAAATAAAAATAAATAAATCATCCAGAAATCTAAGTGGTTTTTGTTTCCTGAATTGCCAGCCTCAAAGCACTTGGCATTAATATTGAAAGCTTCCAAAGTAACAAGACAATTATTTTGTGTCTTACACCTTCAGATAATAGGCCTTAGATATCTTCATATTGAAAGAGTTTTATTATAACCCCCTTAATAATAGTTCTCTCAATTATTCCTTGTGGGGCTTAGTTTACAGCCCCTTTATTGTCATTATTTTCCTCTGAAACTCTTACAATTTCTCTGAATCTTTCTTGAAACGTAATGACTGGACACATTACTTGATACAGGCTATGACCAACAAAACAACGACACAACTACCGGTATTACTTTCAATTACAGGGATGCTCTCCTTCTATTAATACAATCTGATACCGTATTTACAATTTTGGAAGATTCATATTCAGCTAGTAATCAATTAATAGCTTCATATGTTTATGAATTGATGTGGTTAATGTGCTTGAGTTCTAGTAGCAGTTACCAAGAGGAACAGTTTATGCCTGATTATTTTTGGCATGGCATGGTTTTAACTGGTTTCATCGTTTTATGGATATGGATATGGAAGTAAATCTTAAACTAAACCACCAGAGTGGTTTATAATTCCATGTAGAATTAATGGTATCACAAATAAATAAATACTAATACTAAATCAGGCACATTGTGTTTCATGTCTATGCATTTTTATTTTTTTCTTAAGCGAAGCACTTTGCATTTGATTCTTTAAAAATTCATTATACAATTTTCAAGTCACTTCTCTAACCCTCAGGCTCATTTAGAACTTTGTGCTGCAATTTTAAAAAAAATCAAAGTTTTTATCATCAGAGTAAAATGAAAAGAGAAGAAAAAAAGAATAAATGGAAGATCCAAAAAATAATTTATATAAGTTTTTACAAAATTTAAAAAGAAAAAGTAAAAACATTCACTTTTATTAACATTGAATTGGAATAGCTATAATCATTTGCTTGGCATTTTAAGAACTATTAGAAATCAAAACTAGCAAAACTAGCCATGTTTACTTTTATCATCAACTTAATAAAACATAAGAATTAATAGGAATTTCTAATTAATCTGAAGTAACCCATATAAGTTGATCAGATATCTAAAATTTTAAATTTTTGTTAAAAGAAACCTGAAATTTTAAATTGGCAGAAATCTCTGTATAGAATTATGGTCCATAAATAATTTTGAATTTAAGTTAGTATCAGGTTTATCTTTTTAACCATCAAATTATTTTTACATTGATAGCACATTCCCCAAATTTAATCTGCCAGCCCTTTAATGAAGAAATTGAATATAAGTAATTTGAATGAATAAAAAGCTTTTAATACTTAAAGAGAAAAATAACTGCCATGAAGAGGAAATAATTGTTCAAAATTTGCTTCATCCTTTGGTGAATCATCTTCTAGCTGTGTTACACTGCCACAGACTTGAAATACTGTAATTATCTGAATTATTATATTTCTACCAGGATTTTGAATATGTATTATCCATTTTAGCAATCAATACTGGACTAATATATTAATGAAAAACATGCCAGTTTTCTCTGAATGGATTTGATATTTATCTTCTTTTGATATTCCCATTTACCTCAATAGTCCTGTTAAATTTCTAATTCATTTAATGATGCAATCTTTGATTAGCTGAATTTCTTAATCACATTTCATAGAACCTTATTACAATATATACTGTATAACCTAATGTTGCAGATGATCCAATCTGTAATCCAGTTCAAAATTATTTTAAATTGTTTAGCTTAAAATTTCATATAGTAAATAGATTTTGTTCTTCTGCATCTTGTAGAATTTTGAGTTTGATCTTCAGTATTTTATCTGAACAAATAAACTTATTGTCTTTGTCATTTGATTGTAGAAATAATGCTTGCTAAGATAATTCATTTTTACTATTGATATTTTTTCTAACCTTTTCTATCATATCAGCCATTATATTTTTCCAGATTGATGATGATGATGATGATGATGATGATGAAAGGTGAATAAAAATGCTAGATTCAGTCTAAACATCTGGCTGATTATGTGATGAGCCCTAATAAAAGTTAAATAATAGTGAAGTCCTAAACTAAAGTTGAAGGAACTGGATGAGCTTCAATCTGTTACCGGAATCTATCACAAGACTGAAACCAGTCTTGAGACTGGATGAAACGCCTTACCACTATAGACTGGGTGGGAGAGAATTCACAGATTGTGGTGAGAGACAAGAATAATAACTACATAAGTCTTTTTTTGTTTTTTGTAAATTTTATTTGAGTTTTCACACAAAAAAAAATACAAATAAAACATCTTTTTTGAAAGTAGCGTAATCCCGGGTTACATTTCTTCGTACAGACACAAATTCAATTTCATGCTCATTTTTATGTTCTATTCCATATCTTATTACTGTTTTTCATTTTCTGCATAGCTTCTCCCCTCTTTTAATTTTCTCAATTTTATTTTAATTATCTCATCTCAATTCAAATCATTATATTTATATTTTTTGTCTGTCCTGTTTCAATTATCTATTATCTTTCCTCATTAAACAAAGTTTCTCCTGTAGTTACTGATTGGAGTATGACACCTTTATATCTTTTAAGTTTATCCATTTAACTCTTATTTAGGCTTCAATATATACCCTAAAGTTATAACATTCAATATAATACATAACTTCCATTCGGATTCTGCTTGGTACATTCTTAAAATACACACTATATTCTTAAAAAAAGAAAAAATTATAAATATATGTAATTAAAACAACACATTCCATTCCAATTCAATTCTATCATTAATGTTATATTCATTAAAATCTTAACTTCTTTAACATTACTTTTCAATTAAATATCATACTTCTATGGGAACAATTATAAGCTTTCCATAATTAATTCCCCCCCTTCACTTATATTTTATAAAACATTAACTAATTAAAATGTTCCCGTCCCTTCCTAATTCAATTTTCTCATTTATTTTATTTCACTTATTTTATTAACAAACATTTCACTAAATTACACTATTTTATCCCTCATTTTAATCATACATTGTTTCCAATTTTATAAAGTTATTTCTATTACTAATATAACAATACAATCTTATGTACCTTTACAGAATCCTTTTTCAGTTAAATTTTCACCCATTATCTCTAAATAGGTCCTGTTTCTCTATATCTTATTCCAGTCCTTTGTAACTTCTTTTCCTTTCCTTCTTCCCTCTCTTCTTCTCTCTCCCCCTTTTACCCCCTTGTCTCTCTACCTCTGTTTCTCTCTTCTGTATTCCCCTCTTCTGTTGCTTTCCAGTATTATACTTATTTTTTGAATTATTTTTCTTTTCTTTGGTTGTTTTTTTTAAGTCTTAAATTCTCCATTCTCTTTCCCCCCCTTCCTTTTTCTTCCCCACATAGAATTACTTGTTCATTAAAGATGGCTTCTTCTTTGTCCCAGTCTTTTTGTTTTGCAGACATTTCTTCTTGTTTCTCATAGTTCCAAATCTCCATTTCTAAGAATTGAAAAATGAAGCCAAAAGAACCCCTCCCTTCTTGTGCATCTTCTTTATATTTTTTAAGTTCCATTTTCAATTCAGAAGTAGTGCCATTGTATAAATTTTTAAATAACCACCCGATTAATTTTAGTCATTCAAATGCAATAACCAAGAATCCAAAGATCACCAAGTAATCCAAATACATGCAAGCTGTTTCTTTTTGCTCTTTTTTTCACTTTCTCTTCCTGGGGTTCTACTGTTTAGTTACAAAGTTTCAGTTAAAATGTATATTTTAGAAGTCTTGTTGAAGTTTTACTGTAGATTCTTTTTAATTCCAGGCAGTCTCCTCCCTTTCCAGATCCTGCCCTTTTATTCTTTTTCTCTCCCTTCCCGCTTATGAATTTTTTTTTTGGTGTCCAGAAATCTTTATTATCCCTTTGACATTTTGTTTTATTTTCAGCTTAATTGTCTGTTGATGTCAAAGCGGATTTTTCCAATTTCTTATTTAAGTCTCTTAGTTGTCAGTATAGGGAAAGGGAGAGAAGAAAAAAAAACCCAAACCTTTCCCTTTTCACTTTCCTTCGCTGCTTCCGACTCTTCTTTGGGAGGGATGTTATTTTTTTGTAAGTTTAAATTCCAGGGTACCTTAGTTGTTGCTTTTGCAATTTAACCCAGTCAGCCAAAACTTTCACTTCTTATCTTCCTCCTGCACATTCTTTTTCGGTCAAGTTCTTCTTTGAGGTGGCCATTTCTGACCACTGCTGCAACCACCTTCGGGAAAGGGAGTAATGGCCAGCTGAGGAGGAGAGATGTGGCTCCCCCCTCTTCACCATCTCTACGGAGTGGCTTAGCCCCAAAACCAGTTGGCTCGGGGCGCTCCAGCGGCGAGCCCAGACCGAAACCGCGCACAATCGCGGATTTCTGTCTGTCGCCGAAGGAACTCAAACTGGAAGCTCAATAACTAAATAAGTCTTGTATTATGCTTTCAAACAGGAGAGTGACTCATTAGGAAATGTATTTTTCATTACAGAAATATCTGTAGCTCTAAATTTAGTCTTGCTGTCAGAATTATGGCTCTATTCCAAAAGTTATCTTAGTATACAATAAACATTGATCACTTAAACCTACTAATTTTAACTATTTTTGTCTTTGAATTTAAAATGGACAATGCTTTGTAGTTGAAAATACTATTTACAATTATAGACAAAACATCTTAAGTAGGTTGCAATCTCATCCTGCGTTTGCATGCAAGTTACTCAGAATCAATGCAAACAAGCCTGAGCTTCTCCTTGGCATCTCTCCTCTAAGTCTTTTCCATAATCTTTCTTCAGCCTGGAGGCCTTATGTGTAAAATCTCTGCCCTACCTCTCCTTTCACATTTGTGGGTGTGCCACTTCAAAATAGCCTTGCTTCAAAAACGAAGAAAGATATTGTTTCCAGAGAATAAAGAAAAGAACTGCCCAGTTGTTCCCACAATGGCTAAATATATGATTATTTAATCGACATATTGCAGAGACAAGAGAGAGGGACAGAAACAATTACTAGGGTGGTGGTGAGGAGAGAGATTCTTAATGAAAGATATTGAAAAACTAAGGCTGTCTTTTGAAGAAGACTAGACTTGTTCTATAGCAGAGTACCTGTGATGAAATATTTATCACAACCAGGCTATCCCAAGCTCAAGGAATTTTAATTTTTCCCAAACTCTTTTGTAAAATACAGTAACAATAAAAAAATAACCTAGGTGACTATGGGAACAAAACAGAAAAAAAGAAAGTTCCTAATTTAAAAGATTCTATTGCTATTATAACAGTCAAGTAATTTTGAAAAAAGAATTGAATTTTATAAGATGTGAAACAATAATTTATGTACTTCCAAATATGTTTAGAATGAATACCTTTATGTAGCCAAATCTGATATTTGGCATCAGGTGGCAGGACAGACCTGATCTCTAGTAACGTTTGTT
Source organism: Notechis scutatus (assembly GCF_049901735.1). Classification (NCBI taxonomy): domain Eukaryota; kingdom Metazoa; phylum Chordata; class Lepidosauria; order Squamata; family Elapidae; genus Notechis; species Notechis scutatus. Next base: position 51,289,708 of record NC_142014.1, read on the forward strand.
TAAATAAACACATTTCTTTTTGTAGAAAATGTGAAGTGGGACTGACTCAAAGCATATTGACTTGCTTAAGCTAGCACCAAATATTTGTGTCTGAATAGAGATTTAAACTTGGATTTTTATTTCTCATGTATTTAAAACTATATTTTATCTTTGCACTCACTAGAATGATTGCCAATTTTTTCTGAGTGTGTTTTGCATGATATACAAGTAGTCCTTGACTTACAACCACAATTGAGCTCATTTCTGTTGCTAAGTGAAACATTTGTTAAGTGAGTTTTGTCCCATTTTATGACCTTTCTTGCCACAGTTGTTAAGCGAATCACTGCAGTTCTTAAGTTAGTAACAGGGTTCCCCATTGACTTTGCTTGTCAGAAGGTTAAAAAAATGTGATCATATGATACCAGGACTCTGCAGCCATGATAAATATGAGTCAGTTGCCAAACATCTGTATTTTGATCATGTGACCATGGGAATACTACAACAGTCATAAGTGTGAAAACAGTCATAAGTCACTTTTTTCAGTGCCATTGTAACTTTAAATGGTCACTAAATGAACTGAGCTATTTTTGAGGAGATAGAGATGTTAAGGTTAGAAAAAAGCAAAATTATTATCAAAGTCACACAACAAAGGGAAGCTAGTGGTAACATTTTGCATTAAATAAAAATAAAAAACAGACAGCAAGAGACTCTGAGTGTTAACCAGCATGAAAACTATTGCTTTATAAATCTAAAACTCAACTGAAAGAAAAAAGAAAGTACAGCTGCTAGAGACTTGGATACATTGCCAAATATGATACTTCATTATTATATTAAGCAATTGGATCAGGTTAGAAATACATGGTTGCCTGCCAATTAATTTAGAGACTGAAAAGCACAAAAACATACATTTTCTCATGGAGCTTTTACACAGTTCCATCATCTATCTGCCAGTTGTGACCTCTTCTGGAATGGAAGGGTTTGCTCATGGCCACTCATGCTTTAGTTAGTTGGACTACAATAGTGATACTGTGTGCTGCATATAGGGCTGCCCTTGAGAAGCATTTGGAAGCTACCTTTAGACCCAAAGGAAGCATGTCTTCTTTGTTCCAGCCTTCCTCCCTGGAACAGTGTCTACCCTCAAACACATTTGAATGGTCTTCCCCTAAGTGGCATTAGTGTAACCCAGAGGTCTCCAAACTTGGCAACTTTAAGACAGGTGGACTTCAACTCCCAGAATACCTCAGCCAGCCATGCTGGTTGGGGAATTCTGGGAGTTGAAGTCCACAAGTTTCAAAGTTGCCAAGTTTGGAGGTCCCTGGTGTAGCTGTCCATACAACTAGAAGATTAAGTAAGATTAAGTACTTCTACTAGCAAAAAAAAAAAAAGGGGGTGGGTGGGAGGGAGAGAAGAGATTGCAGTTAACTCCCTGAGTCTTCTACTGTGATTTGTATGGTTTGATTTTTCAGTTGTATTTTACTTTGATCTGAATTACAAAGGGAGAACTGCATGTTGCTCACAACCAATTACGACTAGAGTAACATATAAACCCTGTAAGTCAATAAATGCTTTTGTATGGATAAAACGTCCCTTGGATCTCTGACTGATGATAGTTCATTTTCATGATTACTTTTTGCAGCTGACTGAGAAGCCTTATGTCATGAGGGAAGAGCATGTGGCAGCATGAGACTTCTCAGCAAGGCTTGGCAATGTGGCTACTGACTAAGACTGGATTGTTTATCCCCCACTTCAATACTCTTTTCTGAGTGGGATGTGAAGAATGCGATTGCATGATTGTTGCAAGTACCCTTCAGCAGTACATGTGACAAGTAATCAACAAGCATCACTTCCCATATCTGTATCAGTGTAACCCTGTAATTTCCCTTCTTGAAAGAGGAAGAATTTTTGAAAGCCTTGTACATCTGGATAGAGAGGCTAATGGAGTTGGTGAGATGGCAACATTGATTGCTTTGATCAAACAAAAGACCTTGTCTAGCTTTGGAAACCACTTGTGGATATATTTTTTTTGCTTGAAACTGAAAGAAGTTCAATTTTAACTTTGGGATTTGATGATTAGAATTGTTCATGATTATTGAAGAAATAGGTGTTATGGTTAATTTTAGAGGAAAAAGTTACTGTATTTTGTATTTGCATCTATATCAAAGAAAGTTGGAAATTACTTTTTGATTCCCCCCACACTGCACTCCCAATCTTGTTTTCCCCGAGCTTCCCATTTTTTTCTTAATTTTTTTCTTTTTCTTCTTTTTTGTATTTCATCTGTTGAAATTTAATAAAATATTGTGAAAAACACACACGTCTTGTACTTCTTCCACTTCAGCAATGGACTAAATGGATTATATCCATATCTGATGGTTGAAAGAAACATGGGTCCTTCCCTCCCACCCTATTATAATATCACTCAATCTTTCCACTGTTAACCAAATACTCGTCACTCTTCTTTCAGACATAAAAAATGAAATTGAGAAAGAACATTTTATATTGTCAGTTGTCATTGAGGGAGTTGGGTTAAGAACGAAAAATGGGGGTGGGGGTGAAGGAGTATGAAAAATTATTTTCTCATCCGCCTCCCTGCTTCTTCATCACTGGTGTTGCAAAAAAATTAAAGGTAAATAAAAGCAGCACTGGCCATCTTTATATCCTAGTTAGGTTACATCTGCTCATATTTCATATTATTTAATACATGTAAGGTTCATGCCTGCTTTTATGGTCGCTTAGCAAGGGAGCAATCCTCCTTCTTTATCCAGATTTGGGTGCAGCATTAGTTGCGGGCAGATAAAACTCACATTTCTCTTGCTGTTCAACATTGTGATCAATGCAGTCATATGAAAAATTTTCGCTACTCACTTATGGGGTCAAATTTGGACCAGATGAATTCATCACAGATCTAATGTTTGCTGAAGGCAGCATGACTTTGGCAGACAGTGAAAGAGAGGACTGTGACACCCTACTTAAAATAAATAAAATAAAAACAACCACCACTTATCCAATGGCTTAATCATCAATATCAACAAGACCAAAATAATCACAAATGAAATCTCTTGGACAACCGTCTACTTTGATGGAGTTCTGCTTGAACAAGTTCAACTATTTCAATAATGGCTAAATTATCCAAGAACACCAATCAAAATAAAAAGCTGCCTCAGCTTTCAGAACAAAAAAGCAGCGGAAATACTGCAATTAAAATGTGTATCAGTAATTAAGATTCTCAATGCTGTTACCTGATGAAGAATATTACTAGAGAGTCCTTGACCCTTGTATTCTTCTTTCAGAGATAATTCCTTACTAGATTCCTCAATGCTTTCAACAATGACAGAATTTCTAATGTACTGCTTTCTCTGTAAACATTGGGATATATTCAGACATGTTTCTGCCTTGGAAACAGCCTATGTTGGAACTGTATAACACAAACACCAGTACAGGTATAATATTTTATTACATTTTGTATTATGTCATAAACTGTTTTTTAGTCAAAATGTTTATGTCATAAAATATTTTATAAAATTTGCCCAGTTTCAATTCAATTGGAATTATGAGTTCTGAATTTTGAACACATTCCATAAGTTTCACGCTACCCTTGAATAGCATTCGGAAACTACAACTGGTGCAGAGTACAGGTAATTCTTGGGACGCCTAGAGTGGCCCATGTCACACTATTGCTCTGCAGGCTGTATTGGTTGCCAGTTTGCTTCTGGGTGCAATTCAGTATGTTGGTTATCACTTTTAAAGCCATGCATGGCATGGACCGAGGTTACTTGAGGAACCATCTCACCCCCATGGGACTGGCCCACCCACCCCACTGGCAGAGGGGGCATGCCGTGGGCCCCATCAATCAGAGAATTTTGGCTGGAAGGTCAGAAGGAATTCTGGAAGGTCCAGAAGATCCTTCTCTACCATGGTTCCTGTCTTTGGAACATCCTAACCCCCCAAGGTGAAAGTGGCTTCCACCTTTCCAAACTTCCGTAAGGCTCTGAAGACCTGGCTTTGCTAGTGTGTTTCCCCGAAAATAAGACCGGGTCTTATTTTCTTTTGGGTTCCAAAATAAGCACTAGGGCTTATTTTTCAGTTGTGTCTCCCCACCCCCACTCCAGGTACAGGAGGCCCACTTCTGCTACGTTCAATAATAAGAGACAGAGGGCAAAGTTAATATTTTTACTTGAAGGGTAACATCAGTATACAAAGCACAGGATGAAGGTTTAAAGTGCACACTTTTATTTTCTATTACAAAGGCTTAAAGGAACAAATTTATTAACAAGAATGTTATTTGGACATCTATAGTATTATTTGATTACTGGACTTTGTGAAAGATATTATTACTCTTTAATAGTAAAGTGTGGTATTCTTAAAATATATTAATAGATATTTTGAAGGACTCTCGAGCTTATTACAAACCCAGCTTAGAAATAAAGCATCTCCCTTCATTCGCTTTCCTCTCTTGTCACATTTCTAAGGGACAATCTGGTAAAAAGCTTGGTTAACCAGCATCCCATTCGAATTTATCTAGCTCCATTTTTAGGTCAAGGAAAGGAGCATATCAGCTTTTTTTTTTTTCTCCTTGGCATCTTCTATGAAATCACTTTTATATATAGAATAGGACATTCCAAGATTTCAGAAGCACATTTTGTATTTATTAATAAATACAATAAATTTCATCATTCTCAGATCCTTTCCTTGTCAATCTATCAAATGTTAGTTAATAGCTTTAATTCAGCTGTTCAAAGTACTGGATTTAAATGCTGCAGGATACAGCAAGATGTAATAATAGCAGAAACTGATGATCCCTGTCACCTCTGAGTTGACAAAAGAAAAGGAAACAAAATGTCAAAGGAGAACCCCTACTCCTGTCTGGTATCTCCTTCCTCAAAACAATAAACAGATTTTACTTCCTCATTAGCTGAATATTTACTTCGGTGAATAAGATTTACAGGCTTTTACAAAACAGTACATTTGTGACTGATGGGGATGATAATGCTCTATTGAATCCCAGATAAATATTCATCCTCTCCCCAACTTCTTTCTTTCAATGAGAGATGCTATATTCCTTGACTTGAGTCCTTTTCCTTAACTCTCAATAAAGATTCCTTATACCACACACATATATATTATATAAAGTGATATATTTAATACCTGTGTATATATGTCTTATGAAAGGAGTACATATATACACACTAGAACAAGTCTGGTAACAAAATACTGCAACACCACATACCAGATTATCATATCAGGAAATAAAATGAAAATTTCCACTGCAATGCCCGGAATACGTGCACCCACCGTGCTCTAACATTATAATCCACAAGCCTTTTTTCCCTCCAGCACAGCTGTACTGAAGAAGGTATAAAAAGGCTACAACTAATTTTAATTACTTTTTCAGGAAACATATTATTTAGCTCTATAATCTAAATAAATGCACATATCTTGGGTTGACACAGTATATGGTTATATTTCTAGATTCAACAGACAGTTTAGTATGTTAAGCATCCCATCTTTTATTTACCTCCATTTTTCTTAGAGAAATAGGATCAACAAATTGAACAGATAATAGTGTATTGTGTAACTTACTCAACACATCTATGCATGGGAAGAGGGAATGCATCTGGCTCATTTAATTGCAACTGGAGTCCTGTGACTTCATTTAATCCAGAATCAATAATTAAGACTACAGTATTTAATTAGTGAGGCAAGAGACAAAAATGTACTCTTTTTATAAAAATAACGTCTAGGATAATGGAAAGCGTATAACAGAATCTGAAAAGTCTTGTTGCAAGTTCTATAACAATCAAACTGAGGAGAGGCTGGTTTAGACAATTTTTAACCCTGATATGTATGGGTTCCACAACAGGATGACAATTGGAGAACGTAAGTACTTCAAAACGATTTAGAAATACAAAGATTCTCTACCCCATACACAAATTTCCCTGCTCAGGCACCCTCTAGATGAACAATTTATTTCATTGAAGGTCAGCACAGTCAATTACCATGTTCAGTATTTATGATGGAGGTAGCAATTTAACACATTTGGAGGGCATCAGGTGCATGATGCTAAGATATTCTTCTTCAAAATTTAGAAAAAAGCATCCAAACTTTTTTCAGGAAAGGCTGATCTTTGCATCATAAAAATAAACCCAAAATACTTGCTTTTATTAAGGGAACAGATTATTTTAGACCAAAATTTGTGATGGGTGGAAATGAGTAATTAAAGTTATCAGACAAGTGTGAGTTAATAATCCATCTATGTAATTAATAGCAGAAAAAGAGACTGACATGTTCTTCCTACTAACTGCATTTCCTTTATAATTATTATACATTTTATAATTATAATTTTTCTTCTTCATATGAATAAGGGTAGATCATCTTGACTGATATTACTTCAAAAGAAGAAAGTATAACATTCTATAGCATTCACACTTAAGAGAAAAGCATTTTGTAAGCAAGCCCATAGATTCTAGATAGATATCTTTACATGAAACCTTGACATCCAGGTTACACCATGCCTTCATCCACTTTGCAAAAGTATAAAAGCCAATTTTGTAGCACCATATATCCAAAACATACATGTACTTCCCTATCAGACCAATAAAGATAATTGCACTAAAAATGCTGAGGGGTTTTTTTGGTTACAGTTGCAAAATCCATACACTGTGAATCATTTGTTTCCTCCTATCACATCAAACAATGTGACTTTTTTTCCTACAATCTGTTATAATAATTATGTGAAATGTTACTATCATATTTTTCTGACTTTATTGCTCAATTGACCACTAAGTTAGTAGAACTTAATTCCTAGTAAAGATGCTTTAAATTAGAGACTCTTGAAGTTCTTTTCACATATACATTAAATATTGGAAATTTAATGTAAGAAAATTTTCTTGTTCTTTATTTAAGAAAAGGGAAAGAAAGTTAATGTTCCAGTCTTATATTTAACTTCTTGGTTTGAGATACAAAACATTCAATTGCAAGTCTCTTATTTGCAATTTAAACACATGCATTTTTAAAATTTATTTTGAAAATGTTTAATTTCTTTTCCTCCTTGAAATCAAAATTATCAAGATACTTTTATAATTAGTGCTAAATTATTAATGCCAAAGAAAGTTTACAAACCTGATTCTTTGGCACATTCAGATTTATAAAAGCCACTCCTGGATAACAAACTAAATCCTTTCATCTCATTTCCATCATTACTGTTTTTTCACAGCTACCAGAACTGTACCTACTAAAGACAAGACTACATGTATAGTGGGTAACTATTCTTTTTCAACAAGCAGGTTCTCTGCAGAAACCCAAACATATTAACATGTTCCTGAACATGAAAATTCTCAGATATCTTTAAAGTTCTCTCTAAAGAAGCAAAAATTAATGGTTGTGATTGCTGACATATCTTCAGAAATAAACGTTATCTTTGACTTATGCATATTCATACAAGGCCTAAATCAATCAAATATCTATTGTATTTTCAATAATCTTTAATATGAAAAAAACTAATTGCTTCCAAAGGCAGCCAATGGCCTTTCTAATGTCATGTGACAGGATTAAAATTCTTTGCTTTCATCTGTGATGGAATTCTGGCTATAAGGAGAAAAAGACATAATGTATTCTTTACTAGTATTTCTTTAATTACCACTTAGTAGTATTAAATAGTAAATACTTTACTACTATTATTTAAAAGCAACCACCAGAATAATCTGAACGTTTTAGAACCAGATTGAAGTGGGGGAAGCTTATATCTTATTCATATTTAACATTTTGTATTGTTAATTTCAACACTATGGTTTGTGACCAGAAAGACCCGACACAAATGTCTAGCTTGAACAAAACCCTGAATCTTTGACATATCTCCTCGCTCTATGCTTGCTTCTTTAATACCACAATATCCCATCAAAAATTAAATGCTCAAAATAAGAATCTGGTTGGAAAATTAAAAAAGAAAAAAATCTTCTCTTTTATGAAAGAAAAAGAGAAAAAGAAGCTGGTAATTGACAAAAAAAAATGGAAAACAAAATGATAGAAGCATTGTGTCCACTGGCTACAGATGATTCAATCCTTAATTTCTTTCAAGACTAGTGAATCATTTTGATTATCTTAAAATCAAAGCCACGGTATTGGAACAATTTTCAGGCTCTTTGTAACTGCCCAAGCTTTATCTTACTCCAGTTCTGAAAAGTCTGCTCATTTCCACCACAACCCAGAATTATATACTATCACGTAATAGAAAGTTGTATTTGCCAAAGTCATCATCTCGAGGGCACAACAGCATATCTTTTCGAGCTTTAGCCAGTTTCTGCTTCATTACTTCCCTCCGATCAAGCCATTCGGTCAACTCATCTTGTCCATGAGCAAAGTTACATTTCTCTCCTTCAGGACAGCCTTTTGTTTTCTGGAACCTGTAGGAGGGCAGTACACAACTGTCAATATTTTAAATAGGAATTTCTCTTCTTTAATTCTCTAGTATTTGAACTCAGAAAGTTAATTTTAAATTGTAGAAAGATCTTTCTCTAAAGTCTCAGGGCCCACACATGAAAGGGACAGATTTTTCAGCAAACAATCCAGATTCTAGCACATGGGAATCTAGATCAGTTAACAAAATGTTCTGCTGACAAAGTGGCTACTTTCAAACGAACCACATGAAAACTGGTATAATCAATTATGAAGATTAACTATAGAATCAATATTAGAAGAGAGAAACTATAGATCAAGATTTTAAGAGCTTCTGAAATCATCAGCCCAGGAATAAACACAGTTCCTATATCTTTTGTAAGAATATAAGGTACTAATTTGCTTTAAAAACACTATTTCTTTCGTTGGTAAACAAGGACATGAGTATATTATATCTGAATGCATATTTAATCCCATCTTTACAAGAAAAATTCTGCATTTAAGTTAACGTTTCTCAACCTTGGCATACAACCATAAAATCTTGTATGGATTTCAACTCCCAGAATTCCCTAGCCAGCATACTGGGGAATTCTGGGGGTTGCCATCCATATATCTTTAAATTGCCAAGACTGAGAAATACTGATTTAAAGACTTATCTGCAGCCATGAAAGATATCTCAATGTGAGTCACAGACTTAGCGGAGATAATTTCCTTTAAACTGTAGTTAAACTACAGCAAAAAATTCACATACTCCCTCTACTCTGCAGGAGTACATGACCTAAAAGAGGGAAAATATTATGGGTTGTACCTTTCACACAGCCGGAACTCTCCCATTGGGAAACGGTAATTCCAGCAGCTAGAATCATTGTCAGATGTAAAGACTTTCTCTTTATGCTTCTCAGACTGGATGTGCTGCTGCCACTGTTTCTTACTGTTGCTGTTCTTCCCACAAAGCCAGCAATGGTAACCCATCTAGCCAGCAGAAAAACAAGAGAACACAGTCCTATGCCTTTACTAGGTTGCACTGATAACTGCTCTAAAAATGGCTGATGAGTCCTTTAATGTCGAATAAAACTACTTTTCCATGGCTAAATCCATTGTTCTTTTGAGGATTCATACTGATTTGTTAACAGAACTGAGTATCAACAAAAGATTTTCTACCATTAAAATAGTCAAGTTTCCTAGGGATTGAAAAATACTCAGGAGCCCAAGATAATGATTCTGCCAAAAGCGGCACATATTTTTCTGTTTCCAGTTGGTTACTTGACAGAGCAAGACCTGCTGGATGGATCACCAAAAGTATGAATTATTAAGCATTTTCTAGGTTCATGCTGCAATTGATATGTTGATTGATGGAACAGGGAGGATTTGTTCTGCAAAAAAATCCTACGAGTGTGATCCTCATCTAAATATAATCAATAAATGTAGAATGACCTAACTCTGTATCTTACTGGTGAACAAATCTTATGTTAGTAAAATGTATACACTGAATGGCTTCTGAGATCTCCAGAGCTTCTTAGGAAAACATGTAATTTATTAAGGGGCCATCAGCCTTCTATTCCAGCATAAACCATCATTCTAGCTGTGATAACGCATAATGTGACAGTCTAAACTTCCTTCCCTGTGTAATGAGATCAGAGCATCATTATCTCCAGCAGAGCACATGGGGAAGAACCATGATTTAAAGCAAGAGTATACAAGATAGGGAGGATTCTTTTCTTCGCATTGCTTTCATAAGTTGATGAGCTGACAACCACCTCATCACATCATCAAGTAGCTGTGTCTGGGCGTTGGAGATAATGAGAACGGCTCTTGGGGATGACGCTTGTGATGTGCCATCCTATTTTGCAAAATGATGGCAAAGCCAGCAGCAGCTGAGCATGTATAAAGCTTCCCTGAAGATGCAAGTTGCTGACATGGTTTTCCTTTTGTAGCACTTTTATCATAAAAATATTCATGTGCAAAATAAAAATAAGTATCACATTATCTAGAATGTGGCACTACCATATCCGCATAGTCAGTGGGCATCTGGATCTGCTTTTCTCCTTCTCGTGATGTTAGAGGTGTTCCCTCTCCAGGCTTTCCAGGGTTGTGCTTTTTCAGCCACATGTCGTAAGTCTGCTGCATATCCAAAACTGCAACAATACAGCAGATGGATCAGCTGAAGAGACTTTTGCACCCTACCAACACAATAGTTCTAAACAGGAATGTTTGGCTGCCAACATCAAAAGCTTTTTCTTACCAAGTCAGATCTTACTCAATTTCGCACAGCACTCTTCAGAGGTCGGACAAACAGCCTCCCTCAGCCCTGCTTCAGGATTCCAGGGACTGAACTCTGGGGATCTTTTCCATGCAAGGTACGCATGCTGTCATTCGGCTACAGTATCTGAAGACTGGCCTAGAATAGGTGCCAGTCTAATATATTTTATCAATGAAGTAGAAGGAATGTAGCTCCTTTTGAACACTGAAACCTGCTGCTATGAAACAGTTGCACAATTCAGCCCAGATCCTGCTTCAACCAAGCCCTTTTCAGGTCCTGGATCTGGCCTAATCCCCACATCCTGGGACATTTTCAAAGGCAGCCACTATTGAAAAGGTAGAGCTAACTTTCCTTTTCATTACATTGCCAACTTCCACTCTAATGTAATGAAGTTCAAATACCTTTCATTAATATCAGTGGAAGCTAATTTAAAACTGCTTTGTAGCACCTGGACATTTTCAAGAGGGTATTTATTCTGGTGATAATCATGAATTCAGGAAACCAGAATCTGCATATTCATTCCAAAACATAAATCCCCAACTTGAGATTATAATGACTTACTAAATACTTAATATTCATATAATGTTAAATCTTAGTTAAACTTTGTCAGCTTGCACACTATATTTTACCAGAAGCCAGTTATATTGACACTGAGCGTTTATTATTGTCAATGAGTACTTGGAGATGGGGACGAGAGGGAGAAACCAGAAGGCAGGCAAACAAACACACGAATAAATCTGTAGCTCCCAAATATATGTAAAGATACATATTTAAATATTCCACTCACTCTTATTTTCTTTCATGAAGGTCCACATCTCTCTCTCTTCAGGGCTATGGGCAAAGGAGCAATTTCCAACATACTGGCATTTCCTACCATTTTGGGCATGAATACAGAGCTGGGAAGAGACAGCAAAATTTATAGCCTTCAGAAATTTCTTTCTCATGAGAATTAAGCTGGCAAAAATCAAATAAGGAAAAGATATGCCAAGTTTTGTGAATTCATTACACATTCGGTATTGCTTCTATGGGGGCAACCTACTGCCCATAATATAGTTTCTTGGAGGAGTGCAAGCTACAAGTTTCAAAGCTGCTGCTACTCTGTTTGCCACTTTGAACACGATTCACTGGAAAACACAACAAACAGCATCAGCATCCCATTTCCCATTAGATGACTGTACGTTACATTCAGCTCTCCAACTGCTTGCTTATGCAGGCAGGTAGGAGATTTAACAATCTCAACGTCTCTTCCTTTTTCCCGCCTACATACTTGTTGATGAATGCAAGAGAAGAATAATGTTCTTCAGCATACCGGATGGGAAAATGTAAGCTTCCTCAGCCCTATGTACTGTGATGATGGAAGCACATTTTCATGCCAGAAAAGAGGGGGGAAAGGTGATAAAAGTAATACCTTTGGTCATATGCATAGCCAGTTATTGCAAATCTTCAAGATGGCATCTAGAAAATCTCATGCGGAAGTATTTCTGCACCATGTGCTAAAATTCTATATTTTCCTGAGGTTGGTTTTTGTTAAGGGCTTTTAGTTGGAGGCTTTACCACATGGAGTACACATATTCAATGTGTGCCTGATATCCACATGCCTCAGGGCTCAGCCAATCTCAACATTCTGATCATTAATAGATACAAAAGATATACAGGTAGTCCTCAACTTACAACTACAATTGAGCCTAAAATTTCTGTTGCTAAGTGAGACATTTGTTAAGTGAGTTTTGCCCCATTTTATGACTTCTCTTGCCATAGTTATTAAGTGAATCACTGTAGTTCTTAAGTTAGTAAAAAGGTTGTTAAGTGAATCTGCCTTCCCCACTGACTTTGCTTATCAAAAGGTCGCAAAAGGGGATCACATGACCTCGGGATGCTGTAAACGTCATAAATATGAGCCAGCTGTCAAGCACCTGAATTCTGATCACTACCAAGGAGATGCTGCAATGGTCGTGTGAAAAATGGTCATAAGTCACTTTTTTCAGTGCCGTTGTAACTGTGAATGGTTACGAAGCCAACTGTTGTTAAGTTGTGGGCTACCTGTACAGGGAATAACAGGATTAATATGGCACAAAGTGTGCAAAAAAATCTATTATAGTGCAGAATACAATGGCATACTCCCTGCATTATAAAGGAGCCTCTGTGGCGCAGTGATTAGAGTGCAGTACTGCAAGCTACTTCTGCTGCAGCCGGCTGCCTACAATTTGGCAGATCGAATCCCACCAGGCTCAAGGTTGACTCAGCCTTCCATCCTTCCGGGGTGGGTAAAATGAAGACCCAGATTGTTGGGGCCAATATGCTGACTCTGTAAATTGCTTAGAGAGGGCTGTAAAACATTATAAAGCGGTATATAAGTCTAAGTGGTATTGCTATTATAGGGCTTGAATCTATGGACAGTTTCCTGCCTTCTTCTCTTCCAGAGTAACAGAACCACATTCTACCTTCAAAAATATGCAAGAATGACTCTCAAGGATGAAGGCAAATATACCTGTCCCAGGATAATGCTGTAGGATCCAAACAGAGTCAGTCCTTGGGACAGGAGGTTTAGTTTTCCAAATTTTCAGACTCAGGCTAGAGCCCATCCACAGGGAACTTCTCTCTATCAGAATATGTCAGAGAAGTTCCCTAAAGTTCGGCACAAGTCTGAAAGCTCAGAATACTGGTGGCCGACCCAGATTGGATCCTGCAGGGATGACTCTTTTCTTTATAAGTTGTTAGAAATAAACAATATGCAGCAGTCTCCAGAACAATCGATATCACTAAGCTCTTCTCTTTTTCTCCATAGCATCTGCTTTTCCTTTATCTCTGGCTATGCAGATCACCTGTTTGCCTTTACCTTTCCTTGAGTCGTCTTCTGCTTAAAGAAAGCCAAGATAAGGGAAGCTTGCTTCTCCTTTAAGCTCCATTGCCTTATAGCCATGACAAATCCCTTTTCCTGTCTCCTGAAAGTTTGCTATCTCTGAAGGCCATGCCTCCATCAATGTGTCACTCTCCCTCCCCACTTGAGGCTTTCAAGAAGAGATTGGACTGCCATTTGTCAGAAATGGTGTAGGGTCTCCCGCTTGGCCAGTGGGTTGGACTAGATGACCTGCAAGGTCCCTTCCAACTCTGATTATCTGTTAAAATCTCACCGGCAATGCAAAGTTGGATCTGTCATGCAGATGCTTGAAACCAGCAGTATGACAGTTATAGTCTTCAGTTTCACCTATAAGATTAACATAGGGATCTGGCTGGCCACTGTAGAGATATTAAACTAATTTGACAAATACTTTTCTTATATTAATTAGATAATATTTCTATGGTCCTGCATTGCCTCAACATTATGTTCCCCTTACACAGTACTCAATCATCTAGGTAAGGTCTTCAAACTTTAATGTTTTACCCTCCTTTCCATATATTATCTTTAAAATGAAACAGAAAAAAACCTGATTGGGGTATTTCAGGGTGTGGATCTATTGTATCAGCCTCAAAATGCTATGGTCATTGTTTAAGAAAAAACATCCATGACAAAGTTTAGATAAAGGTTCTGGAGGCCCATTTGCCAACTCTCTTGTCATATCAGAAAGTAGCTCTGTACCAAATCACATCTCTCTTCAGGAAATGGATACAAATAAGGCTAGATTCCCAAAGCGGATCTAATCCAGCCTCATATACCAGTTCTACCTTTTGAGAATTGCATCTATAGCTGAGAAGAATAAGTAACAAGCCATTGTCACTTAACATCTGTTGTATTGAAACTTGCCATTACATAACAGCTTCTTCACTTCGCTTAAGTGCTTCTTTTCCCTTAAAATTAAATTAATGCTCACTAAAATAAATATTCAAAACACAGAGTTGCCACGTCATCTCCAAGCAATCATATTATTTATTTTCCAAGGCAAGGAAGACACTATTTTGATTGGAACATGAAATACGACTATGAAACCTTGCAAAAGACACAGTTGTGTAGTATGAAGGTGAAGGTTTTAAGCCCAAATGGTTCCTATGTTTTTAGAAAGCCTTTTACATAAGTTTTCACATAAGTTTTAGACTTCATGGGTTGGATACAACTCCTCAGCAGAAATTACTTGATCAATTAACAATGAATATATACTACATAAGGACATTGTCTCTGATTAATATATAGTACATAAGCTGCAGCTTTGCAGCTATTCCAAAATAAAATGCATCTTCCGATTGCTTTTTCAAATTCAGAAAGCCTTACGTGGCATAGAATCCAGACATGTTAAGGGCTAACTTCTTTTACATAATCCAGCCAAATTTTTAAGTTCAATCTCAGAGATCTTTTTCCAAGTCCCACTGCAACTAAAATGAGTTGGGCAGATAGATAGTGCCTGGAGATAGGATATTCAGAAATGGCATCCTGACTTTGGAATTCTCTCCCCAGAGATTTCCTTAAAGTTTGACCTCTTTGGGCACAAAATGTAATCACACATCCTAAGAGAACTTGAAGAAAGATTTCGGTGAAAAAAATCTTTTACAGTTCTTTAAAGACCATGCCCTAAAGATATATTGGAGTTTCCAATTTCCATTCTATAATTAAAACCATTCATGTATATTAGAAGAATTATCTGTTTATATCTCCCTCCCTTGTTCTTACTCATCACTCACATATGCAAACAAAATATATTGGCTTTTTGTTCAAAGGAAAGAGGCAGACATTCCAATTAGAAACAGATTGAGCTGATATTTCCAAAAATACCAAAAAATCTGCACATAATTTTACCAATCAACAAAGACACAATTAGGTGGAATAACAACATTTCCTTTCATACCAGACTTAAATTTTGTGGATTTTTTCCCCAAAGAAAATAGAGCATATTAGAATTCTCGGGAAGCATTTGCTCAAGGATACACATAAAGTTTATGCAAATACATATCTCACTGCATGCATCAACGTGTACTTTTTCATCTATTTATATAAAATGTTATTTCTAGTCCTATTCGTCTACAAAAAAGTAATCCCCAAAGGCAATAGTTTCAACTGTGACTGTGTTGTTTTCATTTTTAAGTGTTGTATTTATTTTTTTAAACTTCCTTTTAAAACAAATGTTTGACTAACTATTCAGCTTTTCAAATGACAGAATATGTTACATCTTTTCTAGAAGAATATCAAGCTTTTTATACCTGTTGCTCTACCTATAGTCTGCATAAAAGAAAGAAAGAAATGTAAGATATATTTGTCACTTTTGGAACCAAACAATTCTGAAACACTACAATCAAAGTAAGTTGAATGCATATGTCAATAGGTATCAAATATTCACTCAATATTGAACGGCAGATACCTTTGAATTTCAGTACTGACTACTGAGCATCTCCTTCACCATATGAGCTCTTGCTCCCATTTTCCTGCATGGAGACCCTCAAGCAACAGCAACAGCGCTTAGGCTTATTTACCGCTTTACAGTGCTTACAGCCCCCTCTAAGCGGTTTACAGAGTCAGCATATTGCCCCGAACAATCTGGGTCCTCATTTTACCAACCTCGGCAGGATGGAAGGCAAGATAGGATAGGCAGTGTTGTGCAAAGGAGAGCATTACTTACATCATATTGCTGAGGGAAATTGCGGATAGACGGCAGGGGTCGAACAGATACCCACTTTTTTTTTGCTTTGGACATCACTAGCAGGACACGGCGCTCCTTGGTCCAACTGGAGGAAGCATGTTGCAAAAAAATAGGCAGGCAAAAAACAAATGCTATAAAAACTTTACATCACAATAATGGAACATTAAAAATGATTATTCTTACTAAGTTCAGTTTTCATGGCAACCAAGGAAGGGTCCAAACAGATGAACCATAACCATAATCCCACCAAGGAAAAAGCTATGACAATGGGACGTGCATTTTTCATCAATATTAACTGAGCAACAAAACTGCAGGAGCACATAAGCTGTCAGCAGCATATCTAGTCATGAATATTTATAGACTGCACTAAAAATAAAACTGATCAGTTATTTCAATATAAGATACCAAAATAATCACAGGAAGAAGTTCTACATCACAGGGAGAAGAGGAAACAGATAAGGAAAAGATGCCTACCAATGGTGTGCTTTGGCACTACAGTATTTGAGGTCTTTGTCTGGTTCCACAACTTGTCCATTTCTCCAACATTGGCCACACACAAATTTCATCTGGAGGTCAAAAGTATTGGAAATGGGAGTTCTGACAGATGCCTAAAATCAGGAAGGAGAAAACGAAGTTAACAGTGAAACCTGTGCTGTGTTCTAAGATATATTATTTTATGGAAAAAGCAAACAACAAAACACAGCTATAAAAACATCCAATAAGAATCCTTGTTGCTAATTTCCCATCATCGCCAAATGAGAAGCTGAAAGAGACTGTACATAGAGGACTGAAAATATTCACAGTATCACATACTGCATGTACTGTGTATGTGCGCGCACACACACACGCACATACAAAGCAAAGCTATTCTCTTTAGGATACTTAATGCACAAAATGCTCTTTGTATCAATAGCATTTCCTGACACAAGAGGTCTCTTTTTTTTTTTAAATTTTTATTGAAAATTAGATTTTAAAAACATTGAACGTGGTGATCTTTTTGACATATATATCTCAGTCTTTTCATTGTTATATGAGCGAAATATCATCAAACAGTATAAACATTTATATAAATATATACAGCCATATATTTACATTGTAATCTTTGTATCAATTTCTATCTTAGATATTATGTTGCAATATAATCTTCTTAAATTCTATTTCACATTTTTAGACTTCCTTCCATATCCCTCCATTTATATTTCCCATATTGCATAGAATTCTGAAGTGTCTTGCTCCTTCAGTTCTAACGTCATACTATTTAACTCAGCGCACTGATTTTTTTTTTCTATTATTGCTTCATCGTTTGGTATTCCTTTTAACTTCCATGTTTGGGTACCGTATTTGCCGGCGTATAAGACGACTTTTTTGCCCTGAAAAAGATGCCTCCAATTGGGGGGGGTCGTCTTATATGCCGGGTCATCTTATACGCCGGCAAATAGTAATTGGGAAGCATTGCGGCTGCCAGCGGCTGAGGCATCTTTTAGCACCGTGGAAGCGATCCCGTGAAGCCGAAGGAGCAGCCAGCCTTCTCCCAGCTCCCAAGGAAGCGAGGCTCGCACCGCCGAGCTCCGCTGAGGTATCCGGCTGGGGCTGTCAGGAGTTGTTACCGCTGGCGCGGCTCGCGCGGCTCCAGTCCGCGTTGCCTCGGGAAGGAAAGGCAAAACCAGGAGCCGCTGCTGCCATTGCAAAGCGCCGCCGCGGCTTTTCCTTTTGCCTTTCCCTTCCCGAGGCAACGCGGGACTGGAGCGCGCGGAGCCGCGCCAGCGGTAACAACTCCTGAC
The DNA here is from genome assembly GCF_049901735.1 of Notechis scutatus. Classification (NCBI taxonomy): domain Eukaryota; kingdom Metazoa; phylum Chordata; class Lepidosauria; order Squamata; family Elapidae; genus Notechis; species Notechis scutatus. The sequence continues at coordinate 51,307,680 of NC_142014.1, forward strand.
AGCCCCAGCCGGATACCTCAGCGGAGCCCGGGCGGTGCGAGCCTCGCTTCCTTGGGAGCTGGGAGAAGGCTGGCTGCTCCTTTCAGCTTCACGGGATCGCTTCCACGGTAGACAAAAGTGCCTCAAAAAAAAAAAAAAAGTGCAAAAGTGGAAGGCGTGCGGAAGAGGGGCCAGTATATAACAAACTATATTTTGAGTAAATGTTGGGGGGTCGTCTTATACGCCGGGTCGTCTTATACGCCGGCATATACGGTAATTGATAATCTTGCAGCTGTAATAACATGAATGATTAGCTATATATCTGCTTTTTTGAAATTCTCATTTATTCTTCCCAATAAAAACATTTCTGGTATATAATTTATTTTTAGGTCCAACATTTCTTCTAACCATTGCCATATTTTGTGCCAAAATTCTTGTATTTTCTTGCATCCCATCACATGTGATAATAGGTGCCCCATTTTTTCAGACATTTCCAGCATATAGGCTATACATTTTGGCTAACCTGGTAGGTGGGAGATGCCATCTATAAAACATCTTGAACAGGCTTTGTTTGCAGGATGTGGCTAATGTAATCTTTTTATTCCGATCCCAAATTTGCTGCCATTGATCCAAATTTATGTTATGGCCGAAATTTCTAGCCCAAGTTAACATTGGTTCTTTCACTTGCTCCTCAATACATCTTATAATCTAGTAAAGTTATACAATTTCTTTATTTGTTTCTTCTCTGATCCTAATAATATTTTATCTAGTATTGTATTTTGATAATTTATTCCCCATTCTTTTTTATCCCGTTCATATCTGGATTGTACTTGGAGATATGCCCACCATTCCAACGTTAAGCCCTGCTGGTTAAGTTCCAGTCTTTGTTTTAATCTTCCTTCATCTGTTAGGATATCTTTATATGTGATTGCCTTTTTCTGGTTGTAGAGATTCAGATATGATATAGTTTCTAAGGGGGAAAGCCAACTTGGAATTTCCATATAGTTTTGCGATCTTATTTTATTCCAGATTGAGATTAAGGCTTCTCTGATTTTATGTCTCAAAAAATATTGGTGTGTCATATGTCTACTGGGCACAGATATGCATGCCAGCTTTGTTATAGATCGTGCCCTTCTAAAAGTAAGTGTTTTATTTTCCAAGTTTATCCAATCCTTAATCCATGTTAAAGCGGCCACTTGATAATACAGTTCCCAAAACGGAAAACCTAATCCCCCTCTTTCTTTTGCATCTTGTAAATGTTTTAATTTGATTCTTGGTCTTTTACCCTGCCACACAAAATTTAACATTATTTTATTCAGATCTTTAAAGAAATTTTTCCCTAATTTAATCGGTATATTTTGGAATAAAAACAAAATTTTGGGTACTATGTTCATTTTAATTGCTAAAATTCTGCCTATTAATGATAGTTGAAGATTATTCCAATTTTCTAAATCTGTTTTAATTTTTCTCAATAGATTCTCACAATTATCCTCCTTAATTGTTGAACAGCGTGCCAAAATATTAATTCCTAGGTATTTTATTTTTTGTACTATTTGAATATCTAATAGCTTAACAAGGTTTTCTCTTTGTTTGCTGGTCATATTCTTAGTTATGATTTTTGTTTTTTCTTTATTTATTTTCAAACCAGCTACTTCTCCGTATTCTTCAAGTTTTTCTAATAATATCGGATCTGTTTGTTCAGGGTCTTCCAAGAAAAATACTAAGTCATCGGCATATGCTTGTAATTTAAAATTTTCTTTTTTAATTTCCAATCTTTTGATCTGTGCTTCTTGCCTAATTATTCTCGTTAGGACCTCTAATGTATATATGAATAGTAACGGGGACAGAGGGCAGCTGTGATGACCCAGAGCATAACACAAACGTAACAAAATCCAAAACATAAATAAATGTCCTTTAATGCCTCCAACTTGGCCCCACTGTTCAATTATTCTCAGTTGGAGATAAAACGTACTCAAAAATAGTCTTCAAAGGAAAACAATACAGTCCGAATTTAATGAGCAGATAGAGGGGAAATAAAAAAACCAAACTACAATGACGAAATTTCACAATGGACCAGGATAAGTAATTACCAAATTCAAGGAGATAACAAGGCAGAGTTTGTTGGAAGGACGCCAACCAAGATAACTTCAGCCCAAAATAACACATGCTTTGTTTCTGGCAACGCTGTGTTGTTATCGTCTCTCTTATATACTAGTCTCCCCAGCTGCAACCAATGAGGAGAATCATGGCCGCTTCCTCTCTCATAAGCCAAGTTGTTGCCTTCTCCGTTCCTCCCTGCGTGTCCTAGGATGCATAGGGGATGGCCTGGTTCTTCCTCTGACTGCCCAGCCAGCCTCTGCCCTTCCCCAGCCTCCTCCTCAGCCTCCGGAGCCACACTTCCACTCCCTGTCAGCTGTTCCTCCTCTCCCTCAGAGTCCGACTCTACCAAGGGCATGACAGCAGCCTTGTCTTGTACCTTTTTGTATGTAGACATTATCTGACAATTCTCCATTTATTATTATTTTTGCTTCTTGTTGTGTATATATTAACATAATTATCTTTAAAAACTTTTCACCAATATCCATGTGTTTTAACTGTTTCATTAGAAAGGGCCAATTTATGTTGTCAAAGGCTTTCTGGGCATCTAGAAATAATAAGGCTGCCTGTCGATCGTTATGTTCTTCATAGAATTCAAGAGCGTCTAAGACTATTCTCACAATATATTTTGTTTGTCTATTTGGGAGGAAGCCATTTGAATCACTATGTATGAATTCATTTAAATAATTTTTAAATCTTTCAACAATAATTGTTGAAAATATTTTATAATCTGTATTTAAGAGAGATATTGGCCTGTAATTTTGAATTCTTGTCTGGTCTGTACCTTCTTTTTTAATCAACACTATATTGGCCTAGAAGAGGTCTCTATGCTCCACTGAACAATATTGAGCAGTACATCCAATGGGATTTCAGGATGGCAAAAGCTCATCTAGAAGTATATAACTTTATGCCAGCTTTCTTCAATCTCCCATCCTCCAGATATGCTGAAACTTAGTTCTAGAATTCCCTGATCAATAGTGTAGTTGGGAATTCCAGGGATTATAGTTCATATCTCAAAGGTGTAATTTAGAAAAACTTGCTATAAGGCTGGCCTTGCCTGGTTTCAGAACATAAGCATTGTTGATACAAGAATGGGCAGCCTCTAGTTAGCCTAGGACAGGGGTGGCTAAACTTTTTCGGCTCCTGTGCTGAAAATTGGGCGTGCTCTTGTGCTCACATACCAGCACCCAGAAGGCAAAGTGTGCTGGTCCCCCCATATCCCCTGCACATGCACACGTGACCCTCCCACACGCGCCGTGCATCTCTGCGCATGTGCGTGCGATCCCCCTGCGCACCCCCCGCACATGCGCAACAGATACCCGACAATCAGTTGTTGGGAGTCATCGTGCACACGCGTGCGCAGTGGGGCTCTTTTAGGCGATCTCTTGCGTGCCAGCAGAAGTGGCTCTGCATGCCACTTCTGGCACGTGTGCCATAGGTTCACCATCACAGGCCAAGGATTTGGAGGACTGCCTATTTCTAACTGTTTCTGCTCTTGAGATTTGGTACAGTGGGCATACTTCAGGGTCCCTAGTGTCGACTTAGAAGGCAGATCTTTTCTGTCAGGGTTCCTATCATTCGGAACAACACTGTTCCTTCCCCCCAATATCTGGATAGTTCCCAATCTGAAAACATTCAGAAAGCATCCAGGCCTTGGGGTTGATTTTGAGTGGGGCCCCTGTTGGATGGGTTTTTAATTTATTTACTTGTCTTCAGACTATGAATTTTTCTTTTCTTTTTAAACTACAACCTGCACAATCATCAGGAGTTGGATGGCCTCCAAATTGCAGTATCAATAAATAATTTTATTACAAATGTGTATTATATCATTATTATTCGTTTGACATTTACCTTTAATACTAACTTTAGTTTTATTATTTATATTAACAATGATTAACATTTAAATTAACATAGCCTTTGTGGCTTGAAACTGCCTAGGAAAATATGCCTTGAATAGTGCTTGAATAGTTATTTTAATCCATCACTATTTTCAACTGGCTTTTTCAAGAGTTTAATACAACATCAACTGAACAGGAGCTTTAAGGTAAGCAGTCTTTGCTTTGCACAATATAACCTTTTACCAGATAAAACTGTGTTTACACATGAGAAAGATATTAAGTATGAAGACATTTAGTGGACATGATTGTATTTGAAAAAATACACAGCAGACTGACTAACTTCATAACAATGTTATCTAGAAATTAGAAGTCACTAACTGTGAGGTAGATTAATTGAGCCCAAAAGGCATGAGGGAAGAGCAGCATCTGCTGTTATGAGGCCAAGAGTACATTATAAGTTAGTAATTAAACTGTACCAAGTACAGGATTAAAAGTTCTGTCTCAGCAAAGTCTAGATTTGTTACTCCAAATAAAGCAAGAAGCACACTTGAAAGAAAGGGTAGAGCATGGAGCGAAGTGATATAGCACATTACTAGCACTTCTAACATTGTATGAAGTAGTCCTGTTTTTTCCCATTCATCCATGTTTTCTTTACATCCCTCTCCCAGTTTGCTTTCTTTTCCTCCAAAAGATCATGAGTTTTATGGTCAATGAACATATTCCATTTGTATTATTTTTGCTCCTTTGATTTCCCCCCAAATATTTTACATTATTCTTGCAAATCTTAATTTTCCCCTAGCATGCTGATACCACTTTCTTGTAGCCCTGAGTTCATAATTAATATACATGAAAATTGTTAACTCATATTTGAATCTTCAAGTAAGATTCAAAATGATTTTTAAATGCAGTCTTAGCAATGCAGACATTTTAATACTGACAAGATAGATCACTGGTCTACCTTGATGTAAGCTTTCTAGAGAGATATGAGGCAGCTTTATTTAGATATAAGGACATATAAAGTTCTTGTAATCTTCTCCTGTCTTTGTTTTAGCCAATCTCCATCAGAATTTGTCAATGTACTCCCACTGATGACTATTTTCAAATACGCTTATTTGCAAGAAATTCTCAAAGCACAACAACTAACACATGACTAGCAGTTGAAGGGAAGCTAACCACAAGGAACATTTGTTGAAAATACATCCAGAAATTATTTTCAGAATTAATCCAGTTTTTGAAAACATGCATTGTGTGCTGCTACCTCAGATAAAAAACAGAAAAAAAGCAGAGTTGTCCAAGACAAGCTTTTTCTCTCACTCCAGTTCTGAAGACAACTTTTTCAACACCTTTTGGAAGAACACATTCCCATACACTAGATAAGGGCAGGGCCCTCTCTACTAGGGATCAGAAAGTACTTGAAACCTGACTGGTTCCAGGCCTGCAGTTAATGTATTCCTGTTTTTGCCAGGGGGGCTATTGGGTTTTATATCAGATGACAAATAGAATCTCTAATACAAGCACTTCTCACCTATCACTTGAGTTACATACTAAGCTATCTGTGAAGATGGTTCAGAATTTTAGTTAATCCAAAAGAGGCTCTATCTCAGTTATGGGATTGATTACTACAATTGTGTCATCCTAAAAATTCTTTGTCAGCCATACTGGTTGCCATTCCATTTCCAGATCAAATTCAAACAGTGATTAATGTTAAACTCTTGGTTGGCTTGGAGCCAGATTACATAAAATATTTTTTGTCCCTTACTTGAATAGCGTAAGGGGAAGGGACTACTCAGTTGGAACACCTTTCCACAGGGAATACCCTGATACTTCCTTTAGGCACCACATATACACTACTGTTCCCTGAAGTACTTTAGATTTTGATAGTTTATTTTTAAGCTTTCACTAGAATAATGTCTTTTACATAGGCTTCTTATATTTTTATGTCCTGACTATTTTATTCATTTAAAACTTTTAACTTCTTTAATTTATTCATGTAATTCTGCTTTATATGAGGATTAAAATATAACTAGATAGGTTACCATATTGTTGTTTGCTTTGCCAGCATGTGCCTCCATTTGCTGCCAAAATTTTTTAGATTCTTGTACAATATCTTCATGGGTCATTCCTAGGATGACAAAAAGCAGCTCCAGAGATTTAACAGAATATTATAACATAGTAAAAACTCTTTCATTGCTTTGTCCTATCAGTGAGGAAGCAAGTATTTCTGAGATACTTCTTTTCCTGAATTTAATCAGAATCCACTATATATTTGCAAATATTGAAGAAAGTGACACTTCATAGTAACAAAATGTTCAGAAGTGTACGTAAAAGGTTGTACAATATATCTTCCACCTAAAATTTAAAAATAAACATTTAATATTGGAATTATTGCCCTTAGCGAGTAACTGGATGAGCATTGTCTCACTATAGTAAAGGATTCTAACAATTCAGTTCCAACAAATTCCCCAAACACATTCTACAATGTTCTACAGAAGACACAAATTAGTCAAGGATTATGTTTATTATCACTTATAATAATTGTTCTAAGGTCCTACTACTTTTGTGTGCAAATTTAAGAACTGAAATAAAGTCTACCTTCTCTTTTACTACATACACAAATTCATTCAAAGCCACTGTCTGCAACTGTTGATTTCTACATCCAGAGAGAACTGGATGGAATACTAAAGGTTTGCACTCTTCATTCAACAATGGCCAAAATATTGTGTGTTCAAGGCTACAAACATAGGGTGAGGAAAATGGTTCTGTTGCTTATTCATTTCTGCACAATTGTTGCAAAAGGGTTATTGCAAGGCACACAAGCCAAATGTCCCAAACACAGTCTTACTCTCAGCCTTCCCTCTTGATCTTCGATCCCCAGTTATTCTCATCAGGGACCCAATTTAGAGCAAATACTTTTTGCAAAGTTTGCAATATTCATAACTAAAACTCTTCCTTCAAATCCTCCCCATTATATAATCATGCATGTAGGACATTAATTAAGGTTGCCCCATTGGACCCAATCAATTTTGTTAGAGGACACAGGCAGTTCTATAACCAAGAGTATTATACATATAATTTTTAAAACATATTTTATTTTATTTTATTTTATTTTGCCTTTCTTCAATTTCCAGATGACATTCTCAGTGGGAGCTCAGAGAAACAGTGCACACATTGAAGTCTGAAACTAACCTCCCTGCAGTCCTCTACACAGTCCCAGGCAAGTGACTACTTACCAGAATACTGCTGCAGCAGCCAAATTTTAAGCTCTATAAAGCTATGAGCAAAATGGCAACTATCTTCACGTAAGCAGCCATAACGCACTTCATGCCTGCAGACATCAAACTGAAAATGCTCCTGAAACTGGCGGATTTTAGAGTATTTTAGAGAGGTGGAACGAACAATGTGAACCAGACACCTGCAAAAAAGAGAGATTCTTTCATGTTAATCTTCATTAAAAAGCCAGTTACTAAGAACAATGGTAGACTGAGACAAAACCAGCCTTTTTTCAGTTTGTAACTTTCACTCATCAGATACTTATGGTGGGCATAGTGATGGATGAGTAGGTTAATTCAATCTTAATAGCTATCATCCAGATGCTGTGAATCGACTCTTGCTCCCTACGCCATCTCTCCAGAAATCAATTCCTTGTATACATCTTTAAACCAGGTTATATTAGTACTTGTATTTGTATTAAGTTCTCCAAGTGTTATGATGGGTATTAGCATAATAACATTTACATTATTAATACAAAGAAAAAAGATGCTTTAAATGTTGGCCTGGTACCTCTCAACTCCCAGCCCTGTAATTGCCGGTTTTGTTTCAATTATATTGTACATCGAGAGTTGTTTTTTTAGAGTTGCTGTTGGTTTTATTCCCTTAAACAAAATGACAATTTAAACTACAAATTATTTGTTTCAGGGTACTAAAAAATAGATGGTGAGAAAATGCACTGGAAGCAAATGAAATATTAAAACTGTTTAGTGTGATGATTAAAATAGGCATAGCTGTATGGAGCTACTTCAAACTACCAGCTAGTAATGAGAGCAGCTCAATATAACCATTGAATAATGCCTGTGGGATCAGGAATGAGTAATCTTTTCAACATTCCTACAAAGTAGCATAACACGGTTCTTTTTATAGAAGAAATATAATTGTGACATTGTGGCTCAGTTTGCCTTTTATAAATAGTTACATATTACTGGCTGAAGACAGGTCCAACCCACTTACTTATTATCATAAAAACTATGTTTTGCAGCTAGGTTGGAGCACACTGCTGGAGAGTCCTTGAGCCCTTTGCTGATTATTCGAGGTTTGCTATCAAAGCAGATCTGCAAACACACACACACATACACACATATATAAATATATATAAGTATAATAAAGTAATATAAGTAAATATAACGTATATATAAAAATAGAGTTTAGACTTATTTGCTCTGACATTTATAAGAAAGACAATGACATTTTCTTTCAATATACTTCCATTTTTGCCTACAAGAATATACATTTCCCTCCAATTCTTGATTATAGATTATTTTACATACAAAAATATACACTTGGAAGCTCTAGCTCAGAATCAGAGTCACTCGTCATTGACAGTAGATTTTGCTCAGTATCTCTAAGAGATGTCTACCTTCTACTTACTTGAACACATCCAAAAGGAAATTTCATCCCTTCTCTCTTTTCTAACAGTCAAAATTTGCTTTTCTATCACTTTAGTCTATTATTTTATATTTTGAATTCCAGAATAATTTATACATGTCTTGACCCTTTTTGTATGTGACCTCTTTTAAGATATTTGAAGAGCACCACCTCATCCTTTTCCACATTTCTCTTCCCAAGGTTAAGCATTCTGAATTCTTACTCTTTTCATATGTCTTATAAGCTTTTGTTCTTTCTCATTGCTGCTGCCTGAACCTCTCCCGTTTTGTCTAAATCCTTTAAAATGCAATGACTAGAATTATCATAATACAGGAGGTAAGGTTTGATGAATACCAAATAGCAGAACCATTTATTACTTTGGAAATTGGGGCTTCAGGAATTTTTCAAAAGTACTATTACTAACCCAAGAATCCTCTTTTTATAGTGATACATTTTTTTTTATTTTCTAAGCAAAATACTTTGCATTTGATTCTACCAAATATCATTATTTTAAATCAATTTATCTATTACTTTGATTGTTATTCCTATCTTCTGAGT